>NC_084964.1:4438863-4782613 GCF_949316205.1 Platichthys flesus | reverse complement strand
CTACGTATATGAAGCCAATCCTGCTGAATATTTCCTGTTGTGTTAATTTCAGACATTATCTTTACTATGACTTTGCTGTACAGTGCACTCAGGAAGATTTTTATGTTAACGCGTGACAATGTGTATACATGTGTAATAGTTCCTCTAATTTGCTAAAGTAAGCATTAAACTGCATCTATGTTTGCTTTGCATTTTCAAAAGAAAACCTGCCAGCAAAGATTGAAATCTAAACAATGTTTAATGTCTGAAACAAAAAGATTTGTTCAGAAAGATGGAAAAAAAAGTGTTTAAAGTGCCGGCAGATGTAGAAAACATACACTGGCAACATAGTTGTGACTAGAGGTAATATAGTACCTGTCTATCCAATGCACTGTAATACAGAGGCTGCAGACTCTTTACATTATTCAGCTTGTCGGTCAAAGATAATAAAAGAGGGTTGCAAACTGAGTTGTGTTCCCCCCAACAGAGATTTTGTCGAGGAGAAACTGGGAAACAAGTACGTGATTGGCAGATCCCTGGACTTCGCCATCTCCTTTGAAGAGTCTGGTCCCGCTACGCCCATGTTCTTCATCCTCTCTCCTGGAGTTGACCCTTTGAAGGATGTGGAGAAACATGGTAATACTCACGCTTGTTTTATCTTTAATAAGCTGTAAAATTCAGCCTCACAGTGTGTTCTGGACTTTTATCAGAGCCGACATATAGCCGGTCTAGCTGTCGTTTCTTTATGGGGTGGGAACATGCAGGATTTAGGTTGAAAAGCCTGTTGAAGTTAAGTGCACGCTTACCTGCCTACATAATTTCCACTGTGATTCTTGCTGCACGGGGAAGATAGTGCTGTGTGACTCTGCTGTGATACCAGCTATCTCTGCCGATGCACTAAAGGCTCTGGATAGATTGAGGAGATTATACTAAAGGTCACAAATATATGAGACAACACCACTGGTGTATAAGGGGCAGTGAAAATTAAATGTCATTGGTTTTAGAGTTACTTTACATTCTTATGAATTGTGCGAATGGCAGCAGGATGTGCTGTTTTGATTTTTGGATTCAAAAGTCAAAGCTCTTGCACTGATCTGGAACCGGGCACCATCACTTGAATCTGCTGCAGAACAAGTCAGTGTCATTTGAATTCAGCTGGATGAAATATTCAGATTGCAGTTTACTGGAACTGAGAGGTTTCCAGTGTTTCTACTTTAACCAAGTCCCTGAGAGCATCATACATTTATGTGCTGTTTCGGCTAGAAAGTCCTTCTTAAACTAATGGATCCATACCATAGAGCCATTTCAACAAAAACAGCTGTTGCACAGTTGTTTTTGAATATCTTAGAGGCCTCATCTTGACAGAGACAGGCCGCAGCAGGTGGTGAAATTAAACGTACACCTGCTGTAGACAGGCCTTCAACCCCAAACTGAAATTAACCACCCTCCTCCAATTAGACAATAGGACACACTTCTCATCAAGTTGCCTGTAAACTGTGGGATCATTGATTATCTGCACCCTCACTCTGACTGTAGTCAGTCACTTTAAGTAGAAAGGTTCAAGTAGTCAATTGCTGCAGATGTGGACAGAGCATGTGGATGGGGAGCAGCAGCACCCTGAACCAGGGAAAGGGGCTTTGCCATTATAGCTGTGACTATTGGGTTTCGCATTGGTACTAAGCTTCAATTAGATTTTCATTAGAGAGATGGTGTGATTTAGTTTGCTCTGCAGGGGACTAATATCCCGAGACAGACCTCTGCTATCTGCCTGCTCTCAGGTTGGAGTTTTAATGAAACCTACAAGTAATTGTACTGTTTGAATGAAATCTCAAGGTGGACAAGGCTGAATCACTGACCATCTGCTGGCTGGGAAGTTAGACACATACTGTTTCATTTGAAGAAATTTGCTTCATTTAATTTATTTCTGAGAATTAGATGAACGTATCAATATCACTGTTATCTCAATGCAACAGGAGTTTGAAGCTTGTTAAATATATTTAAAACTATGTGACGAATGTCCAAATGCATATCGGCCCTCATTCATGTAAGCGATTACATCACTGCTCATGGCACCAGGATATTAAGAGTGCTGCTTCTGTTTTCAGTTCAATAGTCAGCTAAGAGTTGGTGGTGTGTAAAGTTCTGTTTAAATCTAGACTTACTCAAGCCCTGTCTATGTCGGTGGCTCAGCAGTCACCTTCCTGAAATCCCCTCAAAATTATTGCAGCAAAAACTGGCAAGAGCAGGTTGTGATATTCAATTGTCCCCTTAAACAACTTTGCATGTTTTCAGTAGAAACAAAAAAACAGATACTTGAATTCGCCAAGCAGTTTTTCACTGAGGCGTTGCAACATTTGGAACGTCCTTATAAAATAATGAAGTTGACCTTTGAATCTTTATTTGCTTTTCAAATCATAGTGACTCTTTGATGTCTTAGTGGCTACATTATATAATTATAAGGCTGTGTGATTTGACCTAAGTCTCATGTCCCGATAGAAATAATTGTATATTTAAATATCAATACATTTACCGTTTCTTGACCAGGTACATTGAGCCATGTTTTTGCAGATGTAAGTAGCGATGACAGCTGTTACCTCCTTCCATGCTCACGACTCTTTGCCATATGTTGTGCTGCAGGCAAAAGTCTCTCGCGGCGTCAGAGTCTGAAGTTTGTTTTGAACACTCTACTACTTTTGAGTCTCTCATCCATAACTCTCTCCTTACTGTTTGACATGAGTCTTGCGTAGATGGTACAAGAGGTTAGGGATAATTTAAGTATGTTGAGGGAAACCGTTTAGACCTTAATTTGCAAAGTTCGGTTTTGTGGTCCATTTCAGACTTTTCAACCAGAACACATCCATGCAATAGAAGTAGCTTTAGGTAGGAGGTTCTGCTTTTCTCTAGGCTCGTTGGAATCTTTCTCCTGTTGGGGTTTGCCTCGTTCTTTTTCACTTTCACTGTCCTCTGTGTTTGTTTGTGTTGCCTTCATGTGAATGTCCTGCTGGTATTAAAGGGATGTCCAAATGTTCATCAACTTTTATAATGATGAAGGTTCGAGAATATTTTGAAATGATATGACACGTTTCTCTGATCACACTATATACTGTATATGACACAATCTTTCTTTATTTACCTTTCATCCAGGCTAGCTTTACCAATGCTACTACTTGTTATGCTAAGCTATAGGCTAAATATGCCTTAGAGCCCCCAGAGTAGGTTAGAGTTAGTTATTTACCTAACTCTTAGATATCTTACCTAACTCTCAGTCGGATAAATCATATTTAATATTATTGAACAACAGTTTGAAGCCTGTAGTTAACCAGCATGTCAGGAGAATACTCTCCTTGAAATGAAACTTGTCTGTTTTGTTTCAGGAAAGAAACTGGGCTTCACATTTGACAACAAGAACTTCCATAATGTTTCTCTGGGTCAAGGCCAGGAGGTCGTTGCTGACCAAGCCCTCAATTTGGCAGCTAAGAATGGCCATTGGGTCATATTACAGGTACAGTAACCCCACAATCATGCTCTACACACTATACACAAAGAAAAACATATTTTATTGTGGTATTTAATCAAAAGCACAAAAAAATACGTCTGACATATTACATCTTACAGTCTCAATATAAATTCAAAATAGACAGAGAACACCCACAAACTTTTTTTCGTTTTCACAGAAAGTTCCAACAGTCATGTAGAGAAGATGCAATTATAGTATTTGAACAAAATACACAATATATAATTGTATACTGAATTATGATTCTGTGAACATTCTGAGAATGTCTTATCTACTAAACTCTATTTTTCTCACACAAAAGGTGCCAAATCATAAAAAATACTTTTGCAATGAAAAGTGACAGATATTTTATTCACAAAAAAACACTTGCATCCATAACATGGTTAGGGAAATGAATGCAGGGTTCATTTATGTCAAGGATTTTCTATTCAGGAGTGGTTTCAGGTGGCATTTCCTTTATCTGTGTGTGTTGTGAATGAGTCCGTCGTATTATCACATTGTTCTTCATTGCATACTCAATGGGATATTTGCTTTCTACCCAGGTTTGTCTGCATTAAAAAGTGAATTCAATTTGCTGCAGAAATGTCCTTACTGAAGAGGCTGCACCATTATACAGTACGATATCTACAGCCACGGTGTCTGTTCTTCTCTTATCTGGAGGGCAAGGCTGGCGTTTGCATTTTAAGTGGAAACCTTGGTGGAATTTCAATAGGAAGTATTGACATATATGAGCCGCAGACTGGACATCCTTTTCTTTGAATTTAATAGCTATTAGAAATTAAGAAAAAAGTAAAAGATTGGGAGGCCATCACTCTTTGCTTAAGACCCAGGGTAGCACAGACAAGCAGATGTTTAATTACCTTTGCATAGGAATCCCGATCGATGGTCTTAAAAAGGCCTTGTCCCCCTAGCAACAAACCTCCCACTCGCTTTATCATCAGCTGTCCGTTTGTCTGCCTGCTGAGAGCCACCCCCGTGGCACTGGCAGGGGAGGGAGAGTATTACAGTATTATCTCCTGCTACAATGGTCCGTCTTGTCTGATCTACTCCTCTTTCCAAACTTTCATTCCACCTCATGCAGCAACGCTCACACTGTAGCCATATCATTTTCTGCACTGCATCTACCTTTTTATCAATCCTCACGTCCTCCCCTCCTTATCTCATCTTGGCCCTCCTCCTACGTATCAACCCCCCCCCCCCCCTCCTATCGTCCCACAGTCCACCTTTACTGTCCTGCTGCCAGGCCCGGCTCCATCAGTGGAGGGCCAGGTCAATGGCAGGTTCCCATTCGTCGATGGGTAATTATGCTGCAGACCAGCCACTCTGGCTCAGATGGGCCTGTGAGACAGCGATGCAGAAACTTTGAAAGCAGCCCATGTGGATGGAGGAGGGGGGAGATAGAGAGGCAATCAATCGGACAGATTGGAATTGAATATCAGACATTGGCCAGGCAGTGGGAATCAAGTGGCCTAAGCTCACCAGCTTCTTCGAAGGTTTACTGCTAATGCCACCCCATTTGCAGCCAGTGGCAGAAAAGAATGTGAATAGAACAGAAAGCAGCAGAGACAGTTTGAGGAAAATGCTTCCTCGTCACTTTACTTTGTAAGAAAGTGCCAGATAACAGTGGTCAGCTTTTCAAACTGAAATGATTCAATCATTCCTCTGACATTGAGAGTTGGACAAGATTCACTTTAAGTATTGATGTAGAGATCACCCTTATAATCAAGGATAAAAAGGATGAAAAGGATGTTTTAAAGTGTTGTAATCTTCAGCATCCAAAAATTGTTAGCTGTGTATGCAACATTTAATAGATTCCTATTTTCCATCCTCATCAAAATGCACCTTGAGAGGTTTAATTGACTTCTCTATTTAGTAAGTTGTATATCTTTTGCGATGATTGTTGCAGAGTTTCATTTGCATTCAAGATTCACGAATTTCCGGTCCCCTGGATGCTCAAAATACTGTCTCACTTTGCAACTAGACTTTAATAGTCTACTCTAGGTGTTTAAATGTAATTACTGGATTGACACTGTGAAATATAAATTAAATGTACTCCAGAGACCTAGATGACTATGAAGAACAGTCCACCAAAATCGTACTTACTTACTTAAGTCCCTTCTCCACTGTTCAACAAACCACTAACACCCGCTATCATCTGGCTTTTGTCTGCAATGGAAATGGATACAATCAGCGTTCACTGCCAGGTGAAATGACTCTGCAGCAGATAGATGTTTTCATCGACTCTGGTTCTGAAGGGCAGTGATGAAAACATGACATTGAATAAGACACACTGGGGAAAAAAACAGAAAGGCTTATCAGTAGTAGGGTATAGAGTATAGGCCATTGACTCACTTTGCTTGACGTCCTTCTCAAGGTTCTTGTGACAGGTGGCATTGGGTTTCTGGAGTTTGTGCCTGATCCTTTCCCATCTTGGTTCTCTAGATCTCGTCTTGCACAGGTTGTTGACCTGAGGTTCTTGTTTATGAGGGCATCTTGCCAATGGATATTCAAAAGGTCTCACTTTATGGATGTTGAGATCTATACTTGCGAGTTATCTGCTGGTTCTTTTGTCTTCTGTGTCTGCTGTTGACACGAGGTATAGAAAAGTAAGGTCATTGACAAAGTCTCAATCATCCAGCTGCATTGTGGTTGTCCACTATGAGCCGTTGTGGCTTTCATTATCCAATAAATACCCAGATGGAAGAAGAGCAGTAGGGACCTTGTCCTGAAACCAATTGTTCACGGTGGATAACTCTGATGTCTCTCTGTACCAGTTCCCATTTTGCTCTGGTCTCAGAGAAGTTTCCAGAGGGTGTTTCTCTCAACAATGTCATTTGGCACCTTTTAGTCGATGGAGTGTATAGCTGAGACTGTTTCAGAGATTACTTGACTATGTTACAGAGGATTGCAATCTGGTCTACACATGAACTATTTTGCCGAAAGCATGCTGGCTGGTCTGCTAGGTGTGGTTTAATGACTTTTTAAATTTCTTCAGTGAGGAACCTTCCTCTACCAGGGTTGGAGTCTGTCATTCAGTTGTCTGAACCCTCTTTCATCTCACCAGGGCTTGGGAACAAGCATTGACTCCAAAATCAAATCGTGTATTTGTATCCAGCATATTTATCCTGACCAGTTTTAAATATAGACTCAGCAGTATGTTATGCTCTCGGCCCCATTCATAGTATTTCGGCGTCAGTCTGGAGTCTGAGGGCTTTTCCACTGCAGGGCTGCCTCCTCAGTGCTGGGGCCCAGCTGTGCAGCTGTCCTCAGAGCTGCTTCTTGACAAATGTGCTTTCTCCTTCGTGAAAGAGAAATATTTTGTGTGTGTGTGTGTGCGCACCTGAATGATTTTATTTATTTGCTATTGTACAAGCCGTTTGTGTGACAGGCAGTTGAATGCACCATTGTGCATTCCCTCAGGTTGTGTGTGATAGCAATGCATCAAAGACCGTGCCAGTGGTGGCCTCTAATGGGTTTGAGATTCAACTTTTATATTATTATGTAAATAGGTGACTCTTTGATGTAGTATCAGCGCCGTTATCACAGGGGCTGGAAGGCTCTTATCAAGAAGACGTTCAGGGAACAAAAAAATGTTTCACCTGAAAGTTAATTAAAAAGCCATAAAGTAGTGGCTGCTCCTCTGTCTTGTTTGTTTGTCTGTCAGCCTGTTGGTCTGTCTCTCTCACTGTGTTAGTTCTTCTCCCTCTTCTCCCCCTGCAGCCAGAGGATGAATGGTTTCATTACAGTGACAAGTTCTGAGGCAGTCTCTCACTTCTTCTGCTGGCTCCCTTTATTGCCAAAGTATTTACATGCCAAGAGGAAGGGCTCTACTGTGGCTTGATGAAAAAGCACTTGAATTTAGCCTTTTAATTTGTATACCATTCATTATTCTCTAAGGCATCAGGAGGGAAACTTAACTTATCCCCTTTTCAGCTTCCAGCTCCTCCCGGACCTCTCTCTCACAGAATGTTAAACTTCTCTCTTCTTCTTTTATTCAATGACCCTCCCAAAAATGTGACGTTCCCCTCCATGTCGTGTCCCATCATTCGGAAAGAGGGTTAACTTCAGCCATCATAAGGAAGATTAAATATGGAGAGCAAAGGGAAATGAGAACGCAAAGAGGCTTATGAATTAATGACTGTAGTTATTAGTGCTGTAATTAGATTTAGGGAATGGGCAGCACTGCATGGTGAGACGTGGGGGGGCATGGCTGACTCCTTATCATTCACTGGATATCCTGTAAGTGTCAGGACAGTTGAGACGGAAAATTGAGCTCACCCATGCTTGTGTGATAGTACAAGTCAGGTCTGCTGTCCTCGCTGCACTGAGAGATGAATATACAGAAAGTCAGCTGAAGTTACCCTGGAGAATGGTCACTTAATGTCAGCAACCTAGAAATGGGTTATTCAAGTGCTATGTAACATTTAATTTGGTGCCATATCAAAGTCACAGTGGAGAGATGAGAATATGCAACATTTGAATTGCTCCATTTTGCCAGTTGTCATTACAAATATTAATTATACAGGCGATTCCAGCATCAAGCATCTGATTAAGCTATTATGTTTTATCCAATAAAGCCCAAACTTTTCACAGATATCCAACAGAAAACATTGTCGTAGTGAAGATTAGCTTTTCAACCCTCACAGAGGAAAATGATCTTGTCCCCGAAGGATAACATGTCATCATCTTCTTCCTCATCGTTGTCCCTGCTGACGCTGTTTCCTGTTCCTCTCCCTGTAGAACATCCACTTGGTGGCTAGCTGGCTCGGTTCTTTAGAGAAAATACTGGAGCAGCACGCAGAGGGAAGCCACGTGGACTTCAGGGTGTTTGTTAGTGCTGAACCCTCCTCCACCCCCGAGGGCCACATCATCCCACAGGGCATCCTGGAGAACTCCATCAAGATCACCAATGAACCACCTTCAGGCATGCATGCCAACCTGCACAAGGCTCTGGACAACTTCAACCAGGTAAAAGTCAAAGAGGCAATCTGAGAATAATAACCTCATCAGTGATGGAAAATAACTAAATATTGTACTTACAGTTTGAGGTACCACACTTGAATATTTTCCATACTTAGTTGGTAACATAATTTTAATGAAATACAACATGAGGTCATAAAATAAGATGCCTGGTTAAAGCATGAACTGCCTAACAGCATACAAATTGATTAAAGCTAATCAATATTTTACATTAGCAGTCAATCAAATGACGATTTGCAATCTGAAAGGTGTTACAAGAGCATTGGTAAAAACCAAACAGAGCTCAAAGTTGCCAATTTGTAGAAATGCAGCATGTAGCAGATGGTTGCAGTCACCTTTGTCACCTTGGAATTGCTGCTGACCCATGGAGGACAGATATGAATGTAGCACATGCTAACGTCAAAAGATAGTGGGGTTACAGTCTGTGGGAACATGGAGGTTTAACATGAAGACAGATCGATGGATGTTATCAGTGAGTGGTCAAAGAGTGTCATGCTGCTGGTCTGTCCTACAGGCGTCCTAGTCAGAATGGACCAGAGCGCTGCAGTGGAATCTCCTTGCTTTTATTTACCTTATCACTTCCTCATCTCTATCTGAGCATTACCATTACCCCAGTGCTTCTCTGCCAATGCAGCTTCCTCTGCACCATTACCTGAGTGCTCGGCTCCCTCCCAGTCCATTTCCACGATTCTTAGTTTGCCGATGTCTATCTGCCTGATAAGTACTTTGTGCTTGTGAGCCTTGCTGTATGCAGGGCCTAAGGGAGGTCTGCTGAGGCAAGTATGGAGGGAGTATTCCAGTCATGTGTACTCAGTGAAAGCTAATCAATGTAAGGCTAACACTTTGTAATAGCCCACCCGCATGGCCAAAGCCAGCGCTAAGCCAGAGAAATGACAGTTTCTTTCCTCTTGACCTTTTCACTGGGAGATGCGTAAAGCTACACTGCCTATTTCCATTCTCAGAAGCCTGTAAGATGGAGTCCGGGTGGGCTGATGTTAATATCTAGCACAGTGGGTTTGTTTTATATTGAGATAACAGTTTTATAACACAATTGTTGCTGATATGGATTTGCAACTCTGGGTTTGCTGAAACTGATAAATTCACTGTATCTGTCCAATTGTCACTGTGTTCATACTCAGGCATACCTAGAAGCTAAGCTCTTAACCTATGTAAGTTTATTGATATTTAAAGTGTTTCTTTCGGTGCGTGTTCCTGCATGTGTTTGGTCATGTGTCTGTCTCTCTGCAATCTGACTGCATGTCGGTGCTCTCCAGTCTAGTTCATGAATAGAAAAGCTATGCATCAGTTTCAGCTGTTTTGAGCAGTGGAGTACTGTGCAGAATATGAACTAAACCTCCAATAGGGTGTGTGTGTCTGTTGTAGTCAGCCTTCACTGTAGTTGTATGTGTGCGTACATGTGCATCACAGGAGTCAGCTCCCCAGGGCACTGCAGCCGGGAGAGTGAAAGGCCCTCTCACCATGACACATGCTGGAATAAAGAGAATTTAGCCTTCCCATTTCAATAGGGGTTATTGGCATGCGTATTTAACTGCCCCCCCCCCTCAATGCCATTTATGTCCGTTTTTGATTTGCCTGCCTGGAATAATGAGCCCCAGAGACTGTTGGAGGCTGAAAGCGTCTGACAAGTTGTGACAATTAAAAGGGAATCTCATTGTAGGGTTTATTGCCATCGAGTCATCTCATTGTCTGTCTGTTAGTGCACCGCACCGCTGGGACTCTAAATAAAGGAGATCACAGGGCTGCCTGCCACAACTTTTTACCTGTAACACACCAACTTGTCTCTGTTAATGCAACTGCACACTTCAAGAGGTGATTAGTCCAACCTTGTTTAAATGTGTCATTCTGTTGTTTTCCAGGACACGCTGGAAATGTGCGCACAGGAGAACGAGTTCAAGAGTATTTTATTTGCTGTGTGCTACTTCCATGCGGTCGTAGCAGAGAGGAGCAAGTTTGGTCCTCAAGGCTGGAATAGATCCTATCCCTTTAACGTTGGAGACCTCACCATTTCTATCAACGTCCTCTATAACTACCTGGAGGCCAATCCTAAGGTACGTGTGTTTCTGTTTTATTTGTATTCCTGTGCAAAGGATTACGATGGCCACCGCTTGTAATCTTAATTGAAAATCTAAACACATGTGACCCCAGGTAAACACCACAACATCCCTTCTCTAATTCCCAGGTGCCGTTTGATGACCTGCGCTACCTGTTCGGTGAGATCATGTATGGAGGTCACATCACAGACGACTGGGACCGCCGTTTGTGTCGCACTTACCTGGGAGAGTATATCAAGCCCGAGATGATGGAGGGAGAGCTGTGCCTCGCGCCCGGCTTCCCATTGCCTGGGAACATGGACTATAACAACTACCACCAGGTGAGGCATCAAGGTTAGACCATATGAGGCCATTAGACTACCTGAAACATCAAATGAAGTCATTCCATGATATTAGGGCATTGATTACATAGTTACAATACAAGAAAATACTAAGATTCCACCTTTGGAGGTGTTGTCTCTGGACCAGCAGGGGTCCCCAAGCAACTTCTATGTGGCAAAATAAATGTCGGTTTAATGCTGCTATAATTTAATCACTATAATTAAAAGATATTTCATCCTCTGTCCTGTTTCCAATATACAGTGTAGAGTTCTACAATTTATTACTAAATCAATCACAATAAAACTCCCATATGAGTCCCTGGGTCGTAACAGATTGTAGTTCGAGTTATACAAATATTTCTCAGAGGTGGAGATGCTCCGTGGGTGGAAAGAGTTTGCCAGTAACTCTCGCTAGTAAACCCGAAAGTTACAATGCTGGGATTATGAAGTCATCTAACAAGGAACGCTGAGAGGTGTGGAGTCAAAATAAGTAGATCTAGATGTGTCATAACACAAAATGTTTATTAACGCCCACGAGAGAAAAAGAGATCTTCACTGTCACTGTTCAAGTATAATGAACAAGTTTGGAGCAAGACTAGAGGGTACCACGTATGATGTATGAAGTAAGAAAAATAATTATAGAATTACCAGTTATAGCATTTACTAAGAAAATATTGATACAATTATAAATATCTAGCAACATGAAATTCAAACAATTGCGGAAGGGATTCAAATTTTTGTGAAATTATAAAATAAGAAATTTGGACTATTATGCAAAAACACATCGCTAGCATGCTAGCGCACTCGCAGTATTTTTTTAAAGGTTGTCCTGAAAAAAATGACCATAATACATTGAAATGATATTAAACTAAGATATTGAAATTCGTTATCCTAATTTTTAAATCCGTATAAATTGAGAAAATACTACATACGTGGGTCTCCCTCACTGCTTGCCGGTGATCGCAAGGCATTCTGGGTGCCCCTAGGTTTGAGGTGAGGGTTTGAAAAATCTTCTTTCCGAGGGCCTTCCTTGGCCTTACCCCTCCGTCCCAACAGGTATTGGGACAGCCTTCCACCTACCCTTGAACGCACAAAATTAATAATGCTCAATCTTTTTTTGCATGATAAGGCCGTATTTTCACATAATTTATTGAACAATGTTATTACAATGCCATCCCCGGGAAATCTGCCTCGTATGTTTACATTGACAACTACTGATGACGTGTTAAGTTTCCTGGACAACTACTGATGATGTAACAGCTTCTTGAAGAGCTGCCCCAATTTCCCGTGTGTGACTCCGTTTAAAGGGGCAAGTTAACCCTTGAAAACAGGGGGTAGGGGCAGAGCCAAGGGTTGAAATGGGATTTGGCCCAAGTCTGGACCTTAAACATACAGACAGACAGACAGATGCTTGTGAAATTAGTCGTTAGATGGATTCTTTAGGAATTCTGCCACTTTTTGTTGTTAAGTGGCCAATACCAGATGAAATCCAGCAGCCACCTCCTGCTTCATCCCCCTGTGTGATAACCATTAATAATTTTGACAAGATTAAGCCTGACTTTGCTTTAGAGCACCTCACACACAATGTGTAACAGCTCCCTGGCATTATCCGGTTACTGCCTCACCTCACCACCTCACCTTGCTTGTCGTGTGTTGTTATTTATCATTTAACACCAGCATTGATTGACAGGGTGAAATCAAAAATGAGGCTGGTTCTCGTGTCAACTGCAGCAGCGTGCTGTAAAGTCTCACATATTATTAATCATCCTAGGAGATAAATAAATACGCTAGGCCAATCATATTTGGGTTGTTTCATGATAGAAGCTTTATTCTACTATAGCAGGAAACAACTTCACTGGTGCCTTAAGAAAAACTAACAACTGACAACATTTATATGAATAACATTGGGTAAAAAACGTGTTCTAACAGACGGTCCAGATTTCACCCTTGACGTCCCCAGGGAGCCAGAGGGAGTGGCGAGTATGACTAGTATCTAATTTTCTCTCAGTCTGCTGCTCAGTAAGCACAACCTGACTGTCATAGTGGCTCCGGTGGGAGGGAAGGGAGCGTTTTACATTTGGCTGTCACCATTCAACTAGGCTGGGGATGGGGGGGTTGAGCGGTTAAAGATTTGGCCAGAGAACAGGAGCTTTAAGGCCTGTAGGTCCCAGAGCGTGTGTCAGGTCATCGCCTCCCTCAAAAATCTGAAACAAACTTCCAGTACATGGAGCAGAGAGGTGGCATAGACATGAAGAAGAACCCTCTGACTCAGCAGTTTACCTGCTCTTTAAACAATATACAGGTATATGCAGTCAGCTAAAGTTAGCCTTCAAGTACAGGGGAGATCAAACATCTGATAGCAAAGTCTTTCTGTGTTAAAGGTCAACTTATTTTACATAAAAACTTTCATAAGGACATTCTGATTAGAAGGCTTTCTTTTTTTAATTTGGTGCACAAAGAGCATCCTGTCTGAACCCTGCTTCCACTTTCATCTGCTCTAAGTTAAAAGGATTGATATTCATTATGGACCAGCAGATGGAAAATGCCACTCTTCCCTCCCCCTGTTTCTGGTCATTAGCAGCGTGTCAATTGATCCCGAGTGTTTGAATTTCACCCAGAAATCTCTCATCATCTATATGGTTCCATTATCGGCCTTTTTCAGTGGTATCTTAAAAAACACCTGAGTGGGGAAAAGCACTGGTACTTTTTAGTCACAATTGGAGTTTACAATCTTCATTCTGTTCATTTAAAATAATATGCAAGGGAATTTGAAATGTTATCCTGCTCGGATCGAAAAAGGTAAAGAAAAAAAAAAGGAAAAAAAAAAAGGAAAAAAATGGTGCTGCCTTTTTCGACTTTGTGCAACATCTTTTGTGATGCCGTTGAATAAATGTGGGTTTCTGATGCTACAACATTTGTGTTGTGGTTTCTTCTGTTCCAGTACATTGATGACACCCTACCTGCTGAGTCGCCCTACCTGTACGGCCTCCATCCCAACGCTGAGATCGGCTTCCTTACTCAAAGTTCAGAGAAGCTTTTCCGCACTGTGCTGGAGATGCAGCCCAGAGACGGCGGGGCTGGTGAGGGCGGTGGGATGACACGTGAGGAGAAGGTAAACAGGATGATTTATACAGTAAAACTGTAGTTGCAGTGTAAAGATGATTCGTGGATGAGCAGGTATTGATATTTTAAATCTTATATAACATATATATATGTGGCTCATCATACAAATCATGACCAGAGAATGGGGACACCAGGGCATTACAAGCACATGTGATTGTTGACCATCGCAGTCCAAAACCACAGGTATTAATCTGCTGCTACAGCAGCTTCCAGCTTCTGGGAAGGCTTCCCAACAGACTGTGGGACCTGGCTGCTGGGATTTGAGGAGGGATGTTGGCTGATAACATCTGGTTTACAGTCCAGTTAATCCCAGAGGTGTTGAGGTCAGGGCTCTGTGCAGGCCAATCAAGAACCTCCACACTGGGAAAATCATTTAATTAGAGCTCAGGTTTTGTGCATGCAGACATTATTATAAAGAAACAGCAAGGATTACGTTTTTCCATATCTAGAAAAATAATAATAATGAGGACATTTGACTGATGCACACTGCACACTGTCCTTGAGACACCTTAAACACTCATTAAATACATAATAGTTTGTAGCTCTACAAATAACAGTGGGCATTGTTAACATCACTAAAGCTAAAGTATTACCAAAGAAAGTACGTGAAGAGAGTACTAAAGATGCTTCATGTCAATACTTTCCATAGTAATACTGACTCATTACCTTGAGCAGGTTTCTCACCTTTCTCACATGTTTACTGTAAGAATGTAATTATACAGTATCTGTTAATATTTCTGAGTTCAAACTCACATTATGTTTTATTTAGTAGGTTTAACTGTTCATTTAATAGATTTGTTTTTATTGAGCCTGATTGTCAGCATGACTCTCAAGTGATCACTCAATTATCCACTCAAGTCATCATCTTCACTATGTGGACAGTTGAACAGATTTGAATCCTTTACAATTTCCTGGCTTTAAGTGTGAGAAATGGTCTTATTCCACTCTGTCTGGCCTGATCATGTCAGTTAAATATCTAAGCAATATTCTTAAATGAATATTAAACCCGTTCCTATTTCTCAAAGAGATGTTTCTATCCGTAACTTCAAGGTTTCAATGAAGTAACAGTCTGAGGCCCCAAAAAAGAAAAACTCCAATATTTCACATAAAGGCAAAGAGGAGAAAACAATCCAATCCCGGAATCTATGTTTTTATCTTCTTTCCTCTTCACTGATCGTCTCAATACCATTTATCATGTGATGCATCAGTATTGACAATCTAATATTCGAACCATCTAAAAATGATCTCATTTGATAGGAATAATGAAGCAGAAATTTTCAAAGCAGGACTTTAACATCTAATAGAGTATTTGTAGATTATTGTGCTGCTGCTTAAAAGATGAAATTCATCTTTGATGTCTTTGGGGACTTTGGAACCCCACTGGAGTTTTAAAACCTGCTTCTGTGGGTTTAAATACTGCTTTTTGTGCTGCATAAGTTTGTTATGACAAACCAACTTGCAGGCCAGTGCAGCTTTAGGAGGTATAATGGTGGCATCTGAACTCAGCTCATGATTCTGACATGATATTCTTACTTTGAAAAGTCAAGCCCTCATACACAGGAGCCATCCTGAGCAGATATGTAAGCCACGGCCTTTCACCACCACGATTGTTTCACTAAGCTGTGCGGAAAAAAGGCCAAATCTTCAATGTGTGATGACAACAGGTGACATTTGCTTTAGCTGCTGCACACGGAATTGAGAATAAATTGGGACCAACAGTTTGGGGCGTCTGACAACACCCAGGGTGATTTTTACAGGGATGGTATTTTTCGGTGCATTTTCTGGTTCAGTGCCGACCTGACACAAAGTTTAGTTCAGTGTAAAAGCTCAGACAAATATTCTGTCAGAGAGACTGTAGCCCTTCAAAACTCAATTGAGCGAGTGTGTCTGTTTTAATACCATAAATTAGGGTCTAGCCTGTCTGACTCCTCGCTCTGTTAAATGTCCATTATGCATATTAGCAAATCAAAAGCAGATCAAAACCCTAGTATGCGGTAACACACTTAAAACTTAAAATGCCTCTTTTGAGGTCTCTTACCTCCCTACATTTTATTTCAAGTTATATTATTTTTGCCAACTTGGATTTATTCTTGTAATTCAGTCCAGATATTAGGATCCAAGATGACCATAAGATTGTTGATATGTGTTTTCTCACACCATGAATAACAAACCCAGGAACAGTGTTTGTCTTTGGAAACCTTCTTTACACCATCAGTTACCATGTAACTTTGACGTTGTCCTCTTTAAAATCAACATTATTATATTTTCTTTAAATCACAATCTCTAGCATTTTTCCAAACTTCATCTCCACTTTTTTCAAGCATTATTTCCTATAAGCTGGATTTTGCTGAGATTCTATATGTAACATAACAGCGTGCATGTGGTGGAAATGCTACAATGTTTCAAATGGATTTCAGATCTTGCAGTTGACTTTTAAGACACTTCTCAATAATATGTATTTACGAGTACGACCTCTGAGTCCCATTCCATCCAATACGTAGCTTAAGCTCCTCAGACAGGGACTTTTACCTGTGCAAGGCTGAAAACTAGAAGTGGCAGAGCCCTGGAGCAACGGAACAATCTGCCTGAGGAAATCAGGTCAACAGAATCAGTGACCTCTTTTACATCTCTTCTCAAAATATAGAAACATTCAAACATAGTTTTATCAGAGCTTTTTTTACTGTATGTTTTTGTTCAAAATGACTGTGATTATCAGCCAACACCGACAGACAGACAGACAGACTATTTTGAAAATAAGTATATTCACTGAGGCCTGTCTAACTGGTGACTGCGCTTAATCCAAAGGCCTTCTAGTCTAGTATGGAATATTTTTCCCAGTGCATGTTTTGTGTATTCTGTATACGTGTGTACAGAATACCATTCCCTGATGTATTATGATGTGTGACCTTTCTGGTTCAGAAGCCTGGATACTACTGTCTGAACAGATGACAGCCACGCAGAGCTTACCAATGAGGCCCACTCCCTATTCAGTGCACTTAGCTGCTGCCAAACCCACATCAGATATTTGAACTGAAAAATCCATAGATATGATGACCTCAAATCCTTTGTTCGGCACCTAATCCTTTGATTGATCACTAATGCTGGTTGCCTTGGGAAAATGTTGACATAGACGTTAGCTTTCATCACTTACCCACAAAAATATGATGTGAGCATTGATTTGCTGGAGGGATTAGACTGGTATTGAAAACAAAGAGCTGCCATTGCAAAATATATCTTCATGAATATTTATGGGGCTGTCTATTTCAAACTTTAACAGTTTCTCAGGCTGTAAGCTTTGGTATCACTGAGTTTGTCTGGCACAGATAACCCCAATGTTTTCAATAGTCTTTTATATCCTCTTCTATTGCCTCACCATTTTTATTTATTTCGTTGTAACAGATTAATCAACCAATATGTTTTTACTATCAGTTCTCTCATTGACACACTGTCATTCCATTACATATTATCAGGTGCGTACGGTGTTGGAGGAGATAATGGAGAGACTCCCTGAGGATTTCAACATGACCGAGCTGCTGGAGAAAGCCGAAGAGAGGACTCCCTACCAGGTGGTGGCGCTGCAGGAGTGTGAGCGCATGAACTTTCTTACGCAGGAGATCAGATGCTCCCTCCATGAGCTCAACCTAGGACTGAAGGTAAGATGACAGTGATAATAGCAGAGGAGATATCACTCACTGCTCTTATTGGCTTCATTCTTGGAATGTGTATTTTCAATTGCCCAGGAAATTGCAGTGGAATCTGAAAGGATTCATATTGAGCTGAATTTCAGAGCTTTTAATTTGAAAAGTTTTGAACAAAAGATTGTGTTAACTGGTTTTCTTGTTTTTATAAAAACGTTAAGTAATAAAATCTTCACTGCAGATAAACCAAGTAGGATGAACATAGAATTATCAAACATTTCAAACTTCTTACATTGCTTTTTATTCCCAAGGACTGTTAAACTACTGACACAATCTTCAGACCAAATTTCACAACTTTCAAAATATAGCCTCTGCAATTCTGTGTCAGTCCAATATGGGGAGTTTCTTTTTTTTTACAGTGGCACTTATTATTATTTATTTATTTTCTCTGATTTATATCTGCAGTTGAGTGCACTTTGCTAGAACTTAAGGGGAATATTGAGAGTGTTTCTCATGTGTTTGTGGACTCCAGGAACCATTTCCATCATCCTTGGGTGTCCACAGACCCCATCTTGAGAACCACTGGTTCTGCAGACATGGCGCTAAGAGCCAAATACCTTTAGTGTAACTTCAACTGAACTGTCCCTTAGATTGGCTTGGGTGCTGTTCGCCCCAACCCAGGCTGCCTTAGTATTCTTGCAGTAATTAACCTTTCTTCTGTTGTTTTGACGGAAGCACGGTCTCTCAGAGATGTGAGTAACAGGGAAGCACAAAGGAATGAGACATCTATGCTCTGTGTGTCAAGTCAGACTGTCTCCTGTGTTAACAACAAACAAAGAGAGAAAGATTGGGGGAGAAAAAAGTGTAAAAGCGTTTGTCAGGGGTTATGAGGATTTGATCTCCTGGCACTACAAGCCTCAATAAATCGGCTGAGTGATTTAAGAGCCATGTAGACTATTGTACCAGCAAATGGAATGATATTTCGTCTTTATAGTGGAATAAATAGGAACTATCAGATTGCTCGCTTTGGTGCGATGGTGTGGTTCATAGTGCCACTGTATGTCGGTCGTGCTGTGCATTGAAAAGATGAAAAGGCATCTGTTTCAGTCTTATTCAGATATGGGTATCTATACATCAGCCATACATCAGCTCCAGTATCAGTGTGTTCAGGGTACCACTGTTTCCCAGCTGTGCTGTCCCATTACTCTCGTGGCTTCTTCTCTCAGCTATCTTACAGCATCTTTCCCTATCTGGCATGGCATGCTTGTCTTCATATTTATGTATGCATCAGTAGTTAGTTGAAGGTATGTGACCATTAAGCATCTTATGCTGCTGGAAGGTGTCACCTCCAATGTTTAGCTTTTGAGGCAAACAGGAAGTGACTTGCTTAACTTCCGATTTCCTTCCTCTAATGAAAATTCACAAGGCGAAGAAGGGCTTTTGTGGGAAAGAGGCAGCATATGTTCACTGAACGCAGTCATCCTAATTAAAGTAGATATTATCTAGATGATCAGAGTGAGGAGGGAAGCAAAACTGTACAACACGTTTTTCTGAGGTCGACACAACAACCTGTACAGCAAACACAGGTCATTTATATTTCTAGGTCCTGTGATGTTCAATGCTACAATGTACACATCTTTGGTCTCTTGAGAAATATGTACCCATGACAGTGATTTGACATGCACAACAGTGCCACGGTTTGTAAATATTGATTTAGACATTTCTATTGAAAGTGTGGCCAAATCCTTCCCAGAAGCATATATAGGTTTAGCTATTGTACAGACTTAACTGTCCGACCTATACAAGAAGAACCTCAGCCTTAAGATCTGCAAAACCAATTAGACAATTATAAATGTTAGATATTTAACCTAAAACGAGATTTTATCCAAAAATAATTGTATCTGTTCTTGGGCGGCTGAAGCTTAAGACTCATAGTTGGGCAGGTTATCCTAACCGCAGTTTGATCGTTGGCTCTTCTATCAATATGTCAAAGTGTCCACGACCATGTTTCTCCCGCTGGTATGCCAGCCGTGCAGTGTGTTGGCCTTTGGGAACAGAAGAAGATATCGTAGGTAATTATCTATGTTGCATCACTTTGATGTAAGACTCTTCTGGCAGAGTGCAAATCGTCTCACAAGAGGTTTTGCACTTTATTATGAGACAAGAGTCAGTGTCACGAGGTAGTTCTCTTAAATAAACAATGTGAACTCTTCTTAGTTAACACTAGTTCTGCTTGCTTGCTTCACTAGAATTCCCCCTGCAGGTTAATCCTGCCATGAGCTGGATTTAAATAGTTTCTTTGTCTGTGACCCCCACCTTTTAGGGAGAGTTAACCATGACCAGTGAAATGGAGAACCTTCAGAACGCCATCTTCTTGGACACGGTGCCTGACAACTGGACCAAGCGGGCGTATCCCTCAATGTCCAGCCTGGCCCTGTGGTTCACTGACCTGTTAATCAGGATCAAGGAGCTTGAACACTGGTCCAATGACTTTGCCCTACCCGCTGTGGTGTGGCTAGCTGGCTTCTTCAACCCCCAGTCCTTCCTCACAGCCATCATGCAGGCTACGGCTCGCAGGTAGGGTTTGTTTTCACAGTGGCATTATACTTTGTGATTGTGATGGAAACTACTTTGTGTGACACTGCCAAATATCCATGACAGGAACGAGTGGCCTCTGGATCGGATGTGTCTGCAGTGTGACGTCACCAAGAAGCATCGTGACGACTTCACCTCCGCGCCTCGTGAAGGGGCGTATGTACACGGGCTGTACATGGAGGGCGCACGCTGGGACACACAGGTACATTCATCCATTCCTGATTGTCGTAGAGTTATCTGTTTGTTTTGACATCCAGCCTCCAGGGAAGAGGTGGGAAAACTCTTTTATTCACAAGCGCCTTGTAGGGAAATCTTCCTGTACACATTTCTTTTGATGATTGATGGTCGACCAACATAGGTGAGCTAACCTCAAAATGAGTCTTGAAAACGAGTCAAGTAAAGTAGCTTGAATATTCCTCCCCTTAGGGGCTGCCACATCCCCTTTGTGGTTTAATTTTCTACTTTGCATCGTGCTTACAGTCAGCTCTCAGAGCGCAGTGCATTACTCAGAATCCCAAGGCTCTATCTATCTACATACATACCGCTACTGTATATGCACCCAGCTTTCAAGGAGCATCCCTGTAGACTTCTTAATTAGTGAATGTGCAGAGTTTGCACTTGAACACTTAGAACACCCTTTAGAGGAGTGGTTCATTTTTTCTTCATTAAAGTTGGAGACACAGGCAAATAGACAAGGGGACAGACAAGCCTGGCAGCTTCCCCTCACAACCCCTCCTCCTCCTCCTCCTCCTCCTCCTCCTCCTCCTCCTCCTCCTCCTCCTCCTCCTATCTTCCTTCTCTTAGCCCCAAGGCCAGTTCTGTGCCACTGGCGGGGGGTAGCCGAGTGTGAATAGTTAGAGTAAGCAGCACTCCATCTGGACACCGCTCTGTACAGAAGTAAAAGTCAAAGATTTATGATAAGCCTGCTCATCGGTAGTATTGACCCCATTCAGAAGACAACAAAGACAGCTAGATACTGTATAAGATACACCTTGTGTGTGGAATGGATACCTACCTACTAGTTCCACAAACATCTGTCTGTATATGGAACACATGTCTTGTGCACCTTCCATCATTCTTCTAATGGATTTCACACTTGGCATGTGTTTTATTAATGGCCCAGGAAAGTGCAGTGCAGAGTTCAGTGTGATTTGACTTGATATACGGTCATCATAACAAACATTTAATAAACTGTAGCAGTCAGTGGCGGGGGGGGGGGGGGGGGGGGGCAGCTTGTTGAACTCTGTCTGTGGACATGTCTTCTTCTAAGTCCTGTGATAAACTCCAGCCGCAACTTGTTCAAACCGCGTTTCATCACAACCTGATCATTCTTATAATTTGAGGTTTTTTATTTCACCATATCAGACTGAGACACAGAAAAGTACTTATCTCTATCAAGGCAACAATATTCACCGAATCACTTCCTGTTTGGAAATTTCTCTTTAAAGTAAAAGTAGAACATTTGTTTCATGTCTCATTGCTTTATGTTGAGCTGAATTCCAGAATAATGGAAAACTTGGGTATAAGATTTTTGCGATTATTTAAAAGACCTGTGAAGTACCAGACATGGAATGTTTATAAAAAATGGGTTCAGTTAATCAGAACTTATAAAAGTCACACACGTGAACGTTATTAAAGCAAATTCTTTTTCATGTTATGATAAACATTGACTATAAAATCTTTATTGCAGATATATCAGGCAATCAGAAACAAAGTTTCCTAACTTCACTCTGCACCATAGACTGAATAAACAAACAATAAAAAGTGACAGTATATTTTAGGCCTGTTTGAGGAGGACTCACTAATCATAAGGAATAATTCTGAAGTAGCTCCAGAGCATTACAAGCAAACAGCCCATTTCAAACAGACAGAAATGCACAGAGAAAGCTTGTGTGTTTATGTGATGGCCACCACTTAGTGATGACTCAATATGTAGATAGTTATATAAATAGACATCTGACGCAGTAGCAGCAGTGTACATATCGTGTGAGTAAACTAAATGTACAGTGAATCTCAATGAGCATACATGGTCTGCTTGAATATACCCATTATTTGTATTTACACACGCAGACATGAAGCTATTGGTATTTAACGAGTCTTTAAAGTTTTATAGTCATTGCAGATGCAATTAGGGCTCTGTCCTCCGAGCTTTTCCAAAGTCATCAGGATTTACATTCATTCCTGAAAGTCACTGTTCCTGCAGGGAGGAACCTCTGTTTGTCAGGCACTAAGTGTAGAAGGATTAATTAATGAGACGGACCACTCTTTTTTCACTGTGTTTAGAGAGTGTGTATTAGACTTTCTCCACTTTTCAAGGGTACCACCATATCGTCCACAGTGAAGTGAAAGTCTAGCTCTGCTTGTGCCAGCTGCGATAAGTCCAACATCAAGTCTTTTCTCCTACAAAGGAGCATTAGTCTTTTTAGTTTCCATGGCAAGGACAGTGTGTGAATGAAGTTTTCAGTGAAGCTCAAACTTATTCATAACTTTCCTGTGCTCTGTGAAATGTTTCTGTCTCCCTCCGTCTTTCCCTCTTCATCTGGACTTTCTCTCTCTTTCAGACTGGCATGATTGTGGAAGCCCGCCTGAAAGAGCTCACCCCAGCCATGCCAGTCATGTTCATCAGAGCCATCCTGGTGGACAAACAGGAGAGCAGGAACATCTACCAGTGCCCTGTCTACAAAACCCGTCAGAGGGGACCTACGTACGTGTGGACCTTCAACCTGAAGACCAAAGAGCCCCCCTCCAAGTGGACCTTAGCTGGAGTGGCCTTGCTTCTGCAGATCTAGCTAGTTTCCTTTTTAAGTTGTTATAGTTATTAATTTTTGATATTGATGTTTTTTTAAGTAGTTATTCTTTGTTTTGGTTAATGTTTAAGTTTTTTCAATGGTGTAATGGTTCTCTGAAAACCAAAGACGAAATAAAATATTTCTGAATAAATTGTGTCATGCTTTGGTCTCATTCCATTACTGATGGAGCCAGCAGTCAGTCACAGTTGCTTGTTTACTTGTACTGTAGGGCTGTAGAACAATGGAACAAAACAGTACAGGACATGGTTAGATCTTTATATTTAGCTTATTGTTTTATTCCTATAGTATATTTACTTTTACAGAGAAATAACTTATTAATAATAATACATATTTAGTTTCAGATCAAACATTTTTAAATTGAAATAAAGTAAAACAAAACAATATATTTTTGAAAAGTATTCACACTAACATACATGATGTAAAACACGTCATTAAATGGGACCCATGACAAATTACTAATGGAAATTCATAAAGTCAACATTTTAGGCCGATATTTATTTGTAATGGTTTCCAGACTTATTTGTTACCAGACAGGGGCTGAAAAAAGCCTGCACCCCTAATAGAACAACATTCAAATCCACAAGAGTCACATTTATGGGGGGACATGCAAGAAATCGCACACAGTCATTGATAATTTTTTAATAAAGATTCAAACATAATCTTCGAAGAAAACAACAACAATTTTGAAAACCTCATATATGTCACTGATAAAGAAAGTTAACATCCCTGATGGATATATGATTTGATTATTAAAGTGCATCTAATCTCCACAAATAGACAAGTGGGGGATTGCGTCTCTTTGGCCATTTAAACTCGTCCATGACTGGTCTGCACTATGAACTTTGAAGGGCTGTTTCTCAGTTATTAAAATAGAAATGATCTGATGTGTTTGTGGAGAAACTGTAGTTGCTCTGTATCTGTGAGTCATTTAGTGAGGAGGTGTTTTAAATCTGTAGCTAGTTGGGAACACTGAATAAATTTAACTAATGCGTGCTTTCACACATTTTCTGTAAAACTACCTACACTGTACATTGTCTAAGAACAAATCTTAATCTTAATGTCTTAATTGATCATAAACTATATATATTTTATACGTGTCCTAGTATTAATACACTAATATTTTACCTTCTTCCAAGAAGTCTTCCAGAATAGCAATGTTTTATCTTGTCGAGCCAGATTGTGCATGTGGTTTATTTTCACATACTACAATGTTTTCTGCTGTAGTGCCTATATGCAGTCGTTCCCCTATCTCCTGTTTCCAGTCTCCCAGTCCTGCCTCGTCTCTTCCAGGTCTTTAAACCAACTCTGTCCCCGTCTCTCTCCTCCTCTTCACTCCTTTCTTCTTCTCTCCTCCCCATTTGAGATTATTGAACCCTCTCCAAAGCAGAAAGTGCAAAGCCTCATCAACAACGTTTACAGTGGAGGCACATGCACACGTCACGCACACAACCCAGCTCTGAAATATCTTCCTTTCTTTGTTGTTCTCTTGCCGTCGCAGCCCAGGTTCCCACGCGTCTCCTTCTCCTGGTCATCGGTTCTTAACAATGCGCTCAGAGACCGAGAGGCATGAGGAGGAGGAGGAGGAGGAGGAGCAGATGAGGGAAAAGTAGGAGGGGGACAGCAGTGACGCAGGATGAGACAATTTTGTAGAATTCCCAAATTACACCTTGGGGTGGCATTATGAAAACCGATTCTATCTGTGCACACATACATGTTACTATGACTAAGCAGAGGAGAATGATTTTGGCCTTGATGATGTGAAGTAATGAAATATTGCTTATTTGTGTAACTAACCCTTTGTTCCGTCACGATTCATTCATGTCAGGTATTTACACAGAGGTAAACGAAAGCAGATTCTCATTTCCAGGTGACTGTCAATATTTTCGCCAAAATTCCCTCAGCAGACATTTTACTGTTTCCAACTTTATTATTTGAAAAACTAATCTCTGGGTCTTTGAACTTACTACAACAAACAGACTGTAGCTTTAGCCTAATTCCTTACACTCATGCGCTTGTGTTTTTGGTTGTAAAGTCTAAAAGATGTACACCACCTTACAGAATCTCTCGCAGTGGCTGGCATATCATTATTTTCCTCATCGAGTGGTGCAACTCGGACCAAAGGGACTTGATGCCACTGATGTGACGTGAGAAGCCAGATGTATGACAGTTCCTCACAGCAGTTTATGACGGAGCTTTGCAAACGACAGCAGCTTCAGAACCCTGGTCTCAAAAGGCCTGAAAGAGCGCGGTGGTATCTTGTTTCATATTTGTAGGTGTGGGTAGTGTTCTTGCTGTGCTGCTTTGGATAGAAAGCTGGAGTCTGAAAAGGGTGGAGGGTTCTGTGAAAGGGTTCATGCTCTGATTGAAAAAATACATACCAGTGTGGCCCGTCGGGCGGTTGCTAGGTTACAGGTCAGTGCAGAGATGCTCCTGATGTGAATGCAATAGAGATATCTCTGTGTGGATAATATATAAACATGTCAGACCATAAGAGACAGAGTCTGATTATCCAGTAGCCATTTGGTGGAGGACAGACTGACCTGTCAGTGTTGTCTTCTTTCCAGTCCAGACGCTTGGTGCTAAGTGGTCTCTTCTGTCCTCTACCTCCCAGAAAGCTGTTGCCGGCCAAACGACATGTCCGCCACACATCCTAAATTTCGTTGTCTCTGAAATCTGCTGTTGGAGACGACTGAAAGTGCAGTCGAGACCCTTTGCAGTCATTTTTAACAACCGGCGTGTGAAGCGCTGATAAATAGTGTAACGTGGTCTCAGCCTGTACTTCTATCTCACCCATTGTACTCACTGCTCTGACCCATAAGACTTGGCTGTGGCAGAATGGCTGGATTAGCTGCTCTACAATCCTGGGACAATCCGAGGGGCCCCCCGCTCTGTGCTGCCTCCGTCTCCACGTGTCCTCCCGCAGCCACTGTGCTCTCAGCTGCAGTGCGGACCAACTGCGAGAGGAGCCGTTTTTGGCGAGGGCTGGAGACCGGGGTAATTAGCTTTGACAGAGCTGATGAGTCGCTAATTAAATGTTTATCTGAATCTGGCATCTGTCGTGAAACAAATGTCGGTTAGCTGCCGACAATCTGTGGATTATCGCAAATAACTGGGGTTGGGTCCTGCACGCGGGGAGATAAGAGGGGAGAGGACGGTGATTTGGAGCAGCCAGGCAGAAACCAGTCGCAGCCACAGCAGCGACTGTGTGAATGCTCGGAGCTGGCTGTGACTCATAATGGAAACGATTATCTCAATCCACAGTCAAGCTGGCGCCAGTTTTTTTTTTGACGAGTCCTGTAGCAGTTATCTTTCCTGTCTGAGTCTGACTTTTTAATCTGTAACATCCGATTGAAATCCTATAATCAAAGCACGTCTTTTATTTGATATTTGATGGGTTTAAGAGATCAGTTCAGGATCAGCAGGATGTGTGCATTTAGCAGAGAGTTTAGTTTGTTCTGCTTTTCAGACGGACCATAACTTATGGAGGAGAGGTCTTAAGAAAACTTTCATCAAGAGGGTCTGTGAGTTGTAAAAAAAAAGTAAAACACACAATGACATACTTTTTGCGGAGCTACGACAGCGTGTAAGTGTTTTTTTCCCTCTCCACCTGAATGGGAATGCTTTTGTCATCTTCCACAAATGGCTGCTTAAGCTGTATAACCTTTATTTAATCAGTAGATCTCAGGGACTGCGATCGATCAGACACACTACTACGTGCAAACAGCATCACAGACATCTCTTTAAAGGGCAATGTTTCAAGTTTATAGCCATTCAAAGTTGTGACACCTGTACTTTAAATACAACTTGCCATTTAATTTGAAATAGTTCAGGATTACAATCCCTTGATTTTAACTTTATTAGATGGGATATACTAAGGCTGCATTTGGAGGAGATATTTACAAAAATAACATGTGCAATTGCTTCTTTTTTTTTATTTTCTAGCAGCCTCATTAATCTTATACGACAAAGTAATGACAACAATATTTATATCTGCCGAGGAGTTTATATTTTCATTTAGTCTGGTTAGTTAGTTTGTCACGCAGTTGGCAGGACTACACAGAATCTACTGAATGGATTACCACAAAACTCGGCGGAATGATTCAATTTACGTTCTTTAACATTGTGAAATCTTTATTTCAACATCTTTCTTCTTTTCTCCGAGAATAATTAGTTGATCTGGATATTGAGTGTCTAGATTTTTCATGAAGATCCGAGTAAAATCCGGATCTAGTGAGTTAGATTGTGTTTTCATAAGGGGACTGAGGTTTCCAGTTATGTTTTGTAATTAAACATGGTTTGTCATATCTTAGTAGACAAGCAGACAGCGGCCAATCGACTCGTCGAGATCAAGAGAGTCATTTCCACCAGCGAGAGGAGGACATGTCTTTACGTACACACGCCTGAGTTGCCTTCAGTGACCTTCATGCTCTCAGCCTGATCTTCAGGAGCTGCGGTGAGTGGTGCAGCAAGTGATTAGAGGGATGTATCAACACTGCCCGGCACTTCTTGTCTTGTTTATGTTGCTGATATTTATTGACCCTATACCTGGTACATGGTCAGTTTTACTGCCAGCCACCCTCGAGTGCAGCAGGTAGAAGTAGCACAGGAGGAGAAAGTGGAAAGAGAAGGGAGTGACAAGCTTTTCACACCGTGGTTTGAAGAAACGATGCACTTGAACAAAATGCAGCTGTAACAGAACGCTGTAGTCTACCATCCGCTCAGCAGGATGGATGTGTTATTATGATCGCCTGGCAGGTATCCACAACCGTTTCAATTTCAAAGATGACAAAAACATGCATCTTTGCACCTAAATTATTTCCATTTGAATATATGTTTTCCCTCTACCAAGGAGGCTATGATTTCATCTGTTTGTCTGTCTGTCTGTTGTCAGGATTACGCCAAAACTACAGGACGGATTACCACAGGACCTGGTGGAAGGATGTGATATGGTTCATTACATCCTGCTGCAGATCAGGATCAAGGGGCGCATCCACTAACTTTTGTATTATAATTTTAAGATTGTACATGATTTCAACATTCCGTTGGTTTATCAGAGAATAATTCCAGAATCTTGAGGGTCTGTTTAGGGGAGAGATATTTATGAGTGTTCTACTTCCCAACCGGGTCACAAACTCTTTGAGGTTCCTCCCTCCGACATCAGAACCAAAACCTCCCGCCACAAGACCAGCTTCTTCCCGGCTGCAGCTGGCCTTATCAACAAGGCCCGGGACCCCCATCTGATTTGGACTCTTATCCCGGCCCCACGCCTCAATTCTGTGTAACATTAACATACACAACAGCATATTGCATATTGCACATCCACCTTCTCTCCTGTTTTGCATTTTACTTTTTACATCTTTTATATATTTAGTTTATTTTTATATATAGTTATTTCTTTCTTATGTGAAGTACATATTGTGTTTTTGAAGTACTTATTGTGTTTTTATGTTTTATGTTCAATGTATGCACCTGATTCTGATTCTGATTGGGTGAAGATCCAAACAAAGATCAGGATCCAGTGGATGTAAAATGTGGTTTCATGAGGCCTTGGCGGAAGTATGGGCTGTATTGACAACTTAAAATGAAAAAGTTGAAATCCTGAATGTATATAGCTGCAGTCTCTATCTGTTTGTTTAAAATACATCCACTGAATGTCACTGCAAACCACTCGGACTCTCAAAACTCCAACTGCAGAAGCAAGGGAGAGAAGGAGGAAGAAAAGAACAATTTAATTAAATAACCTTCTGCCTCTGAACCGTGTTTGTATTATAAGTGGAAGCAATGGGTCATAAGATAAGAAAAACCTGGCTGAAGAAATGTTCTGAGATGTGGAAAGACAGTTTGAAAGCTGCTGATTATTTAATGTGAAAACCGTGTTCTTGGTCAGTTTCCCGTTCTTCACTTGAGTTGCAGTGCTCGTCCCGGGCTTCCACAACCATCTCGCCTCTCACGCTTCAGCTGCTCTCCCATCCATAGATGCTTTTGATTGCAGTCTCATATTTTCATTTAAATGCTGATGGGCTGGAGGATCAGTGTAAATTGGAAACCTAAACTTATTCTGCTTTTTTCTTGTCCTTTCTTCTTTCTTTCTTTTTTTTTCTCTCTCGTGTGTTTGTGGAGGAGTGCAATTTGAGGCACTGTTGTTTGCTGTGTGAATTGTCGTTCACACCCGTGGACTTCCATGAATTTAAAGCAGGTAGGAAATTGCACTGACCAGCATTAAAGTCAGCCATATTAATTCAGATGCCAAATTGAAGTACAGCCCTGGCTAATGCCGGCTCCATATATGGTGATGAAACTGTCAGCTGAAGATTTGGGTCTGGCTGTCAGATAAGGTGTCAAAGCAGCAGAGCCCAAGATATCCCTTTAGTCCCTATGGATAAAGCTTTGTACATACTACGCTTCCCATCATGCAGCTTGATGGTTTAAACCTTCCTCTCTCATTGAGGAAGCTATCAAAGGTATTGCTGGTTACCTAATAAAAATATAATTATTAGTCTCCTGAACAAGACTGATCCATAAATTACTCTCGAAGAAATCAACAAAACTGTTCTCTATTCAAGGATCCGCCACCTGATTCGCATCCACGGCAAAATGTAATGGCTCCTTCCCCGTCCCACTTCTCATCGTTCCACCAAGTTGGATGGTAATGTGTTTTTGCGTAATCCAGCTAACAATGAAAACATCCTCGGCGGAGATGGATCGTAATTAAAGGGCATCTGCATGAGCGTAGCAGCAGATTAACAAAATGAAATCTGACTGGACGTTGCTAACTGACTGCTGAAGCAGCATGGCGGAAGCTCAGGCCAGTGAGCAGACACATTCAGTGGCCTGTTTGAGCAACTGTGAAGCTGTGGAGCTGGTTACTAGAAAACTGGTTTTCTCTTCCTGGCAGGCCGTGTAGGTTTCTTATCACCACGATCAGAATGTTCCTCAAAATAAAAGACACACTGCACGCTTAAATCTGTTTTTGTGCAGTAAACTAGATTATGTTACTGTTGTTTGATGAAACACAATAATGCTGCTACCCAATTTATAAAAGTGAAAAAAACTAACATTTATGGGAGACTCATAACCGCCGCCTAGTGTTTCAAACTGTCTTACAGCTATTGCAGTCACCCGTTAACAATGACTCTACGTCTACATTAGACATTTATGGAAAATGTTAATGCTAATCAAAGGTGTGCTGCACCACCAGCGGCCACTTGAGAGTGGGAATCTATAAATCTGTGCTTATATTCAAATCCAGGCTGAAATGAAACCTGCTAATCCTCACATTGTCTACCAGGAAACCCCGGAGGTGAGAAGCTCTCTACTTCAGACCAAAACAAAAAATGTGTGTGCTGCTTCTGAGGTGGTTGCTTATAGCTAGCTAGAATAACTCAGCTATAGCTACTTGGTACGTTGTATGCGTGTTTATTTTTTAATTTGTATTATTCCGGGGAGAGGAATTTCCGCCAACACTAATGGTTGTTACCCACTACATTTTGTTCTCTAAGCTTTCTGGTTGTGTAAAAAAACACCAGTTTTCAGAGATACCGCCAGTTCGAACTGTAAACCAAATAAAGCATCACAGCACTGTGAACAAACCCATGGTTGTTTGAAAATCCCATTTCTAGTCAAATCTATACGAATTTGGCATTTCATGGGTTGTGTTTTGTTGTACATTTGGACCAATGCATATGTAGAGTCACCCAGTCTGGGATGTTTGGGATGTCTCTGTTTCTATTTCTTAAAAGCAGCAAGAAACACACAACACAGTCATCTCTCAAGCCACGATTCTGAATGTTTAGAAAAATATGGATGGTTTATTTGAACCTACTTTGACAAGAGCTATAATCCATTTCCATGATTTTCAACTCCTCTGATGTCAATGGAACACAGTCTACATCCAAATATGAACAGTGGTATATCTGTTTTCAACGACACATTCGTTCACTTTTTCATTCTACAAACAGTTTCGCAAAGACACACACAGTAGAGTATTAATTTATCCTGTCAAATACTTGGTTAAGTGGATTTCTATTCTGATCGCACGAAACAGTGATGATTTATAGTTGTTTTTTAAAGAATCTATTGAAAACAGACAGTCTAATACAAGGTCCATCCAGCACAGACTTGTCCATTATACTGCTTCTAAAATAGCTTATTTACAATCTTCTACTGGAAGCAAAAGAAAACCCCACCATTGCTTTAAAAACAAAACACGCTAGCTGTCACTATTCAAACTCAGATAAACAAAATGAAAAACAAAACAGAACTTTTTTTATTGATTGTGCTTTGTAACCCACAAAACCACTTCATCTCTAGAAATGGAATATCTGTCAGAGGCACCGAACAGAAGTGCTGATAACATCCATTTAAATTTCTCTCATTGAGATTCTCTAGAGCTATGAGTAGGACAGGGCGTACAAATGGTTCTTTTTTTTAAATTAATTTATTTATATATTTATAAAGTTATAACAGGCTCATCCTTGCTCATCACCTGCGGTTGCGTTGTGTTGCACAACAGAAATCCCGGCGGATTCAGTCTTTGTCTTTAACCATGCAAAGCCCTTTAAGATTTGCCAGAAAAGGTCACAAAATAGATTTGTTGGACTAAGGGGGTTGTGTGGGCTGAAACAGACATGATGAGTGTTTTCTCACTAAAACATGGACAGAATAAGGTTGTTACCTGTGGGTGAATAGAATATTCAAGACAGTGGAATTAATAATAGGCAAGTTAGCTTGATAATACCACTCCTGACTATTCACAACCCTGTCTGGCTTCAGATCTCGCTGGGCATGTGTCTGCAGTGTACAGTGAAGATATTTTTTCCGGTCTCTCACAGTAAGCTAGTTGATGTTCTTGGTCCTGTAATCTCTGACTTTGCAGGAACCTCAGTCAAAGAAAGTGATATCGCCCTAACCCTACTCTAAAAGAACGCCAGTATATCCATGTACCCCGATCAGCCCCACCCCCTTGCACATAACAGTGCTTCCTCCTGTCCAGTTCAGCCAGTCCCTGGCTGCTGTTACACAGTCACCTCAGTCTTGCTGCCTGTGCGATAGTGCTGTGGCTGTTGTTGCTGCTGGTGATGCTGTGGGATGTAGTGGAGTTGTTCCACAGTGTGGGTCCGTCTGGAGGCAAACGCCTGCCTCTTAGTTGATGTCTGGTTCATAGCTAAAGTGTTGGAGTGCCCGGTGCTTCCTGCTCCCTGTGCCCCGCTACTGCCGCCACCACCATTGTTAGAGGCACTGGGATGGGAGTGCATTTTGGTCATCTTGTAACGATCCATTAGAGGAGTGGTGGGTATGAACACGTCTGTGTGTGATATGGCGCGCGACATTGACATGTCGCTGCCGCGAAACCCACCGGAGACGCTGCTGACCATGCCACGCTTCAGAGACATCATAAGCTTGTCCGGCGAGAGCAGAGGATCCTGGGAAAGGAGGCGATCTTGTGAGTACAGGCGATCTTGTGAATAGAGACGTTCTTGAGAGTAGTGGCGGTCTTTTGAGTAGAGGTGATCCTGTGACAGGAGTCGGTCCTTAGAGTACATGCGGTCCTTGGTGTACAAGCGATCTTGGGAGGTGTGGCGGTCCTGTGGAAGCAGGCGCTCCTGGGATCGAAGGCGCTCAGCGGACAGGAGCTGTTCGTCAGAGAGGATCCTGCCTCCGTATGGGGACATACCATTAGAGGATATGTTGTATTCCGGTTCTGGGGCCCTCTGTGGAGACAGGACACGGTCCTGGGACATGGCCCTCTGGACGCGACGGGGCCGCTGCCTTTGCTGAGACGGCTGCTGTGAAGACTGCGACTGGGAGGGGGCCTGGGAGATGGAGGACTGCTGGGGCTGGCTCTGGAGCTGCTGGTCCCGGTGCTGTTGGGCGAAAGATGAATGAGGGGAGTTTTTTAACAGGCCGAGGGGTATAAGGCTCGGCAACCCACCGCTGCAGAATAAAGCGAAAGACTAGCTTTCAGCTTCTAACTCATTTAAATCTGGAGGCTCAGAGATAGCATGGTTTGCCTTACAGACGAATACAAAGAGAAGAACACAACTTTGTTCAGACGCCTGCACACTTAACTGAGCACCTGTGTACCCACCTGGTCTTGACTTATTTTGAGAACATGCAACGGAAGAGTGCTTCTTGCTGCGAGGTCGGGCAGGTGTCGCTTTCGAGTGTAGTATTCTTCGACGTCTTTATCTGCTGCAGAGGAGATGAGGATAAAAGAGCAGAGACGAGAGGTGAGGAGGAGCGACGGCAAGAGAAAACAAAGGCAGGTGTTACAATGCAAGGGGAGAAATCGGATTAAGTTAGAACGATTGCAGATAATGCAAAGAACAGTGTTGGTAGACCCATCTGTGTTTCACCTTTTCAAGCTCATGGAGGGGTACAGAAAACAGAGAGGAACAGAGGATCACAGTCGGACCATATTACATGCTAGGCACATAGCATCAACACATCCAGGCCTCATCTGGGATTGAACAGGCAGCACTGGCTGTGGGGGCAAACTTCTTTAAAGGTCACTTCAAAGTCTACTGAAAACACTGCACAGATATGGAGGGAAGCACGCAAGCATGTCATACAGTACATACATGCCAGAGAGCGACTTGTATCATTGCACAATTACGTCACATTGAGAATGGCGAGAGTATTAAATGTCCTTGAACGGATTATTTATCTTTATTTATGTGTAACTCCAACATGCACTCACAGCACATCAAAAAGACACAAGTACATTTCCAGAGATAATAGCATGTAGGAGTGAATGTAGCATCGACTTCATGCCACATGACACAGACCCATGCATAAAGATTTGTGTTTGTGAACATAATCACACACAGTGACGCACATTTACAAACACTCTCTGACATCTCGTCAAAGAAACACAATGCAGCATAAAACATCCAAAAATGGAAAACATTTAGTTACAAGTTAACAAGATGCTTCTTCCTCAACGACGTCATGGCTGTCTAACCATCATACTAAGTAAGAGGTAAACACCAGTGTCTTTTATAAGGGGAACTATCCACCTCATTAGGAATTCGGAGGTGCCACTCAGTCTTTTTCAATAATGGCTACAGCAGTGTTCTCGCCACCTGTCAAGATTGAACGCGGCCAAAATCCTCTTCAGCGCGGAGCTGCGGCTGCTTTCTGCAAATCGATTAATTATAAGAGAGAATAAAAACAAGATGTTCCTTTCTCAAGCATAATAGTCTTTAAGATCTGGGCAGGCCATTGCAAACTCATCAACCATATTTCCATAGAGTGAATGAACAACTCGTGAAGTATACTGTCCTGCACTGCGACGGGCTAAACGCTTTTCTTCAGTTTGATACCAATTTGCATTAATAAGCGGCAGCATTCTTCTCTTTTTATTATCCCGACAATGAAAACGCTGCTCTATCTTCCTCCCAGCACAATCCAACTTGATCTATCAGTGTGCAGACACTAGTTGAGCAACAAAAAGGAAACTGCAGAGCCTTTTGGCTATTTGCTGCAACAAATAATCTGCTTTGGAAGCAGAAAGAAAGTTTGGAGACTGAAGGACACCGCTTGAGGATATTTTTTCATTTGAACACTGTGTCTCTTCTGCACGCTGCTATCTGTGACAACTGAATTCATCCGGGCTTTGTTTAACTGCCTATTAAAGATTATTATGCTAATTTTCACAAGCATGCTTCAAATAAGTGGATGGTTTTTTGGGGGGGGGCTTTTTGTTTCTTCCCACAGAGAACAACTGACGACCAGTAAAGGACACTGCCTCCTGCCACCCTGTTTTGCCATTTAGTTTGAAATGGTGCCTGGCAGCTATGATTGGGAGCCAGTGTGGAGTGAGCCCTGACGGGGTGAGTTGTAGATCGCCATCCCTCACTTTGACTGCAAGCCAGCAGTGAAGTGGGGCAGTCATGATGAAATTACACAAGCCTTAAGGAATGTTTGCGTTCCACTTAGAGAATATCATGAGATGAGACCTCATTACGCAGCAGAAATCCAGCGTAGCACCACTAAATCAATACCTAGCCGGGCAAGGCACAAGAAGCCGCTTAATGTACTTACACGCTCCAAGAGAAATAGGGGCTGCAGCCTTAAAGTGGAGGCAAGGGAAGCATGGAATATGAATGACTCATAGTTTCTTGAGGTGACTAGGCTGATATCGTCAAAGATCAGAGTAAATGGTTGTTTTCTGATTCAAGGTCCCCTCCATCTACTGAGATGTTTACTCAAAGGGGAGCGCCACAAATCTCCAGGGAAAGTTGTAGGCATACTTTTTGCGACTGTTGTTGATGTCCTTAGGGCTGCAGGCAAATCAGATTCACAGCTGTAACACTCAGGGGGAACTGAGCCCCACCTCAGGGGTCGGGAAAGCACACTCAATGCAGTACTTTTTTTACCATGCAGGGCATCCGGGCACGGGGGCCTACTCTTGCATTAGTGCAGTGAACTTGGACCTACTGAGTTTCTTCAGGGACGAGAACCGGCTGAGGTCGGCTTTGACGGCCGCCTCGTAGGAGGGCGGCAGATGTGAGAGGCTCTGGAAGGAGCGTGAGAAAGACAGGTCGTAGGGCTCCGTCTGTGAGGTCAGGATGCCGCTCATCCGATTGTTCTCTGGAGACACATACATACATATAGACACAGAAAAAGGGGAAAAGGAAAAAAAATGGGCAGGCTGGCTTCTCCAATGCCACCACCGCCCCTCACCCCCAACCCTCCCCTGTAAGGATGAGACCCTCCTCGAAGACCACCTGCTGAGGTAGAAAAGGACGGGCAGGCTGGAGTGCTAGGCCCCGCTCCCACCTGCTATCAACATCTGCCCTGAGAGGTCCTCCTCATGTGACCTCTTGTGATCCGATCACATACGTCACTTGTGATCAGAAAGACCGAATGATGATGTTTTAACTCAGTGTGAGTATAGAGATGTGTCTGATGCGCTCAGACATGCACTTAGAGCTGACCTCTTGTGACCAGATCACTCAGGACAGACGTTAAACCAGATCGGACCGGGGTCTTAGTTACACAAACATTTCCTGGAGGCGAGGCAGTTCTGTCACTGGACTAAAGTGAGAATTCGTAGATGGATTCATGAAGACAGAATTTATTGTGCGAGTCGAATCTGCCGAGGCAGTGAGAAATCTAAATAATTTACTGTTGTTGCCGGGGCTGTAGCCACTGAGGACACAGAGACCATGCACTCTCTAATGTCTCTGGGAATTTGAGGTGTGCATAGCCCTCAGTACAAAATGTACATATGTACAAATGCACATAGAATTCATGAGACACGATCAGTTAGATCTTTTCACTCACCCCTCTCTTGGTCTTAATGAAACATAATAAAAACATAGACTTCCATTGCACTTGTAGAGCGATGATGGGGGGGGGGGGGGTTCACTGTGTAACAAACAACACTGGCTTGCAAAGAGCTCAGTGACTGGACAACTGCCAAGATTCTACACAGAGTATTAGGGCCTTTTAAATGGAAACAATATCAGAGATGTTTCTAACATTACAGGGAAAAAAAATCCAAACTATGTCCTTAATAATACACCCCTGGACCGACCCTGCTGGGAAATATAATTCTATTCATTTTGCAGGAAGCTTAAATTGACAGAAAATGCTAAGCTAAATATTAATTATAAGAAAGGATTTAAGCTTTTTTACCAGTCAATAATGTTTTGCTACAGCCCTGGTTGTTGGCTTTGCACAGCATCTCAGATTAGAATCACAAACACTCGCTATTATTTGCCTTCTCACACAGTTGTTTCTTTGCCAGAGCTGCAACTCGACTTCTGGGTTGAGCGTATCTGCCTTTGAGAAATGGTTTTATGTCTCACACCCCAACCTGCCGGTGGCACTGGCTGTCGGTCACATCAGGCACATCAGTGTGTGTTTGGTGTGGGACGGACATGACAGGTGACGTGGTGGTTTGACGAGAGGAAACAGCGGTCCACGGGAGAAAAGGACGAGACACAAAACGAGCGAGACAACACACCAAACAACAGACGTGTGGTGGAGAGTGACCCTGACAGTGCTGTGATGTGATCTGGGACATGGCGGCGAGCAAAGTGTGGACTGGCTGTCGTAGATGCGACATGATGTGAAGCCAGGAAGACACATGAGGTGGTGACTGGACCAAAGCCCTCTTTTAGTCTCGCTCTACTCTTTCTCTTTATCTCTCCTTCTCACACGCACGTACACAAACATCTGCAGTCGGTAGCATTCACCACCGTCTTCCTCGCTCCATCAATCTTATCTGTCCAACCATGCTGCCACCCACTTCCCCTCGCTCCTTAATTCTTGCTCGTCCATTCAATATTCCCCTCTCTTTCGTTTTCTTTGTTGCTCCTGCTCTATCTTGCTTTCTCCCCGTGTGCTGAGTCTGTCACGCAGTGCAGAGCAGCGGGCATGGGTGCGGCTCCAGACCAGACGGACTGATAAAAATAGGGCTTTAGTAACTGCTGTAGGATGAGGAGTGGGAAGGGAAGGAGGGGAAGAGAAACAGATAAGAGAATCTAATAGGACGGAAAGAATAGTGAAATACAGGAAGGAAAGGATAAAGAGGGGTGAGAAGAGAAAGAAGCTTGGAGAGAATGGGACGGAGAGGTGTCGGCGGGGGGTCCTGGGAGCGGCAGGGAGGGCGTTCAGAGCCTGTGAACGATCTGTAAGTGGACTGTCTGCCACACTGCATCGATAAGGGGAGAATCGACCCACACTGCGACATGCTGTTAGCTATCTCAATAGCAAACACATTTGACTGCTTCATCACGACGGACAGTACAACCACACAGACCTGGCTCAAATAGTCTTTGCATGTCTTGGTGTTAAAGAGTTTTAAAAGGGTAAAACTGCTGATGTTCTATATTTTCTTAAGTCTCAACAAATGACATGAAAGGGCCGAAACCAAAGCTGAATGTTTCGTACTGATATTTCTTCTATAGCTAAAGCTTGGTGCCGGGCACAAGGATCTGTGTTCCTGAATTTCGGGTTTCTTTAGTTTTTTATCTATTCCCTGACCTATCGGGGTAAGGGACGGATGACGTAGGCTGAGGTCATTTTCAATCAACATGGAAGTTGCATTAGCTGCTGTTTGGACCAGAACAATTTAGGTTTATGGCTTGAGTCTCAACATGCAGAGTAATGTAGACTTCATCTGTGCTTGTTTACATTTTCATGGCCTTTTGAGTCTCTCTTATGGAGTTAGCAGCTATAGCTAAACGTAAAGAAGGGGAATGTCTCCATTTATAACTTCTGGACCATGGTCTATGCCACTTTATTTTCTTTTGATCTTGTTAGTTTGGGTTTCGCTTTATACAGTAATTTAGACAGCAGACTAAAGACTTTTGTATGACATAGGTAGTACCTGTTTACTTTTACCTACACTTGACATTGATTAGTTTGTAGATGGGTGTGTGAGGTCTTTCTCTTCTCCAATTGTTCAAACCTGTGTCCATTTCCTGCATTTGGTCCGAAAGTCGGAACTTAATAAAAAATAAAATGTATACACTGCAAACAAATCCGACCATGGTTCAAATGGACTGAAACCAGTGGGGGATATTTAGGCCTGTTTTAGTAACATTTGTTGACCTCCAGTCCCCAGCTGTTTAATGAAGTTACTGAGCTTTTATCTAACCATTTCTGAAGGTTTGTGTCTATGGTGGAAATCAGTGGTTTGAGCCTCAATTCCTCAAACACAATAACAAATAAAGAATTGAGAGAGGGATATTAGTCCTTTTGTTGTTGACAATAAGAAAAAATGTGAATAGTATATAGTATTTCAACTATCAGCATGTGCCCCTATACATTAATAAACACTTGGATTGACTTTCTAAGATTGTGGGAACACTTTCTTTTGTGTGTAAAATTTTCAAACAAATCGAACATTCAGCAAGAACTCTGAGCAAAAGCTACTTAAATCAGGTCTGAAAACACAGCAACTCAAGTCGAAGGAAGGAATACATCAACGCAGGAGTTAGTTTGTGGTGCAAGTGAACACAAACATGTGCTCATGGATGAGGTTATACACAAAATCAAACATATGTATGTATGACTTACCACGTCTCAATGATCGGTGAGCTACCAAACCCAAAGTAAAAAACACAATATTTAAGAAACATGTCGCTGGTGAGAAAAACAAGACCTACACAGACCCACTCCATATTTAGCAATCATTTGTACAGGAAATCCCACTTAACAAATAATTCAAATCAAATCAGCTTTTTCTTCCAGTTGCATATGATGTACACTTTATTTGTGTGATTGTGCGTTTTCTACAAGCTGTATTCTTTCAGATTTTTTCAAGTGGCTGGAGGTTTATCGAGAAAATAGTTTGCTTACAGAAATGGGAAGCCTTTCAGGTGGGCACTGATCAAAGTGTGTGTGTGTGTGTGTGTGTTTGTGTGTGTGTGTGTGTGTGTTCGAAAGGAGCCACATGGTCAAATAAATGTCAATAGAGAAGGAACCATTCTGGCTCAAGATTTCAAGCATTGCCCCATAAATGCCTGAGAGCTCACACAATTTTTTCCCCCCATTTGTGGCTCAAACAAACAGAATATAAATCAAATGGTGAGATCAGAGTGATTCAAGAAATAGTGTGTAACACAGTGAATATTTCAGCTTGTGCCCTCCTTTCTTTCCTTTCATCTCGACCGCTCCTTTCTCCAGCATCCACCTAAAGAATAACTAATCAATTCCAGCTACTCCTCACATCTGCCAGTGTGTGAACCCAGGTCGGCCTCTGCCCCCTCAACAGAACTGTTCTTACCAAAGAGCTGAATGACGTCAGAGAAAAAAAAACAATAATTATGTCTTCTTGGGATAACAGCAGAAGGCCGCAGGTTTCAAATGCCCTGTCAACCGTGACCTGAACATAACATTAGATTGACCCTCAGTCTATTGCGTTCTCTTCATAAGAAAAATGACAGTGGGATATTAGATCCTAAAATTAGATCTTTCACACATTTTTGAGAATGGAATTGGCAGTGTGGCGAATTGATAAGAGGAGCATGTCGAGGGGGTTTCACACCTAAATGTCAAGCTCTGCAAGTGTTTGGGCTCCCTATCAGTTTTAAACCCCGTCCATATTAAGTGACCACTTTCGTACACTGGCGGGCACGTGCTGGGAATTGTCAGAGATCGCTCAAATAATAGCCTCCTAAAGGGGGTCATGTAAAAGAAGCCTGACCAATCAGCCAAGGCCATTTCGTGGCTGAAAGGCCCAATCACAAAGCGCTTTTGAGTGTCGACGTTAGCGTCCAACAGCATTTCCCAGTTTTAGCGTCTCTAAAACTCTGGATTTGATTGGACACCAGACGTATCCATTGCAGAGTTGTATGCGTTTTTCAACTATCAATGTGTTAAAAGTCATGTGGATGCCTGAACTGAGCTGTGGATATATCTGAATGTTCCCCTCTCCCACTGCTTTGTCTTACCATTCTTAGGTGTACGTGTGGGGCTACCTAGAGCCACATGGTTATAGTTGTGCTGATGGGTACCTGCAATGACAAAAGCAATCAAATATATGTTCAGTGTCTATGAGAAATGCTCTGAACCGACTCTGATACAGACTGTTACAGTGTGAGGCTGACAATTAAAGGGATAATTCACTCAAACACTGTTGAGGTCTTTTGGTGGCATTTTTGATAGATGCTTTTCATATAATTGACTGGAGAAAAACTTTAAATCGACTTTCATCGCCTAAACACATTTACTGGATGCCACATCACCACTCTTCAATAGCTGGTAAACTTGTTTGGTGGGTGAAATATCCCTTTAATTTCCTCAAATGAAGGGAATGGACATTAATATAGATTAGAGAGATGATGAAGTGAATCTACAGCAAATGGAGTCCGCTGTAATTTCTATGATACCCTGCAAAACATCTTCATATCAAACAGATTCCAGTAGGCCATAGTCAAAACATTATGGATAAAAAACAAGTTAAAAGAAACAGGGATAACGCACAACATTTGTCACATCCTGTCCTGGAGCACAGAGACGATCATTATCTGTGGAACATGAAATGATGCATTACATATTACATGCCGTTTGTCCAAAACTAGAAAAAAACCCTGAGCGCAGAGAGTAAAAGAGTTAATGAAGGAAACATCTTTACCATTCTCACGGTATATATATGTGGTGTTTAGTGAGAAAATGCTGCAAATGAATCAAACACAAGCAAACTGAGAAACACCTCCCTCCGTTTTACTTCAAATAGGCAGTATAGAGAATTATGCTGCAAAGACAGGGCACAATAAACATCATACCCAACCAAAATGTCACTCAGCTCAGTATATACACCTCCACGAGGCCCAACAGTCTCCTTATGAAATCCAAATTTCAATTTGACTCTATTAAACACCTTATCTCACAACGTAGCAGAAGGGAAAGAGATTCATGGATCTGCAGAATTTTTTATTTGTGCTCCCTTGGGTCAGGGCCCACCCCCCATGCATGATGTATATGTTGGCAAAGCCGCAAAGTGCTTTTTATCTGCTCCTGTTTTGCCCATTTAAAAGTTTTAAAGTGCAGTCTTACGAGTTATGACTCCACAGCAAAATTCCTATAACACACAATCACACTTCCACACACTAGTCATCTGTCTTTGGTCCTTGTCGTCCTTTCCTTTGCATGAGGACGCTCTAATCAGCAGAAACAGTCCTGCGTTGCCATCTGGGAGGAGAGCAGGGCCATTTTCATTTTCAGCTCCGAGAATAAAACAACAGTTGCACCCAATCATCTGTCCACCCTGGAGTGCAGGAGTGTCTGACAGTGATGCGGTGGCACGGTGCTCGACTGGGCACCGCGCGCTGCAGGTTGTTTAGTTGAAAGATGGGACCTTTACTGAGCCCATTGTACTGAGAATGTTGATGAATGACAGCTATTCTCAGCAGTGTGCAGGAGCGTGTGTGTATGTGTGTGTGTGTGTGTGTGTGTGTGTGTGCGTGTGCGTGTGCGTGTGTGCGTGTGCGTGTGCGTGTGTGTGTGCGTGCGTGCGTGCGTGAGGGCTTGTATGTTTGTTTATGAGGAGGAGGCAGCGATGTAGAGCGTGGCTGTCGCGACACGTTCATTTGCTGTCTGCTGCTGTGCCTGTTTAAAAATGCATTAGAGCCAACTGCTGAAACATCCATTTACATCTGTCACAGAAGTGAGGGAGGAGAGGGCGGCCCGATGCGCTCACATCATGCTTTTCAATATTTGCTCGAGCTATGGAGATAAATGGGACGTGTTCCTTCACCGAGTTCCTCTCTTTTCATATCAGTGCTTAACAGCAGCTCACAGAGGAGTTGAATCGAGGAGGGAAACCACCGACACCTGAGACCGAATTTCCAGAATATAGTTTATTACCAGTAGTGGGATATGAATTCATGTCTGTTGAGTGTTTCTCGGTGGTGAAGCATGAGCAGTTTAAATGAAGTTAACAGTTCACTCAGGTTCAGGAGCAGTGCCACACCTCTAATCACCTGTCGACTGTAACCGGTCAGTCCACCGCGCTCTCAGAATCTTCTGCCCACCCTTTGCCTTCCAGAGAAACAGAAGAAGATGATAAAGGAAAAGAAAGAAACAAAGGAAAAAGCCCAACCCTCATCGCTTTATCCTCTTTCCCTCATCTCTACTCACATCCCTTCATCCTCCTTCCCTTATACCCTCATTCCTTCCTTCTCCTCTCCTCATCCCTGTCCTTCATCAATTCATCCTCTTCTCCTCATACCTACCTTCATCCCTTAATCGTCTTCCCCCCATCCTTCCCCTCATCCCAACCCATTCATCTCTTCATCCTCCTTCTCTCATCCCTACCCCCATCCATTCATTATTGTTTCTTAACCCCAACCCACATCCTCATCCATTGAGCTCGATGCATATCTCTTGAATGTCTTGTTGTAGGTGCTGTCTGGAGACACAACTTCAGCTCACCCCCTTTTCTCAGTTTCTATTAATTTATCCTCAACATACAATAAATCAATTTGCATTCAACCCTTTAAATAACTATTGTTGGTCCTTGCTGGTGAACCCATCTTCAAGAATAAAAAGCAGTACGCACTGTCCTTAACACTACGTAACACAAAAGAGGTGTCAAAGGAATAACACATAATAATGCTTTCAGCAAAAGATACTCCTGTGTGCTGTAAACTTATTTGTATTTCCCTTTTCAGAGAAAACTAAATTTTCTTCAAGGTAATTCTGTAAATTGCTACTCATTGGCAAGGTCATTTTTTATTTAACCAGCCATGTCTGTCTTTCCCAAATAGCACTGCCATCACAGATTAATAGTCCATGCAAATGACAATATCTCGGTCCACTTTTTGAAAGCGCTGCTCAATTTTCATAACACAATTAAAACCTGTTGCCCCTGTAAAATAAAAAGGGCAGCGTTCTGACTGAAAAGTGGCTTTAAAGTACTTTCTCTAGCAACCTGCAGGTTTAACTCTAATTTCTGCTACAGTCCATGAATACTTAATGCTGAACATCGCAGTTCACTCAGCAGTCCTAATGCATCCACTTGGTCGACTCTTACGTCTCGTAAATTTGAAGACATGAGCATGAAATACCCACAACTTTCCACATCCATCAGCACTTCAGCTGCACAGCGGAGCGACAAAAAAAAGCAACTTCGGAAATACTAAGCTCTTGAAATAACATTCCCCAGATGAAATATTTATGTTTAAGTTCATTCATTTCCTAACCCCTTCTCCTACAAAAAAACAAACACTGCACACCACTGAATTACTACACAACACGATATGAGGTCAATCAGTAGGTGATTATATTTACCCGCAATGTCATTTTCCGCAAATGGAAGCCTGACAGTCCTATTAGAGGAAGGTCAGATCAATGCCAAAGTATCAATATGTGTGTGGTTCTAAGTATTTACGACTGCCCCCTGGATCAATACTTAGAAAACATTCTGATCACCTACTGGTCACAAGAAGTTTGTTTCTCTGCTGCTGTCGGGTGCATACGCAGATGTATGATAATGTTGTAAATTATAAAAAATCTGAGACCAGCATGCCTTATGTGTGAACATGCATGCAATTATTCATGGGGAATGTTTCAGACATCAATGGAAGCCTCTCCCCTGCAACAGAAAATAATCTGTATAGAGATGTACTACTGCTACTCATTCCTGCTCAGAGCTGCTAAAACACATGAATTGTGTTGCCTTCACAACACAAGTTAAATTTGATTGTGTTTTCGGAATGCCGACAGTAAACGTTTTGCAGATTTGTCCCATTTTGCTGATAAAAACATTTTTTCAGGCAGCATTCATTTTCCTACAAAACATATTTTCTTACGGACATTAGTTGTACAGACAATGCAGCTTTTTAAAGACAGGTTTGTTATTTTCTACCATTGTGGTGCAAATAAAAAAGCATATTCAGCCAAACATCCATGTCATCAGCATCTGTCCAGCTTAAATTCGGAGCGATAAGCCGAGGTTATTCCAAGCAGATTTCGGCTCGAGCACAAATGTTGCACTTGAAAGTACAGTACAAAACACACAGGCACAGACCAAGACCAATGCAATTTCTAAGAATTTTCATCACAGTGTGGTCTGGTAATTTCCAGCTCAGCCTGTTGGGTCCGGGGAGACGGGGGCCAAGCTGATCGGTCCACTGTGAAGACTTTTAGCTCATTAAGAGCCTGGACAGCCATCTTTAGTGATCACTCCGTAAACTGGGGACCAATTAACCACCTTCAAGGAAGAGCCCCGGCACAACCGGCAGCCCCAGCCCTCTCCCATACGCAAGTGCTGCTTATCGGCTCAGAACACCCTGCTGCACCGTCGCCCTCCTCTTTGAGCTTGCAGTGCAAAATAACCTCCGCTCGCCATGTTCCCCTAGAAAACTATTTGTCAATGATGAAGGGAGCTTAAAGTGGAGGATGAGGACCCCCCCCAACACACACACACACACACACACACTTTCCACCCCCAACCCAGTACACTGCTGTCCTGTAGTTATTGACTTCATCTCATGTCAGAATAGATGCAAAGCCAGTGCTGCAGTCTAATCATATAGATTGTTGATTATTTGTGATTGACATGCTCTCCAGATTGCCGGGTGAATCAGGATCCCCATCTGAATTGCTAAAAGGGTGTTTTTCCGTTGGTGTGTTGATGACGCAGCTGCGTGTTTGGAAGATGGTGTCAGTCTGATTTAGTGGCGGAATCGACTATATATCCATGATCAGTGGGCTGCGGAGGCAGGTAATAGACACGGCCGCCCTCACCTCCGCGAGAAGATTACTCACATTAAATTTCCCTTTCACTTATAACGGACCCCCCGAGAATAACTCCTTGGTTGCGTTTGCATAATAGCAACCAGATGGAAAACAAGTGACTCAGTAATCTGACATTTGGTGTGGCATTTTGTTTCACTCCACACTTCCAAACATCAAATCCACATATAGCACACACAGGGGAGGCAGGGGAGTGCACGCTGAGCCGACCACAGATCACCTTGGACCCCACGCCAATGTTAAATGAGCATTTGCAGGCACATGCCGTGCGGTATCGTGTATCGCATCGATTCCTGAGATTTTGCATTCTGTCCAACAACTGTACAGCCACGTCATGATATCCACTCAGCTGTGAGTGTGTGTGTTTGTGTGTGTGTGTGTGTGTGTGTGTGTGTGTGCGTCTGTTTGGCCACAATCTCCTGTATTTCCTTGGATCATGCTCAGAGAAATGAGTTGGATGGAGCTCTGCCAAACACTCATCTGTGTGAGTGAATGAGAGGGCAGGAAAAAAGCTTTCAAACAAACAAGGTCATCAGCGTATTCGCCTCAACATCCGCCCGTCCTCCAGAGGTGAGCCTCCATCTGACCCCAGCTCCACGCCAGCTCAGGCGCTTTGGGCCACATATGAGCAGCGTGTACGGGCAGGGGGGAACAAATTTGTTTCCCCCCCAACCTGAACTACCATCTTGGATGTTTAACCCTCCTCTCTGACACAGCCCTAAACTCTTGGAAATAATTCCCCTACCGCTGCAGGCATACTGGACCTTTGTCGACATGGTTACAATAGACGTGAAGCTCATTGTTGGTGGACCTTTGTAACAATTATTAATAACATTAATAATACTAATTATAAACTTTATTTCTATAGTGCCTTTCGAAACCATGTGCTGCGCAAAAGTGAATATAAGTGTGAAGGGCAAATTATAGAAAAGCAAGATGATACTCAGCAATACAATAAAACTAAACAGATAAAAAAGCTGAAACACTCATTTACATAAAAACTATAAAAATGCCAGTCAATAAGCTTGTGGAATGGTCAAGGTTTGGTTGGATATAAATCTATTTGCATATGGTTATGGTTGAGATTGTTGTCTGGATTTAAGTAGTTAGTTACTTATGTTGAAAGGTCATTCATTAGTATGTTTATAGTAATAATCATGTAGTTCAAGTCGAGGAACAGTCATGGATAAAATAAACAGTTGCTGGTGGTATTTAAAGGGTAATAAACTGTGGCCTGTCCTGTCTCAGTCCTGCCTTTTGTCAACTCATCCCATCCCCTTTAACTACCTCCTTTGGGGTCGTAATTACAATGGCTGCCGGAAGTTATACTTAAATAAAAAGTAACTATGGGTCATAGCTGCTTGCAGAGATAACAGATGGGTTCCTTTTTATTCAGGACAGGTTCTCCCTCTCCTAACCTGTATCTCAAGGAATTATGTAGTCAGTTATGCAGCTTATGAGTTATGTTCAGTGCCAGTGCATCAAGTAGTGCCTGCTTATATAGCAAGATGAAACCTAAGACTGAAGAGGTTGTGAAACCGGGAGTGGAAAGTCAAACATGTGAAAGAGACTGGGCTTCGAGTGAACCAGACTTTTATCAAACCTTATTTACCATAACCACAATGTTTTACTAATCAAAGCCATGTAATAATATTTCTTTACTGTATAATGATGAGTTATGACAAAATTTCCACCATGTTCATAAATGCTATTATTTACATTTATTACTATTAGTTACAGAATTGCTTTGCAAACCGTTCAGCCCCTGAAAACTAAATAGGTGCCATAGACTTTCCACCCCTATCATCCTGAGAGTTGGTCAAAGCGTACAAAGGATTTTTGAAATGTTTTATCTTATGTGAGAATTATGAGTGAAATACGCTATTTCTAATTGCTTTTCAATTTTGTTGATTTCTGGAAATCATCTTGTGATCCCATCTTGTGATCCCAGATATTGCCTCACAAAATGAGGCAATATCTTTTGGAAGATTCTCTTGGCCCCTCTCACTTTACCTTCCGTTACCAAAGGCCAGAGCATGATTGACACAAACTGGTTGTATGACATATCATCTGACACCATCTCAAGGCAAAATTGCTCAATTTCCCAACCTCAGCCCAATTTTAAAATCTAAGAGGAAAAGGGGTTTTATGCTATAACACAACTCTAAGCATACTTACACTTATGTTTCCATTCTGTCAAATTTTAGGCATGATGCTAAAATGGAGCATCCTATTCAGACTTTTAAAAAGCTGAAATCCTGCAGCAGATTATGCCTCATGCACCAGACGTGAAAAAGCCTCTGAAAGCAAGAAACCTTTTCTGAAAGTGCAAACTGTAAGTATATGGTAGAAATCGTGGGGGACACAGACAGCCTACAAAACACGGACTATAAAGACAGACGGGCACAAGCTAATGGAAACCCTTAAGGCCTGGTATCTCAGTAACAACACGGAGGAGGGGGAGGAGGGGGGCAGACAGTATACAGTGGATACAGGATAACCGAGTCTAAAAGCAGATAAGAGAAGTGGAAGTCTGAACGGGGGGGAGATGGAGTGGCACTGGGGGGAGAAAAAAGGAACAAAACAACACCATGGGCCAGTGATCACATGCCATCCTTTCTCCCCTCCAACCGCCGATCTCCACCCCCCCCCCCCCCCCCCCCCGCTGATCTATTAGAGACCCGTCCTAAGCTCTGTGCGCCGCTCTCCTCACGACATCCCTCTCTAAAACCAACAGCCCCGCTCTCCCATTAGCTCTGCCAAGTGGAGCTACTAGAGCAACACGTCCCTGCCCTCCTGTCACGGTAAAAGAAAGCGGAAGGAGAGGGAAGCCACCTCAGGTTTGACATTTAAAAACTGACAAAGAGTGTTCACATTTAATCGCTAAATGTTAACTGCCATAATAGCCCCACTTCACTCGGTTAGCAGGGGACAAAGCTTCAGGGCCCTGGACAGAGTAGCTCCCACCTCCTCATTGATTTCAATGGTAGAGCAGGAGGATTAACTGTGACCCAATTCGGCACTGGTGATAATGCTAAGTTGTATTTATAGCACTTCTAGCTCTGCTAATTATAACTTCTATATGCTCACTCTGCGACTTAAAATATAACATGGATTCACCCCCGAAAACGACTTAAAGGACCAACGGGATTTATGGCAAAACATTTTAAATAATATAATTCTAGTGATGTTTTCACTTGTGTGTCTCATCTAATTTATAGGAAATGTGGTTTTATTTACCCTAGATTGAGCCTTTTATATATAAATGCTTTATAGCTACATCTGGAGCGGGTCCTGTCTACGGAGGCCGCCAGGTTTTTTACTGTAGTCCAAACTGGATAAAGTAAGAATCTTCTGAGCTGACAACTGAAGGCTTTCATTTATGTTTGGAAGGGGACGGTGAGGTTAGGGGTATTCAGCTGCAACTTGCAACTTCACCACTAGATGTCACTAAATTCTACACACTGAACCTTGAATTACTGTCTGACAATAAGATTAACGAATAAGGAAACGCCCTGTCCCGCATTGTTAAAAATGTAAAAAGATTCATGGATCCCACCTCTTATCCAAATCCACCCCAAACACAGAACACATTTGTCGACAGCATTTGAAGGAGCCTGTAAATTGGAACAGTCTAATCGTGTGGCTGTGAGGCAAATTCATCCTGCGAAGGATGTGGCGCCCAAATTGAGACACAGCTTCGGTGTTTAACTGTGGCAATAATAATAAAGCAAAATCTAATTGAAAAATTTGCTTTGGGAACACATTTGACAAGCAATATGTGTTAGCCTAACGGATGCAAAACAAATGTTTGAATGCTTGGTATTAATAAATAATAAAACCAAAGCTCCATACTTGCAAACATAAATTAATTTAAGTTTGAATATGCTGTGAAAATAGAAAAGAAACTACTCAGAGTTAACACCAGGCAACATGCAACTGAAAGACAAAAAAGGATCTCACATTCGGTTCTCCAGATGAGAACCGAATGTGAGATCTGTGTTTATTTCAGCACGGTTCTTCTCAAGGTCCTTAGGTCACATGTATCCCTGGGAGAGGATGGCATGTATTTCCATCAGCCACTGTGTCGCCATCAATACCACAAAATGTTTAAAACCTAAATGCAGTTGTTTTGTGCCTTGTCCACTACTGTGATAGATACATACACATAGATATTGTACCCTTTGTCCATGCGAACTTAGGTTTACAAAACAACTACAAACGCTCAAACAAGGAGGACGGGCCAGTAGGTGGCGATAAAGTCAACAATCCATCAAATATCATAGAGAGAACAACCCTGTGGTCCATGTGGAGGCAGGGTCCTGTGAGTGCTGGAGATGTGGTGCAGTGATGCTAGATTCAACTGCAACTTTGTTAGTAGACCCACATTTCAATCTACTGCTATTATGTGAACATTAAGCCAAAGTTGTGACCAAAAGGCAATACTTCTCCTGGTAGGAGCCATTGAACCATTGCAGGGGAGGAGGACACTTAATTAAATGAGCACCAGTCAAATCAAAGTGCTGGTGTTTAGGTCGATACTGAAATATTGGTGCTTCTGATCCCAAACGTTTCTGTTCTAAGATCGATTCTCATATTAAAAGATCAATATCTAATCTCAGTAATTCGAGGTATATTTCAACAGGGACACAGTGGAAAGTAACCACATTATAAACATGATGTAGTATAACTAATACCTGGTTGATCGGGACTACTTCTCCTTCCGCCTGTGATTTATGAACTACGGCACTAAAAATGCATAAGCTACTGAACAGTGTTGACATTGATGATGGCTGACCGCAGACGCAGTCATGTGTGGAAACCCTTTCAGGTCTTCGGACAGCGACAGCGTTCCGTGTGATGTGTTGCGTGGGAGAGCTGCGAGGTGCTGTGGCAACAGCACCAACCTCAGTAAGCAGCTGAGATTTAATCACAATTCAGAATGTGATGAGGTTATGCAGCGGCGGGCTGAAGAGACGGAGGAGAAAATGTGCTGCTGGGGCGAGATAGACTTCAGTCGCTGACTCCCACCGCATTGGCAGGCGTTCCACATACAGAGAGCTGTAATTTGAAATGGTTATAGCCTATTTCTCTTTTTCTGAGCACATCAAGCTGCTGCACAAACTATTGGTTAAAACAATACCCGCCTGGGTTTTCTGAAGGATTGGAAATCAGGAAATCAGGAATCAGTGGTATCTCGCATTACTAAATCAAAGTCAGATTTTCCCTTTCTCCAGTGGATTGGAAACTTCACACGCCATCTGCTTCATAGACTTCACGAGTAATTAGCAAAGTTTGATTCTGCTGCAGCTATACATACACACACTTTCCCACCAAACCAAGCGAGAGGAGACACTTTTTTAATTTCCTGTGTTTGAAGGCAGAAAATGTGCATACACGCAGGTGCTTGGCAACGCAGCCACGGCACATGATTACCAGTGCATTTAAAGTTTTGTGTTTCTGAGGAAATCCGCAAGTCCAATATTCACTCTCTGTTATCTGGCTCTTCCAGCACCACTCCACTATATTCACCAGCGAGCAGCTAATATTCTCTCTTTGCCATGTTGTGGCTGACAGGAAAGGGGTCTGTAGAGCTGAGGGAAACTGCGCGACTGGTGATAATCCTCTGCAGGTGAAGCGCCAGGTGCAGGAAACGTGTCAGCACTTTGTTGTGGGAAACACTATCAACAACCCCTGAGAGAAAAACCCCACTAGAGCATTATCTGCTGAGACCTTGAACTGTATCAGATAATTGTTGTACAATGTTGTGGGATATGTTGGGGAGGGTATTTCTAATAAGGGTACCAACTTTAATATGTCGGCACAGATTCACATTAAATACATTTGTAAGAGAGCAAGAAGAATCTATAGATAAATAGATAGATAGACAGATGGATAAAGGGATCTCTGTATTTATAACTGCGGCTATTGCAGGTGAAACAACATTACTGGGCAGTCGGGCTGGGCTGGGCTGGGACTTCAAACCAATATCACGATTATATAAAACTTTTACCTTGATAACATAGTGTTCTTAATTACTTTTATGACCGCCTGCAGTCTGCAAATATAGTGTAGCGCTCGATTGTTGAGCTTTTCAGTTATCCTATATCTTTATCTTAACAATCCATGCTCTTGCTCTTGGTTGGTTTCACAACAGAGAAAAAAGGTCTCTGCACCAGGCATATATTTCGTGTGTCTTGATAAAATGATGGGTGTTTGAGGTGTTAAATGCAATAAAGCAATCAGAGTGTCATCTTCCATTCCCTTTAAATTCCAACCTCACTCGCACTTTGACAGACTCCAATTAAAGGCGGGATTTGCCAGGCCGTAAGCTATCGATGTTTCTAATACGCCCGACCCCAGCTCCTTTTAAGATCAACACACCCGTAGCTGCTCTGATGGGCACAACTGCATACTTCTGAAACTAACCAGCACACTATTGTTGCACTTGGCACCGCATTGCTCCAAGTGTCTGCAAATAAGTGAGAACAAATTAACATGTTTCGGATGAAACTAGCAGTGGAAAGAAAAAAAAGACTCATTACGCATTTATAGATAACCGCCGTTATGAGAATCAGTGGAGCAGCACATTACAAAGTTCCTGTGTTGTTGCAAGTGCAATAAAATCCCAGTCCAGGCACTTTCTCTCCCCACTGCCAGTAAGTACCACTCTTTATCTCATAACTCACAATCACCCCCATGACACCAAAGGCCAAGTAGTTACTTGACATGTCCCTGCTTCTCAAGCTTTACAAATGTCCCATTATAGTCACAGCAGGGCTGAGGAAGGGCAGGAGGTGGAGATGAACCTCATATCAAGTTCATTTTGAAATGTGATAGACGGTGAACCCACCCTGGACTAGTGTGACCCTGTGTGTTAAAAGGCAATAACAGATCCATTTTATTGAAGGAGTGCTTCGTGAGGTTCCTATGGAGCTCGTCTGATCTCACTCGCTCGAAAGCCCAGGTGACTCATGGGGGTTAAGGGTAATAATCTTTCCTGAAAATCAAACAGTGTAACAGCATGGCATTTTCATCTGATGTCACATAATAGGAACATTACTCAACAGCCATTTCTCCAAAAGCCATTTTTCAACAGTTGATTGACATACCGACCGGCTCCATTTGCGGGCTGTTGAAAAGCAGACTTCCTCTGAGAGGAGGCGGAGGGCGAGGGCGAGGAAGAGGTAGAGGGGGAAGAGGAGGGTCCGTATATCGTAAGCAAGGATAAGCACAGATTTATCTGATGTCTTCTTAAAATAAAAGAAGTAACATCATCAAAACTGCCTTTATCCGTGCCTTTATAGACCAGCCCTCCTCTCCACTGAGACGGACAGAGTCGAAGACCACGCACACCATAGGGATTAGGACATTCAGTTCAGTAAAGTTGACGACACAAGGCAACAGCTTCAGGGAAACAGTTCAAAACATACATTTCAAAGGGGAAAGGAATTAGAACAGAGGAGTGGAATGGGACCATCTGAGTTTTAAAGCACAACACAATGAAAAGAAAACGCAATGTGGGCCAGCTGCAACAAACATCAAGAGGGACAGAATATTCTTGTTTAGCGACTATGCCCTAGTTTTTTTATTTGTTTTTTTTTACCATTAATTAGTCCCAAACTCTTGTGATAGATTTTAACTGAAAACAAAAAGAGTACAATAGAAATGTCCTCTTTACAATGTTTCCTTGTCGGCAAGCCCACACGAACACACCATTGATTAAAACAGAACAAGGGGTGTAACAGTATGTGTATTCTCCACAATTGTCGGGGTAAAGGATGTATTGTTCATTTAACTGCAGAATTTGCATCTAGCTTGTATATTTATTTCACACTGTTGGCGCTGTAAGGGTCTGAAATTGAGGCAAGACACTGGAGAGCCAGCGCAAATGTTGCAACCAAGTTCTTTACATAGAAATCAGTCCAAAAAGTTATTCTAGGCAACTAGTAATGAGGGTCTTAACATTTGTTATGTTAGTGTTACATCTGCTCACACAAGCAAGAATTTTGTTCTTCTAAATTGAATAATTGTACTGTTACACCCCTAAAACCAGCACACACACACAAACCAGGCTGAGCACATGTATCCATCATACAGACAGGAAGGACAATTGTCAAGGGGGAAATACAGGGGTTAGGTTTACAGATAGACAGAGGTCAACAAGAAGGCACTGCACTACACTTAACACGGCAGGTATAAGCTGCCTCTAAACACAACAGATCTTACTTCAGATCAGCACTGTTATAATCATTCACGGGCTCATAATACAGACATGTACAATTGGTTAGAGGCAGCTTTGACCGATGAACAAAGACAAACCATCCCTACCATGGTGACTCTGGGAGCGGACCGGCCAATGATTTTCTCCTAGAAAACACAACCAAGTATTTATTTGTTAAAATGTGCTCCTTGTGCGGTCAAATAACAGAAAAACACAATAACAATGAAACACAATCTGTACATCTTTGGTGCTGAAAAGTCAAATCCACGACATCCCTTTTGGTTTTTAGGCTCTTGTGTTTGACAGCAGCTATAGACAACAAAGCAGTACAATAGCATCACATCTTATGAAAAACATCATTCAACATGTCTCCAGTTCCCTTGTGTTACAGCGGCAGGTATGTGGACACATGTAGGGCAGGAGGATGCTGGAAATGAGACCAATTCTAGTGCTCGTATATCGATTGTGTTACATTTTATCTTCCCATCTACTGGCTGATGCCTACATGACTCAAAGCATCAAGTAACCTCTCTTTGTCCCCTCGTGCACACGCAGTCACAGACACACACACGCCCGCGCACATAAAATGCCACCAAGTGTGGCGGAAGACAGAGGAGTTGGAATTTGAAGATGAAGAGAGGAGGACAGGAGGAGAGGATAATGAGAAGAGGGGAGGAGGTGTAAAAAGTCCCTGTTGTTCCCCGCACCCTGACACCACAGGGCTCCAGCCATGCCGCACTTTGATCCATCACTATTGATTTAACATCAGCTCCTCATTGCTGCTGCCTCCCACACAGCAACACACAGCTACAGGGATGCATTCCCCCAGTTGTGGGTCGGAGCGATATATGCACTGCTTTTGACCTGAAACACACTGAGCAAATAAACCTATACAGTTTGGAGTGCATTAATATCAAGAGGTGGGCGTGTTGCTGTTGCTGTTGCTTTAGAAACACTGGCGAGCATGAATTGCAGATTCTTTTTCTTCCACACAGGCGATCTGATAAAGCCAGGAGGTTTACACGAAATCCCCTGCGACAGAAACACAGCCAATCTTAGAAGTGAAATGCTAAAGTACACATAACATGAGCACCAGCAGAGCGAGGGAACACATTATGGATTAACATAGTGTAGTGTAGTCTCTCCCGCTGTTGTGCATACTGATAATCACAACAAGACTTCAAAAGATTAATAAAAGCACTAAAATAGGGTTGACGATAAGAGAATAGACGATATTCAACTTATATACAGTATATATATATATACAGTATATACAAATAAAATAAATAAGTGCAAAACTCAACTACTTTAATTTAACACTAGATAACACTTTCGGGGCTTGATAGAGTAAAGTATTATGGCTCCAACAATCGAACACAGAGCGTGTGTAGCCAGGTACTTCATTGAGTTTGTCGAGGTCCTCCCTTTAACCGTGATTATTTTCAGACATTTGGAGAACGTCCCGGTGTCGGAATCATTTCACGTGAAATAAAAACACACTTTAGACCATTTTGGGCAATTTGCTATCATGTCGACTTGAGTTTGAGGTAGCTTCTATGCAACGTGCTTCCAGAGCCATGTAGAGAGTGTGTCCCCACCAGGGCTAAATGTAATGGGAACTTGACACGTGTGGTTATGTTTTGTTCCCTGAAAGCAACTATATCCGTTCAAAGCGAAAGGCACCGAAATCTGCATTGTGATTTGGTCGGTGTCTGTACCAAACCCTGGTCACAGCTGAAAAGTTGAATTCATAAGAAAGAGAATGCACTCTCACTGTATTCAGCTCACTAAGGGTTTTGTTTACAGTATTCTGGTATCGTCGCTTATGTATGCTCACGTCAGATGGATACTATTGTGATATTATCGTGACTACTTTTCTCTGAGGGTAAAAAACTGAGGATTGGCTACTGACTTTAAAGTTTGTCTTTCACACATGCACAACACAGCAAAATCCTCTGTGTTATTCAGGCGTTTAGTTTTTTCTTTTTTTCATTAGTGCATCTGTCGTGTGTTAGAGGCGTCATCAACCCCCCCAACTGTGTCGCGGTGAATCCAGTGGAAGATCTCCTGCTGTGTTCACACATCGTCTTCTCCTGGATTTCTTGGGACTTTGTACTAGGAGGCCAGGTGGAACGCAGACACTGCAAACGTCTCACTCGGACAATCGCGTTGACACATGCACTTCCTCTGGAGAAAATACGGAGGAGCTGCAGAGTTAAGTGCATGTCTGAGATCAGATTTAATGAGTCCGTTTGCTGACCTATCAGTGCTTCTGTGACACATGCATCTACAATGAGCCTTTAATTGCCACGTGTGGCCTCAGGGGCCACTCTTCAGCTAAATATATATAGACACACTATAAAGTAATTACATAGAGCATATAGCCTAAGTTCCATTCTATTTAAATTGATTTGCTTCCAGCAAGTTTTGTGTGTATTTTTAATCATTATTAATTATTAATTGTTATTTTTCATACATTGTGTTGTGTATTTCATGTGCGGCTTTAGTCTCTCATTTTACCTCTTTGCATATCTCTAATGCTCAGCCAGAAAAAAAAGAAAATAACACACACCAGCTTAGAACTGCCTGTAGGTGACATAAATAATGCATATTCAAATTAGTGAGGAGCATAATGAACCTAATTAAAACAAACATGTATCAGAAGTGTCTTCTAAAGAAGGAAATGCAATGATTAAAAAGAAAAAATAGCAACGGTTGTGTCCTTTGATTTTATCATAAACTCACAGACCTCAAATGAAATTTCAGTTTGACCAATTGAGCTTTCATACACTGGTATTGATCAGGAGCTTTATGATAACAGGCCCTCAGATTTATGATGGTTGTTTTGACCTCATATGAAATACGAACTCAGCGCACCCTGGAAGACACGGGGACAGGCAGCTGACATTAACCTCTCCCTGCTATGTTAAGTACTGCAGATTCCTGCCAGATGACCTTGAATGTTATTCCGATATCTGATCAATGGCTTGATAAATCCATCGACATGTAATGGGACGCTGCCGTATTGATGACTGTGGAGAGTTTCCTCCGGCGGGTGCACTCCTTCAAATCCTGCATCCTTTGTGTTGAGGTGTAATGAGGGAGACATATTCCTGTGGTGTACGGTGTGTTGGACCCCGGGAACCCAAGTGAAAATATGTAGCTGCTTTGATCCGTCTGTATTTTCTTTGGTTTGGTGGATGTAATTCCTCTGTTTGCGACCCTGCTATTTGAGCTGCAAAATTATCCTTTTTTGTGTTATTTCCCCACATCATTCTATCGAGTGTTCCTGCCCAGTTATTTAGAAAGCAAAATGTGACAAGAGACATTGATCCACGACTATTAGTTACAGTCCTCATGACTCAGCATTACGCGGCGTGTTCATGATGTGTGCTGTGTTTTCGTCAACAGAAGCCTGCACGCCGCGAGAACATTCAGCACTTCCCCCCCTCGAAACGGCACAAGTAAACAATCTACTCTTTTCACAGAGTTGTCATGTAGAACAGTCAGTTATTCTGACACCCCAATTTTCTCGTGATGCGGCGAGAGGAGATAAATCAAAATATCCGAAACTGACTTGTCAGTGCAGGAAAGAAATGAATGAAAACAAGACTTTTAAAGCAGGGATACAAATGGCATAAGTGTAGTTGGCAGCTCAGCAGTAAACAGCCTTGGTTTTACTCCTAACTGGAACAGGGCCGTGTTTTTACAGTCAACTGCTGCAACTACATGGAGTCACATGTGCTCCTGACTTTCCGGGCGCAGCACCACCGAGGGGAAAGACAACCCGCAGCACTTCACAATGTTTGCTCAGATTCTCAGCCCAAAGGAAACTCGCTCTGAAAGGGCTCCGGCCACCCTCACCCCAGCTGGCCTTGACGTATCAGCAGCTCTATCTCCTGAAATCAATGAACGTGTCATGCTTTCACAATATACAAGGAGCCAAGGCAAGAGGTTGTTCAAGAAACATATTCAGCCAGAAAAACTCAGTTAACCCTTTTGTAAGAAGTAATTTGGTCTTGTTCTATATATATATATATTTATATATATATTGAGCAGCACATATTTTACAAAATACTGGGAGATTAACCCACTTTTACTAAAGCTCCATTCACCATTCATAGATGTAACTTTCATTGATAATAATGAGCATTTCAGCGATGTCGAGGCGATGTAATTGTAATACTGACTCCAGAGGCTTCTGCCATACTTTGATCTATGTTTCATTATAGTTAAATGTTTTTTTATGACTGCAAGACTTAGCATACTTTTGTTCTCCATACAGCCACACTTTGTAGCGTATATACTTTCTTTTGAACAATGTTTGCTAGCGGTGCTGAAGCACGCAGTTCATGAGCCTCGGAACAGAAACCACATGCAAAAGGATTGATCATTTATTCATTAGCGAAAATTGTATATTGTGGTTTGCAAGTTCTGAGATTTAAGTGTAGCATGCGAAGCGGCTGTTAGTATGCTTCACTGTTCTACTCGCTCTCAGCTCAAATATTGGAAAAGCAGGAAGCCTGGACTGGTGTAATCATGACTTCAAGGACACTTCCACCTTACTGCTTGGGACTAATTTTGTCGATTCTTTAAAGCTGGGGTTGGTAATCCTTGAAAAAGCTAGCAAGGACAGGGTACACTTTGAAATATGCAACCAATATATCCAACCCCCTCCAAACGAATAAACATATGTCCATAAAACACATGAACCTGCACTGACTGGCAACTAAATAAGCCCATTGTCTGTGACTTACTCTTACTTGTGTCTATTGTCACTCGTGCACCGTGAGAGCAAGGGAAGGTCAGTTACTGTCATGAAATGATTGGTTGTGTTTATTACAGTCCTTCAAGGGTAAGAGTCTTTTTTTCTTTTACTTTATGTATTGACTTCAACAAATGAGATAAAAAGTGTTTCAGACGTGGTAACCCTGTTGATTTCTGTGATGCAGGAACATCACTTAAAAGACGTCAAAGAGTGAGTATCTCTACTAATTATGTCCAAAATGAATGATTCGGCTGCGTTCAACGCAAACGCAAGAGGTGGCGTCCTTGGTGTGGCAAGGTAACAGAAATGCAACATTTTAATTGAATATAATCCCCTGTTTTTTAATTAAATCCTCAGTTTGACTTGTTATCTGGAATCTTGTCTGGTGCTGCTGTGGAACAAGCAGTTAGTTAATCAGGATTTTAACAAACCTTGAGGTTAGTCAAAACTCATGACAAATGGTTAAATTCCCAATTAATGAACAGTTCACTCTAGACTAACTTATAATGATGTAGATAATCATTCTTATTTACAACCTCAGTTTGTTTCTTCTCTCCCAACATTAGTCCCAGCAGTCTTAGCTTCCTTCACTTCTCTCCATCTGTTATAGTCGCTTGTAAGTTTACTGCCAACACCCATCCAGTGTGAAACAGTGAAGAAGTAACCGACTGTCTACGGTAACTCAAAGATGGAACTTCTGACAAAAAAGATAGTTACACAGGCTGCTGAAGCCTCATACTATCATGTGCTGTATGACTGTGTATTTGATCCACCATCTCCCACTGTGTTGTTCATACAGGCCTTCATGGAGAGGACCCTTTCGGTGTGTGTAGGACTTCAGTTTTGTAATAAGATTCACACAAAAAACATCTAAGTCTGTTCTAATTTGGCCTTTGAATATAGAATTCAAAGTTTAGATTTTTTTTAAATGTGCATATCTGCCTCATCCGCCACCCAGGATTATGATCTCTATAAATCAACACCTCACTGAGCGAAGACGCTCTCACTTCCTTGCTTCGCTAATCACGGTGCATTAGCATATTAGCAAATTGGCACAAAGGAGTGAATCTTTCTGTACCTGTGGCAAAACACTGGGTGCAATATAATGTAGCGTGCTGAATGTGCGATTTGTTTCGCAACCCTCACCCGATGCACACACAAATACAAACACACACGCACACACATCACAGCTCCCCTGCTGCGTGTGTTGGATTGCGATCAGTCCCTGAGAAAGTTGCTTACATAACGACGCTGCCAGCACCAGCCCACGTCAGCCTCCATATTAGATGATAGCATCTTAAATGGCTTTTTGACAATGTTGCATCTCACTCGCAGTTCATGAAGACAAGGCTACGTGTGAGTCTGTGTGCGTGAGAGCGAGGGTGTGTGTGACTGCCGCTTTGCCTGTAAGTGGTGTAAAATAAGGTGGTGTGTAATGAAAAGGAACAAAAAGAGAAAGCTGTTCATCCAAATTTAAGAGCAAAACGTAATTCTGATCCATTTGTTTAGCAGCATATGCCATTGTTCAAGACGTTCTCAGGGGCAAGGAAAAAAATGCCGTTAAATATTTATGCTTAACTGGCTCAGGGGTTGAGATTGTAAAAGCATGAAAGCCGATCGTGACGCGATTAACAAAAGCAGAGCACAAAGTTGCGAGAGTTTACCAGTGTTCTTGCAGGGGCCAAAGGAAAAAACAAACACTTTCTTCATTAACTCTCCATCTCATACAGCAATACCCCAAGCTCAGATAGAGCAGGGTGAGCGAGCAAGGGAAAGATTAAGAGAGGGAGAGTGAGAGCAAAGATTCGATAAAGACGGGGGGGAGTCTTATTTCTGCGCTTCACACACTGCTGGATGATCAAAGCAGAAAATGCTGTTTTAATTCCAAGAATCATATCTCATCTCTTGTCCACAAGCTCATTATAGAGAATTATGCTGCAGGACAGAGAAGAAGAGAAGAAGAGGAGAAGAAGAAGAAGGCAGAAAAAGGCCTCCGAAATCCAGTTTATATACTGCACTGTACTTAATAGTCTTTTTTCACTAAGCACTGATGTACAGCTAACTTTTCTTGACCTGTTAGGGATGTTGCAAAGGGACCAACCTGACCTTTGCCTCAACCCTGAGGCTTCTCAGTGAAGCATCCCAGTGGTGGGGACATGAATAAAATATAATTTGACACGGACATTGTCTGGTCGGTTACTTACAGCAGAAGTATTTCTGTTTTCGTCACTACATTACTTTCGAATTATCAGCCGGAGTCCTTCCTCTAAAGCCACCACACCCACATAGCACATCCTCTGTATTTAAGATACACAGGAGCACACAACAACCTATTTTACACACAAATTTATAATGTATTGAGTCCTTTCATATTGGCAGTTGTGGGATTTGCTTTTCCGTAGACGAGTCATATTCAATGCCACAAATGCGCCGGGAAACTGAGTGGCTCTCTACCCTTGCTGTCTTGCGTCTTGCATGACACGAGGAAGAAATTGCTGTTGCACGTTCTTTCCCTACATGTAAAAAATCAATAGGTTCACAAACCTTTATGGCCGTGTACGAGCCAACGGTGAGAGGTTCAATGCCCTTCCAAACCCAGCAGGTGCCATGTCAGCATACAGACTAAATAAAGACGGGATGATCGTGTTCACCTGGATGTCACGTTTCCATCACTGCTGAGTGAATGTCGATTGTATCAATTCACATTGCAGACCAAAGCCAGATGTGGAGTGTGTTAGTGGGTTTCTTGTCCAGTGGAAAAGGGGCTAGAAACTCTAGATTTACGGAGCCCATTGCTGGATGTATTTACTGTCCTGACGACCGACAGATAATGTAACCTGCCACCACTACATGCAGCTCTCCAGAGGCTGTTTAGAGTAAAGCTGCAGTGTTCACACACCCTTTAGCTCTTCTCCTAACAATGTAATCCTCATTGTAGGCTAGGCAGTGGCTAACTCGCCAGTTACCAAGCCACAACATGTAATGAAGGCGAACCTCTGAATAAGCAGAGGTTATAGCATATATCTCCCCTCACCTCCGATGTCTAGTGCAAGGTATTCGTTTGTGTTTTGCTAGTACAGTGGGAAAATAATTTATATTAAATTATAACTATCACGTTATAATGCTAAATGATCACTTTATTACATGATACATTTTACATTATAACCTGAAAAGTTGTATGTTTTAACAATGAGTTATAACACTGCATGTTTTATGTTATAATGTGAAACTGATCCATTTTTTTTTTCTTTTCCCAGGATGACAATGTCCAATTACTTTTAAAGTCTTGGTTTGTTAACTGGAAACAGAAACAGAAGAATGAGAGCTAGCAGCCGGCATCTGAGTGTGGACAGACTTTACGAAAATGTATTAATAAATGAAAAGGTTATAAATGATAAAAAAAATCGTGTCTTTTGAATGTGTCTTTAATATTTATTAATGGCCAACATGATGCAGAAAGGAAAAAAGGAGAATAAATGAATTCATATCTGCAATGATTAAATACCAAGGAAATGTCTTCACATGAGCTAATAGCACTCATTCTGAATTTAATGGATTAGTTTGTGCGGCGCCCCCAGGTGACCGAGGCCACAGCTTCAGCAGCGGACGTCTGCTCGAAACCAAAAATCACAATAAAACCAATCCCCTAAAGTAGATGAATGGCCACAGGAAGACACCTGATGTCGGGGTTGCACAGCAGCAACGAGCACTGGGGCGTGAATGTCCTGAAAATGACCCCCCCAGTTCTGACAGCGCCAGTATTTTTCCCGGCTAGCGAGCAGCACACACAGATACCTGCACACAGTGCGCACGTCCGTCTGTCCATACGTCACTTCCACATCTCCCCATTCAACAGCACAATCAGGCTCACCAGGGGCTCCAGTCTCCAGTCATTACAGCCGGTTAATTCTCAACTCATTAACAATGGAGCCATAACAATGGTGCGCACAAAAGAAGGTGTGGGTGGACTGACTTCACGCAGGAGAGAGGGAAAAAAGAAATGCTGGGTTTTTCATAATCAACTGTCAGTCATTTGGGTAGATAAAGGCTTCTTTAAGTCTGTATAGGGGACAGAAGCCCACAGTTGCAATTTAATTACCATTTTGCTGGAGTTTTACAAAAGAAACATAAGTATGCAGTGTCATGACTACGGAGGATTGGCTTCATGAATAGAAATGTGTTCCTACAAAAGACAGAGAGAGCTGAGTTCCAGCCCTGACATATTCATTGGAAGCTACGTTTTTCCCGTCTTCTCTGACCTCCCGGTTAAATAGGGAAGAAAAGACAAAAGATTTCAATGTATATTATCCTCCTCTCTACTGGGATAAGACATTGGGGACTTTTCATGCCCTATATGATTTTTTTTCTACAATTTCCACTTTGTTGAGCTTTTGGCCTTTTTTCAATTACTATGAATTAAAAAAGGTGATTTCTTTTACCAAAGGATTTCCTGCCTCAGCAGCAGCAGTGCCGCAAAGCCTGGAGCACAACAGCCGACAACACTTGACAAGGTGTGCTCAATTCGCTTCAGGCAAAAGGTGTGAGTGAGACAAATCTGAATATTGATTGAGGCCATTTAATCCACCTCTGCGCCTATTGATATGTCAATCATCCTGCCCCATCTAGTAAAGCGCATCAGTCTCACGAGCGGAACAGTGGCCCAAGGACACCTCTCTTTTCTGTCATGTTTTAATTGCTGTTGGCACTGCACGCCGTGACTCATGGTAATGAGTTAATGTAGTCATCGAGATTTACTGAGCAGCCACAGGCTACAGACTTCCTGCCGAGAATAGTGCCCCATAGAGTATGGCTCTATTAACATTTCAGCGAAGTGCCACAAGTCACATCGGCTGCCCTGATCACAGCAATTGTGATTCATTTGGTTGCCTGCCACATCAGACTGGAGGACGCTAGGTGGGTTGGGGGAACTTGGGAAGAGGTTTATGGCTCTATATGTAGGCAGTTGAATATTTCATCATGATTGCATCTCGAGGGGAAATAAATCCTTTTCTTTTTGTGCAATTTCCTCTTATTTCAATTCAAACAAGCTACGCTATATGCCTAAGAAGTACTCTCTACCCTTGGAGGTCGTGTTTTGATTGTTTTATATGGCAGAATTAAAGGAGATTAGACTGCAAGGTTGTCAAGATTTTGAGTGATATGTCTCAAAAACGATTGAATGGATTGATGTGACTCTGTTGTGACAACTTTCATGACAAGCAACAATTAAAAGCAAGGAGATGCCTACCCTTCAGATTGTCTCTCTAGACCTATTGTGCTTCTTACCACCATATTGTTGTTGACCAATCATTGACAGATACCTTCCAAGTAATATTGCCTACTAATTTGGTGAGGATTATCTCGAGAAGATCCAAGGATTCAGATTCTCGGACTGATAGTTCACCGGTCAAAGCTTCATGTTAATCCCAAAGAACACCCCCATGCCATGTTGACGACAATTTGTCAGTCAGACTTTGAGGTCAGCTAGAAGAAGCTCTTCCTGGTGATGAGGTCAGAACTAAGCTCTTTGGTCTCGGAGTCACCCTGGCGTGAAGGTTGTCGAGCTGTTGAAAGCAATTTTTAAATTCACTGTACTTTCTGCAAAAACGTGTCTATTTCACAAGAAGCAGGTAATGAAATTAAGCACTTTGGGTGATACCGTTTGCATGTCTTCCTGAATTAAAATTTCCTGAAATTGGTCAAGGAGGACAGTTCTAACAGCGCAATGTACAGATTACAATCTGCACACGCTCACTAGGGAACACTTCTTCATAGAAGCCTTAAAGGGGACATATTATGAAAAAATCACTTTTGTAGTGCTTCTGCACGTTAATTTGGGTATCTAGCATGTCTACCGTCCCAAAAACTCTGGAAAAAAACAACTCCCGTGATTTGTTGTGGTTCCTCTATGTCAGAAACGATACGCTAGAGTGCGCGAATGGGACAGACCAAAATATGTTACAGACATTTCATTAAGACCCCAAGGAACCATATCAACTGAGGTCAAATGGGCATAATATGTCCCCTTTTACATATCAGTATTATTTTTAGGCCTTTGATTTAGTAATTTTTCACTTATAATCCAAATTTGATTTTGAAAGGGTAACTGTCCCTAAAACTATGAAGAGAGGACAGAAGGCCTGGAGCCTCCATAGCTGAATGTGCTTGATTAGAAAGTGTCATGTGAATTAAGTAATCTCATTTTGATTTATATTAAGTGGGACCAGAAATTATTGCCCTAGGCCTTCCTGAAGGGAAATCTCACTGGGTTTAGCGTTTTGTCGAGGGTTTAATCTACCTGAGCAGATCAGAGACTTCAGTGAGTCAAACAGCACAGACGGCAAAGTGATGGGATGGCTGATGAAAAGGTAGAGAGAAATATTCTGAAATGAACTGACAGGTGTAATAGCAGAATGTAAATTGCCCTGATATTCATATTCATGTCAATATTTCGATTTTACAAAGTGATTTTAGACTTTCAATGATGATTTGCAGTTTGGGTAAAGCTGCCTCCAATCTAGCAGTTAAACAAGCAGGCGAGCAACTGTTCAGAGATTGGATTTTTCCAGATTAATGTTGAAAGACAGACCTGTATACACGCATCATTTCAGATAAGATGTCAGGATAAAGCGTCTGTTGAGTTAAAGAGTGAGTACCCCTATTCTAACCTTCCCCTTCCAAGCAGTGCATTCAAGGAACATAAAAAGCACAACGGGCCCCATTCTAGAGCCAGTATTTGGTGTGTCTATTCTGGGCTACCACACAAACATGGTGGTGCAAAATGGCAGACTCCATGGAAAAGGATGGGCTCATTCTCAACTGACAAAAACATAATTATTCTTCATTTCAACACTGTTGGAAACTATAGAATTCATTTCCAGAGATGCAATGCGCAGTTAATTCCAAAATGATGAGTTTCGCATTTGTCAGATGTACTATATATAAATGATAATTTTTTACATTTTGACATTTACTCCCTTATATTTTTGGAACCTGTTGAGAAAAACAACATGCTGCATATTGAGGAGGTGCTTGGGAGAATGGAGCAGCAAGAGGCCAGTCTGCAGATTGCAAGGTGATGGGACTGCCGACTCCTGTGTTTGGAGAGGGAACTTTCCCTATTGTGCGAAATTACATCTGCGCTGCCAAATTATTTCAAAATATTCCTGACTTGCAAAGAGAACCCGGGGAATCTCTCTTGCTCCCCTTTCATAATGCAAACCGCCAATAGCCGAGGAGGCCTGCTTGTTGCTATTGTTCTTTCGTTTGCAAAACCCATCAAACTCTTTGACAAACAGTTATTGGGTGGTGTGCAAACGAGGCTTCTCTTTCTTCTTCTACCATCACTCTGTCACTAGAACACAATGAAAGATGATTGAAGTGGAACAAATGACTGTTAGTACTATTTTAACTGCGTATAAACTTGTGAAGCATTGTAATTATGCACCGGCGCCACGCATGTGATGTTTACCCGGGGAAACGGCTACAGAAATGTGCAACACGTACGTGTCACCATGATGAAATACAATGGGTCTTCACGGGTCTGTTTAAATATTACATTCTGCAGCCCGTGAGTCAACGCGCTCCCTCTGCCTTTCACAAAGTGTCATATTTCATGTTGGCATGCGTTTCAGTCAAATGAGAGCCAGTCAGGTTGATAGATCGAGGGTCTGTAGAGATGATGCATTTCCCCTATGATTGCTTTCATAGCCATTACTCACAGCAAAGGGTGATTAGTAGTACGGCAGCTGACACCTCGGCCTGCGCCTGTGTGACGCAGCCGTCTCTTAGGAGGGTCCGGCTACCACTGCCACAACACTGATCTTTGATTGCCAGGCTCAATCAATAGGCCAAAATAATGGATTGCGTGCATTCCTATCAATCAACCTGCCAGGAGGGAGGAAGTCATGAAGGACAGACAGCAGCCGTGCTATTTGTGAGAAAGCCGGCATGACTTTTAGAAAAATCACTCAGATTCTGTCTGTTGGAAGTCATTGTGTTACCTGTCAATGATATTTTGGGAGGAATGTGTCTGTGCTGTCCTTCAGCAGTCACTGCCTGTAATGAGGGAGAGGGCAGCGCTGACAAAATGTGAGCTTGACCCTTTAACTGAGGGAACATCCACTGACAGCAGCTGTTTGAAGGCACTGATCTAGGCCATGAGGGCCGTCACTCACACAGTTAGTCTAACCCACTCCTGAGCTACAATGTAATGTTAATTCAGGCTGTTAAATCCAAAATGTTGCCACACATGGTGTCATGGTGTCAGGAGTTCAGCCCGGCTTGTTAGTTGCAGCCATTGTACATCCTAATTATAATAATTATAGCTTCATTGACTGGTAGTGCAACAGGTAATTCAGCAGATGCGAGTGAGATGACTTTTAAAGACAAGGCCCTTTGAATATGTCAATGTCGTTCTCAGAAAAAAGAAACACAAGATAGAGAGAAATTTAAAGTTAAAGGTTATTGCTTTTGTTCTGTGAGCCTGTGTCTCTGGGTGCTGAGTTATCACTCCACTGCCATCACTCTGTTAATAAAGTTATTTATAAAGACTGGCATGTTTCTCACTCTCTAAACCATCACATCTGCCATAGACAATATGAGCGAGTCATTAATAAAGGGTAATGGGCTTACACTGCCAGTGTGTTTAATATGTTCACCAACTAGTCACTGACTAGATCTGTCTGCTGTTTGGTGCTGAGCAGGTAGTGTACAGTGGGTTTTAGGGTTTTCTTTGGCACTGGGACTCACAACAACTTAGCGATGAACTTATGACGGGGAAGGGGATCAGCAGATTTGGGTGGTAATTCTCTGTTGGCGCATCACTAGAAGGGACTCAATTCGCTTGGTCACAATGTTTTTTGCATTGTTATGTAAGAATATGTTATTAGATGAATATAGATTTGAACTGATTTGTTATGTAAGAATATGTTATTAGATGAATATAGATTTGAACTGATTTAGTTTTTTTCTAAATGTGTGAAGCTTATATGAGCGCACAATTTTCTCAGCGTTAAAAAGCTGGTCATAAATGTGACATTTGTGCCTGGTCACCGACTTTCTAATCTGAATAGGGCAGTTTAGGTGAGTTTTAGTGTTACACAATAAAGTGCAGCAAAATACACTTTCTTTAACTTAACTTTGATCACCTTGATTTCTTAGAATCAATTACAACTGATCAGGTTAACAATTAAAAAGCTTCACAATTGATTTGAAGTCTAGTTTATCAAGAGCGTCAACTAAACAGCATAATACAAATTTCAACTATAATTTCTTTCTAGATCATAATTGTAGTATTGACATGATTGTATATTTTTAGCAAAAATACTGTAAATGTGCTGAAGCTAATTTGTCCAATTCAACTACAACAAATTAGAATAGATCAACGATGCTCTAAAAAGAGTGAGTTGCTGAATAGAACATAAGAGCCTTTTCAAAAACAAATTTGAGATGTAAAAACGTCTGTTAAACTGAGAGGATTCCCACGGATCACAAAATGACAAGTACTGATGTATAAATCGAATCCAAGATGGAAGCCTGGGGTTACTGCAGTGGACGATGTCATGATCCAGCTCGGCCTCAAGGTCTTGCCCGTCATTGGTCCCATCGCCATGGTGTCTCAAACAAAACGACCAATTTAGATATTAGGTCTTTCACATAACGCTTAATGTGCAATTATCACCAGTCTATTGTGTCTCAACACTACACACTGTGGACTTAGAGATGATCTTTTCAGACCTTTAATTATAAGACAGAAATTAGAACATCAGCACAACCATAAAGTTATGACTAAAAGGCTAATGAGCTAGCTAAAAGGCTTCAAGTCAATGAACTGCAAGCACAGAAGATATCAGCCTTTGGAAACACTTCCCATTTTTTACTATATTTCCCCGGGGGCTTTGTGGCAGCTGCATGGCTGATTCCTCCAGTTTAATTTATTATATTCATGCTACTCCAGATTGCTGTGTCTGCCAGATAGACCACCATGGTCAAGAGAGAGCCTGAGGAGGGAAGAGTGGGAAGACATATGGGGTTTGGACTGGAATGTGGTCCAACTGTAGTCCAGAAGACAGAGCTGGACAATATCTAATCCCTATGCTGCTCCGGTGAGTTTCAGTGCTCACAAGTAATTATCGAGATAATTCAATCTAACTTCCAGCGAGCAAATATTGACTCACCCTCTTATAAGCATTTAATATGTTGATTCTGGGTGATGAAAGGACCACACACTAATTAAAAGCGATTACTGGGTAATATTTGAGGTGATTAATAATGTAAAAGTAAAACTTTTTGCCTGTATCATTTCCTCAACCCTCCTCCTGGCACAAAAGGAAGGCGTCTGAGTTATGTTTGCGACGTAGAGCTACAGGGTGAGATCGGCTGCCATGTGACTCTCCTCACCCAGGGAGTGAAGACAGGCACATAGTTTATTACCCGTCCCTATGAGGGCTGCAAAAGAGTTCCCGGGCTGTTTGGACGGAACCTGATGCAGTATTGATGCCACTGGTGAGGCTGGCACAGACAATGCTCCGAGAAGACGGACGATGCCAAATCAAGGGAATAGAGGCAGTTTAGTGAAGGGAGCACAAATGAAGTAAATCTTCTTTATGTGGTTTAGAATGGACAAAAACTTCACATGGTAGGCAACAAAATGCAGCCGGCACTGTTTACTATTGGGAGAGAGAGGAAGCTTCCTTGCATCCAAATCAAAGTCCACTTGTTCATGGACGGCCAAGTTTTTCGCAGTGTCACAACATCTTACATCACTGTCGTGGTGCTGCCGTCTTTGCGCGTGGCTTGGCCGCTATCAGCTGACTATCATAATTAAAAGACTGAGCAAGCAAACATGGGCTCGGGCAGCAGAGTGTGGTAGCATGGATAGAAGAGCAGTTTTTACACTAACACCTTGAGTGCTTTGCTGTCGGCCGTTGCGCTTCATTGCCCACATCCGCAGGAGTCGACTCTCTCTGCAGGGTCCTTTTGTGCTTTTCCACCATCAACTCCCTAAGAGAAAACACTGCCTGGAAATTGCATCGATATAAGATGGGCACAGTGTTTTTTTTACTTCAGCTTTCTATCCAAATGGAGTTATTAAATTTAATATAGCGTCTAAATTTGATGATTTGACTCTAAATAGTTATGTAGACTCCAAATAGAACTCGAGTTGGCGTAAGCAGATCTGGAGACAGACTGCTGAGAATCATCAGCAGAATAAATACAAATACAAATACACCCATCTCGTTAGTGTTCTTTCAGAAGATCCACCCCAAAATTCATAGCCGACCATTGCGTAAGCAACGTAATAACACAATTGAGGAATCCAGACCATTATATATGCATTAGGAGAAGGTCCCATACTTTTGACATTAGATGTTTTGTCTTTGCTTCAGCCTTTAATTTCGCCACCAATCTCTCATCTGCACTCTCAATTAATTCTTAACTCCACTCTTTCTGTTAGCAATGGGAAAGTCGACTGCCAATTATCCTTTATGCCCTTGTTATCCGTAAAACCTGCACTATCCACTTACATTGACACAATTTACTGTCTTGGACACAAGCACGTAGTTTATTGGCTGGAGACGTTTGTGACTTAATCAGAGAAGGCAATTTTGTTTATTTCCACATTTACAGTACTTAGTAACAACAGGATTTTCTCAGGAAACAAGCAGAGTGAACAGGTTGTGGATTATTTAGTGATATTCATTGAATTTGACTAAGAAGTGCATTGACTTCAAGTGCCCTAAAGTGAGCCCTATGGTGTCTCAACACATTTAAACATCGTATTTAACAGGTCTGTTGTTGGGAGTGGATGTCATGCTGAAGCCATTGTGCAGCAAAATAATCTTTTTTTAAATCAAATGGGAAAAAGTGTTACAAAACGTGAACTAAGTTGGACCTACGGCTGTTGGTTCATATAACAATATATAATATATATAACATTATCATAAGCAACTGAAGCCATCTGTTCCTTTACGACATGGAAAACATGGGAAAACCCATTTCTCTTATGAATTCACTTTCCATTCAGAAACTAGCACTGATTCCCATGACACTTCCAGCGTATGTTATTTAAACCCTTGCTGATGCATAGTTTGTCCTGTAGCAGTATTGCTTTTAGTCTGGTTACTGTTGGCTTCTTCTTTAGGCTAACGTTATGACAAATATAAAAACGCACTCACTAACCCATTTTCTGTTGGGCACTTTTAATATTGCACATAGTTTTTGTGTTTGGATTTGGTTTGTATTGTTTTTTATTCCGAGTTTGTCTGTTGGACTTTAGCTCTATTTCCTGTCTCTGTCCTATTTCCAACCTGTGTGATTATCTGACCCTGTGTGATTATCTGACCCTAGTATGTTTTACCCGTGTTCAATCATCCCTGTCTCCCTTATGTATATAAGTCTCTGTGCTTCCCTTTGTCTTTGTCTGTTCGGTTTGTACCTTATCGGTTGTGTTTTACAGCTTTTGGTTTTCCTAGTCTTTCTCTGTATTTAGATTTATTTGACCTGCCTTCTGCAAAAGCTTTGTTGGGATTAAAACACCTTATTGTTTTCTTACCTAAGTTTGTCTTCTGCATTTGGTTCCAACTTCATACCACACAATGACAGTTAAAAATGGAGCTAAGAGCTTAGGTTCATGACAGAGTATATGAATTACTTTGTGGTAACATACCTGACTATGAGAAGGACTTTTTTTTTTTTTGTGCCAGTCCACATATGATGAACAAAATAATCTTAAAACACCTTCATCATCAGTGGTACCAAACTGGTACCTTGCATTTAAACAATGTAGGGGTGGCTGTCCCTGCACGACATAATCTTTAGTTATAAACAACAAGCATAAGTGCCATATACAGATTTGTTATCGAATGACTCTCAGCTATAGGGTAGTATGTCTTATAGCTCCATGGACACACTGGCCATGCCATTGTTTTCCCAGTCAGCTTCTGAAACATCTTGCTTTGCCTGTACTTCTGTCGGCATTCATTGGGGATTTGTAGTGTGAACAAAACAAAACAGACCAGCCAGTAGACACCATCTCCAAAGGATGAAAGACTGAGAGACTGAGAGAGTTGACACACTGAGTATCTTCTGTTTTACTTCAGCATATGGATGTTTCAATTCTGCCATACGTGCCCGAGGGGAATTCTCCCTTGAGCTAGCTTTTCCTCTTTCTTCTTTCTGCTCCTCCTTAGGGATCACTGGCCCCCTCCACCACCGCTCCCGTCATCCTGGGCATGCTAGCTGGGAGCCTTTTCTTTACTGCGTCCTCCCCTGGCTTCTGTCACCAACCGCTGTCTGAGTGTCTCAGCTGAGTCCCTATCTCCCCGTGGCTCCCTGCTAGCTCCGCGGTGCACTGTGCCAAATGTGAGGTAATTAAGACACACGAGTCTCCTCCACACGGTTGGAGAGAGGATTGAAAAGCTCATATCTGTCAGAAGCGGCAGCATGCAGCTCATTTGCCTGTTTTCGAATGTGCTTCAAGGACTGTGCCAATTACTGTGTGCATATACTATAGGCAGCAAGTGACTCACATGGCAAAAGAGCATAGGGATAGTTTTTGAGACTTTTGCATCTTGACGATGTTCATAGATTTGACACCGAACTATCCTTGGACTACATACTGGTAGATATGTACCTTTTGTTGAAAATCTGATACAACCCTGTCATGATGTTTCACTTGAAATAAAATTCACATAACAACCACTAGTGAATTTGACCTTTTATTAAATCTCAGCCAGTAACTTTCCCACTTCTGATAAGATTATGGTTTAACAGCAGGTACATAACGGCTTCATAAAAAGTCTGTGAAAGCTGTAATGAAATTTAAAAAATGAAATTTCCATTTAAATGCCTCATGCGTCCCACAGACACCTCTAGCAGAGAATGGATGGGGTGGGTCACTCTGATTTATGTGCCTGCTAAACCTTTAATAGAATTTCATAAACCTTGGTGTTAGTGGATTTAATGTCACATGATGAACTAAATGTGATTTCAGAGGGTTTCCCTATCTTGAATACAGATGAGAGGGGAAGGTTGCTTTTTTTAATCTAGAATTTACATTGATATTTACATCATTAAATATACTCTCCAACACTGTAAGTTGCTTTTGTAGTATTCAAAATAAAATAAATCCTGCATACTTTTTCTATTGACAGATTAGCTGTGTTTCTTATATACTTCCCTCTGAGGCAGCCTTTCATTTCCATTCATTTATTTGATGTATGAAAAAGATTAAAGCAGGCTTTTGAAATTTTATTGAGGTGTGCAATATATTTCTGTGAACACCGAAAGTAACGCTATTATTTCATACTAAAGGAATATTAACTGAAAGAAATAAACCATGGTTTTTCATTCCAATCCCTATAAAAATGTATGATCCTGCATGGAATTAATTTCAAGTCTGCACCCCAGTATCTAAATAAGGATAACGCAACTGGCAAAATGTAATACAGACTTGAGGTTCACTGTGCAAGTTAGGTTCAAGAATATGGTCTGAAAATAAACTGCAAACAAAGCATTTGGTTTCCTTTTAATGTAAACTAAACTAATAATTGATACCTAATCGTTGCCTATGACTGTTGCCATTTGTTTTCATCTTTTTATGTATGAATGGGAACAAATTGCTCATTGAAATGTACAAAATAAATTAAAGAAATTCTTAAGTATGTTGACCAAGTAAGTCATGTAAAATGTAAATTATTTGGGCCATGCAAAACCACTGACATGGCTGTACTTATAACAAGTAGAGAATTACCTCACAGAAATACTAGTTACATCATGTAAAGACCTCTTCCGGTTGATTCACAATGAAGCAGTGTGAGTCACTCCCCCTCCTGTGTTTTCACACCCATATCATATTCCCTCCATGCCTCACTCTGTGGGGGGTTAACAGGCTGGCTCGATATATGTGAGAACACCTCGCTCCATCCGATACACTCCCTTCCCCAATCCGTAATGGCCCCGGGGGAAACTTCATTATTTATCGCTATTGAAGGGGCCTGTCAATTATAATACCTCAGCCCCCCTTGTCTATAACCCCACAGTCTGGGCCAGTAGATTGAATATCTGTAGCATCTATCAGCGATAATTCAAGCACCACAGCATGTTAAAAGTTCTCAGAACCTGCACCTAAACAATGTGGAGGCAATTTGCCGCTATGGTCAGGGATTGCCGAGAACACTGTGGTGTAATGTGCAGCAGGGGAATGGAGTCCGTGACAGCTCAGAGATGTAGACATGGTTGCACTTTATTTCTCCAGCCAACAGCTCATGGAGTATAGCTTTATCAGCCCATCAGAGCTCCTCTCGGCATGCTAAGTCTCTCCCATCTAATGGTTTTTCAAACTGGAGCCTAATCCTAAATTTGACAGGGTGCTGATCCCTCAGAGGCTCTGCTTGTTGTCAAGGGTTCGGTGTGTAGGATTTAGAGGATTTGTTGACAGATGTGGAATATGATATTCATAATTATGTTTTAATTGGTCTATAACCACCTCAAACTAATAACCCTTGCATTTTCATTAGCTTAGATTTACCCCTTCATTTCTACATAGGTAAAGGGGCCTCTTCACACCCTGTTGCAGCTCAGTGTTTCTACACTGGCACAGCTTGGACAAACCAATCCTATTCTACGTTACATTTCCATTTTAGTGATAAATTAAAGGCCACCGTAAGTTGCCATTCTCAAGGGTAATGAGTCGCTCATGGCCTCCTTCTCATCCAGCATTAATGCTGCTTTTATACAATATTACAAACAGATGCACCTTAAAAGCATTACTCAATCCTCAACCACCTCCAGACACTACAGCTGATACATCTTGGCTCTGAACCACTTGAGGACATCCATTCTCCCCCAGTTAAGGACACATCACTGTCCATGGTCAACCCTTTCTCTGACGGCAGCACATAAGCAAGACAAATATTTAGAGATCCTTCTTCGCTCTGTTCCTCTCCGCTCCTATGGTCAATAGCTTATCACCTCCTTCCCTTGGTCCTCTAGTTGAGTGGAAAGCATAAAAAAATCATGGAACAGCCCTACTACATGTGCTTCTCTCTCTCCTGAGGCCAATTGCATCATTTCTCCCGTTTAACCCTCTCACTGAGAACAAGGTATCAGAGAACTTGACTGGCAGCCCTGCTATTATATACGCTGGACCCTATTTCCACTAACTTCCTCCATACCATATCTTCAACTATTGCTCCAGCAATTACACGTGTTAAATGCTTCACTAATTTAAGGAAGACTCACTTGACCCGGCCCAGGTCAAGAACTATTATCTAATTACTTCCAATCTTAACTAAGGCGATTGAAAGAGCTGCTGCAAAATCCCTCTTACTGAATGGCCTCCTTAATTCAAATTAGAGTGGCTGTAAGAGTGGCCACTCCACTGAAACAGCTCTGTTATCTGTGATAGAAGCCCACAGGTCAGCTAGAACTGCAGCTCAGTCTTCGTTTCCTACCTTGCGGACCTATCAGCCACATTTGATATACTGTATGAATCAACCGCATCCTGCTCACTATTCTCTCCAATATAGACACCCACAGTGGGGATTCTTTCAATGTTTCATGGCATTGACAAACATGTTTGTCCTGTCCCCTCCTCACAGGGGTGCCACAAGGCTCCTGCTGGGGGCCCTTCTCTTTGCAATATGCACAGCCTACTTTGTGTCCAATAATATACTTGCATTGGTTTCTCTTATCAATGCTACACAGGTCACACACAACTATAACTGTAATTCTCACCAGATCACCCCAGTTGTGTCACTTTCCACGATACAACATGGGAAAAAATCAGGCCTTACCCAACGTTTGGAAAAGGCCATGGTTTTGTGTCACCTCCAGTGCTACAATTCTATTGCCCTGGCAAGCCTCGCTCCAAGCAAAGTGAAATACTCAGATAGTCCAGAATGAAACCCTGCCTCTTCTCTTCACTTAGCAACCATCCACTTGAACTTTATCTTATGCTCCTCCTTGGTCACCTCACTCGATGTGGCATTACTTCTCGAATGCTACCAGGGTATTTTCCCTCTCTATTTCTCTCTTGGAGACTCACCTCATCCAAGAGCAACTAATGTCCTCTCACCTCTAACAACCTAGCATGCCGAGCTTCAAACTGTTTTATTAAAGAGACTCAGCACTTTGTACTTACTTCAAGGTCTCTCGTTGTACTGAAGTTTTAGTGCTGTCCATCAGTTGTAAGTCGCTTTGGATAAAAGGAGCTGCCAAATGAGAATGTAATGTGCTGTATGGATGATGGAATTTTCATCTTGTTCCTCAACTTATTTTTGCAGGTTTTCCTCTTAATTTGTCTCCTCTGTGTTTAAGATGTGGTAAAAATGTACATTTTGAGGTTTTGTCGAGCCACCTCTCTTAACTTTGCTAATTCACTGAGAGCTACAGGCAAAGGATGTCTCATTCTGATTTGTTATCAGTGGATGCAAAACTAGTGAATTGATTGGGTTCTTAGGCCTACTGTAAATTCATAATGATTACTGATTATCACAACAGGAGACATTTATCTGCCTATAATATGATCAGGGCTGCTAAACTGGGCTGCTATCCTGATGGAATTTGCTGGGGGGTATACATGTGTTTCCATTTATTATGTGAATGTAACACAAAGGTTTGTCCAAATTGACACATGATGGGGACCTATCTCCCATTAGGGATCTAACAGCTGGGTTTTGGATAGGATTCTGGTTTGAAATTATGGTAACTGTTGGTAGAGCCAAATAAACATTTAAAATGTGAATCCCTGAAGAAACAAAATCAACATAAAAATCACACTGTCTGCATCGACAGACTAACTGCAAACCCTAAACATTCAGGCAGAATCAATGAAAAAATAGGAGAGAATGACAGAGCAAATTAACACCAAACTCAAAACCCACGCGCTCCCTGTTGCCTTTTCAATTTTTCATGCGCTGGAAATAGATTTGGAGATGGATCCCAACCCAGAGCTGATCATTTTTAATTTGATCCCTCCCATGCATCATTATTTGCACAATGCAACTGCAGTCATAGCTTGTGTGCTCGGAATGGCAAGTCTAAATTCAAATTCTGCACACAATACAAAAATGTCCCCACCTCGCATACAACAAAAGGCAATCAGTCCATTTGTTTTCCCACACAATGACCTGTGGATAATGGTAATACGGGGCTAGAGGTGGATGGAGAGAAAAAAGCGGCAGAGTTATCTGCCTTTCCCAGTCTTTGCCTCTTAGTTATGAATAATAGATTACAGATGAGAGCTGGAGTTTGCCTTGCAGGGAGCTGGGTATAAAGCGGCTTGAGGTCAACACGGCAGAGCCAGGATCTGTTTTTACCAGGCCTATCCTAAGCACTTGAAGAAGTATCCTCACAACACCCTCAGCATGACTATTTATAACAACTGCTTTATCACTCAAAGCAACCCTGTGAAGGACACGACAGTCAAAACACAATGTCGTGCTATTCAATATGATGAACAGCGTGAGACATCTCTGCCTTGTCCTTCCCCTGCTAAATATCTGTTAACCCAGCACAGTGCTCTGCTGTCGTGCACACAACACATGTTACCCCTCCTGGCTTGGCCACTTTGGTGCGGAGCGACAATGGCTGATTACCAGGTTAGAGATTTATGGAGGAAACAAACATCCAAACAAGTACCATCGTGTAATTTAATAAATGTAATCTGGGCTGAGAGGCAAATTAAACAGGGAAGCTTGAAAAGAGAGAGCTGTTTGATTCAGAGGCTCAACACTGTCCTTTAAGCAGTGGATTAACAGCTTTCAGATCGGCGCCATGTCTTTTAATGAGAGAGGGTGTTCACTGCTCACATTTGGACATAATAAAAAAAAAATCAATCTAAACTAAACATTGTTTTCAGTTCACAACGTGTAAGCTGTGACGGAGAAGAATACAAAAGGTCTCAAGTGTAGAGAAGCTTGAAATACAGAGACTGGGACCAAATTCAAAATACAATTGAACTACCAACCTCTGTTCATCTGCTAACCCAGGAGGCAGAGAGTCCACAGGGATGATATATCTGGGGCAAAGTTCATTTTATTTCCAGGGAGGGCATGACATTTTAAGTCATCTTATCTTGGATGGACTTGCAGAGGAGGGGTGAAGTCGGTGAGGTAAGGGGCCAAGAAGGTGTGGATTTAAAGTTTTTAAATGGTCTTTTTCATCAGGGAACTGCTCCCTGGGGAACAGCTGGAGGACATAAGAACTTGATTTCCAGACTCAATTCTGAACTTTAAAGGATAATAAATATTCCTCGTAAAAAAAGGTGGTAACATTACACTTCTTTAATTTAACTCGGAAGAAAAGACTAGCTAAACAACAGGAGGAAGGTTTATACACTTTCATTATGCGTGTGTAAAACTCTTGAGCTAGCTAAATAAAACTTAGCCGCAGAAGCAATCCGCAGATGGGATGTTTCAGCATTACATGTCATTTAGCTGACGCTTTTATCCAAAGCGACTTAGATTTTTAGAACACTCAGCATTTAGGAGGGGCCATTTAGGGGTTCAGTATCTTGCCAAGGACACTTAGGCATGCAGATGGGATAGAGTGGGATTCGAACCGGCAACCTTCTTGTTGCAGAGCACCCGCTCTATCCCCTAGGCCACGCTCTCCTCAGCACATGGTGGATTCCACATTCATCAAGCACCCAGACTCCACTTGAGTTTATTTGTGTACAGGACCAAAAGATGATGAATAACAAATCTAAAGAAGGGAAATCAGCAAGAAGAACTCCTTGTTTCAACTGATGCATAAAAATATCTGCACTTACCCTAATGAGCTGCGATAAAAGTTGCCATGCTGCGCGTAGGGCAGCATCTTGATTGATGCTGCCCGTTAAGCGTACACTCTCGTGCCCGGGCAAACATCACAGCAGCCTTGCCAGCCCATTGTCCCCGGCTACCTGCCTGCAAGGACTCTGTCTCCTCCTGCCATTTTGAACTGCCAAACTCTGACTCTCCAATTCCCTCTTCCTGTTTAGCTCGCACATTTTCCACCGCTCAGATATTCCGTTTGCTCCACATTTTCTTGCATATTCCCCGCTCCCGTTTGTCTCAGAGATAAAGCCTTCTTCCCCTTCCCTCCGGCACCTCACCGCCAGACAAATAGCTCCACTGGTTTCAAAGTGGCCACAACAGAAGGACAATGATAAGAGAGCTGTCTCCCCACTGTCATTTCCCCTCTCGGCCCCCACATCTCACATCACTGTAATTGACTGCAGTGTATCGGGAAGTGCTATTGTTCCTCGGGATACTGGAGAGTCTTGTCAGGAATTGTAGGTTGCCTTGTCATTCACTGACCTCAGCGTACTTTTCCGGTGGTATTTTGGAAAAGGCTACGATGTGTGTGACGCATGTGTTAATGTCTCAACATCCAGGGATAGTCGTTAATTCAGTCCTTGGCTGGAGGACACTCGAGCCTGTGAGTTGTGCAAATGAGGAAGAAGGAAAACTGCAGCTCGGTCTCTTGTGTGGGTGAAAGGCTCAGCGCGTCAGTCTTTACAACGCAGCTTCTCCTCCGCTCCTCGCTGGTTCTGCTGCAGCTCAAAGTGAATGATAAAACAGAAATGTCACACTCTCTTACTTTACCTTCCAACAGCCACTTAACCACTAACTGAGCCGGGCTTTACCACGAAAATAAGATCTTCTCTACTTTTTACAGGAGCACAATGACTCACCTTGGTCTGGATGTCTTGGAATCTGCTGCATATTCAGCAGGAGATGCTCCAGAGACGGTTCAAGTGATAGAGGTGTCTGATCATCTCTCCATATTGAAATTTGCCTTGATCCCTCTCCCTGTAATGAGTGCTCTGGTCCTGGCCCTGCTCTCTCCTGGACCTTATTAACACTTTCTTAATGGTTACTCTGCAGAGTGCTTAGCCAGCAGGTCACCCGTGCCAGCTCCCCAGAACCTGACCATCAATTTGTATGAGCAGGTACACTATGCCTGCTGTCAATCAAAATCTGCCACCGAGTAAAACGAGAGCAGCTCGGCTGGATTCTCAGTCCCTAAAAGTGATTTGGGGCCACAGATTGCTCCCTGAAGTGGGACCTGCTTTCAAAGTGTTTAAAGAGGACGTTTTGTCACTGAAGGAAGAAATATATCTTTTGTAGGAGAGAAACCAGTCAAGTAGAGGGTATATTTGTATGGGACACATTTCGAGGGGACTCTTAGGGTTAGGGTTAGGGCTAATGCCTAAGATGGTGGTCATGTGACCCAAGGAGGCCAGATTCTGCCTTGATGACTTTTAGTAAGAGTAGTGGCAAAGCAAAACAACACAGCTGTTGTTACTTATTCATATTTAGTGACTATTTTTCAGAGCAAAAATGTAATTATGTAAAGCTGTAGAGAAAGATTAATTTATAAATTTGTTTTACAAAGCGATGAATTGTTTTCAGAAAATCCAAAATAGGAAATTCATGGATGTTCCTGCTTTATTATTCTTTTTTTTTTTTGAATTTTGAAAGCCACATCTTTTTGACTCATAAGATTTTGGTTTAAATGGATGAATCCAGGTTATAGATAGATAGATACTTCATTGAGCCCAGGGGAAATTATGTCAGACTTAAACATGCTGCCATTCCCCTGCAGTGGAGTTTAGGCTCCTACCATGAAATAGCTCCAGGAGGTTCTTAATAACTTGAATATATGATCACATTAAAAGGCTTTTTGAGATATAATAAATACTGAGAAGAATGAATATAGACATATTGATGAAGTCTATCGTATCTAATATCTTATTGGCACAGTATCATTACGGCACGGTGCAGAGTGTCAGGTTCAGAGCAGGGCAGCAGTTTGAAGATGTACCTGAGGCCACTGATGGCACATCTGTCCATCCACGTTTGAGGAGTATATTTATTTATTATGAATTATATATGGCTGAATCCCAAATGACTTTAGAAGTGATTATATGTGAGATAAATGCAGCAGTAAGAACAAAGCAGATTTAGCATAGAAGCATTTGCACAGTTTCCATAAGTCCTTCTTTGAAATGACCCTTGAAGCTGCCTGTCAAGTCTCTGTTGTTCTACAAGATGACTTTAGTGATAATGGTTTTATTTCAGTGTAAAACAGCTGTGGATGTCACAATAATAGAGTGAAAAACACATATACTCATTTAAAGTTGACTCTAGGTTGAAGTAAGTAAGAATTACGCTATTTGATTTGCTGGAACAATCTGAGTTTTTGGATCAGAGATCTCATTCACCACCCTCGGCTCGGTGATGCGTCACAGCTGTTCGTATGAATCAGCTCCCGTCTGGGCCTGATTCTCCTCGCGTACCTGAAACAACGCCGAAGGTTTTTCGCGGGCGGATGTTTTCGTCGTCTGCCTCATCAGCCTGAAGTGTTGATTACATGGGCTGCAAATGATGATGCTGCCTGTGGGCTTGTTGTTCCGCGGCCTCTGATTCACTGGGAGAAACGGGAGATGACTGTCTCGCAGAAATGAAGAAGTGAAACACAGACGGGAGCTTTTGAAACCCTGTCATCTAGTCCTTCACAACAGGTGAACGAAAAGGCCAAATAAGAGGCAAACAGCTGCTAGTGTGTCGGAGCAGCACCGAATGATTGGCATTCGCATTGTTTGCTTTTATTCCCCCCCAAGTCCTCTCCCTTGATAGTCTCCACGGCCTCTTCCTACTGCAATGTTGTGCGCTACATCTTGCTACGTCAACACAACACCAATTAGTGTCTCTTGCTCTCGTTAATGTGCTGAAATTGCACTGCAAATAAAAGTTGTGTGATAACATCCCCCACTAACTCCGATGCTTCATAAAAACAATAATTGTCCGCCATGAAAACCAATTTGACTTGGTGCACGGGGCCGAATTATAAATTGGGCTTAGCAAGGTAATGAAGTATAGCACACGCTAAGTCAAGGATGGAGGCTTTGTCTGAAGCAATCACTTCTCCGGATGCTGCGGCTTGGCTGCGTTTTATATCAACAAGACTGACATATGGAAAAATAATTAAAATGGACGCATTCAACCAATAACAGATGCCGAACGGCATTTCTAATACACTATCGTATTTGCATGCCGGCTGTCAATCCCCTCCCCTGGCTGAGTACGAGAATTTCCATTGAATCAAGGTGTTTGGGTTGTAATCCAGTAACATCAGTGGCAGCCGGTCTCAATCTCACAACCTGCACGCTCCTCTTGAACATGCCCGAACGCAGGGAAATATGTGCAACAACGTGACAGTGATTTACAGTGGGGAGTTGGAGCCTGTGACAGTGAGCGAATGGCAAAGTACACTGCAGTTCTTCTGTGACAAGAACAATTAATATAAGGACGCGATTGGGCCTCGGTCTGCGTCGGGCCAGAAGCGATGATGCGGTGTGGCGCTGCGTCCCCTCTGCCGGCAAACAAGGCAGGGCAGAGTCGCTCCAGCTCCCTCTTATCTATCTTATGAGATTAGGTTTAGAACTTTTATACAATTACTGGCGACTCTGAAGCTTCAAACTGAGTTCTGCAGTTTTTACACCCAAGGCAGTGTAACAGTGCGGTACCCATCTGACAGCGGCACACACACACACACACACACACACACACAACAAATCAGCGAGCATCCTCATTAGTTTGGCTCAGTTTGACAGAAGCCTCAACCTCGCTGCCTCCTAATTTTGGACAAGAGGACGGAAGAATACACAGGAGCAAAGGAATGTGTGAGGCGGCGGCATCGATCTGGACAGATGGCCGAGGGGACGGGAGCAAGGTAAGCAGCTGTGCATGCTAAATAAAGTTCAGCATTACTAAAAGATTGTAACCCTGGGAAAGCACAAGACCAGAGATAAGATAAGAAAAAATGGAGGAATGCGTAGCAGTATTTCTGGTGCTCACCACTGCTTGGTTAAATTTTGAGCAAAGGGAGATGGTGCAGGGAGCAGATGGACACACCCTCCCTCACACTACACCTGAGTCCATTCTGTTGCACAGGGATTCAGAGGGAATCATGGAAGTGAGAAAAGCAAATGGTCTGTGAACTGCTGTGAATTATAAAGACATGGTTGTGTTGATTGCTTTTGGAAGAAGCACGTGTGGAGTTCATGCTTTCATAACAGATGTTTCATCTGAACTGTACTTATATCATATTTATTTGGTTCCATATTTAACACAATTAATTGCTTCCATCACGTGTAAAATGCCCAAATAACAAATGTAGCGCTTTGTGAGTTATTCACTCTTTTGACATTTGATAAATCACACATGCCCACATGAGAATGTAATGTGATGTTGTGTTCCTGAAATTGATGTTTCCGGCTGTGCCTCACAAGGGTAGATCGGGTCGTCCACTAATCAGAATGTCGGTGGTTCGATTACAGCCCCACCATCTTACTTGCCGCAGTGTCCTTGAGCAAGATACAGAATCTGGCTGCTGTCCCGGCAGTGTACGGGTGATATGTTATGGAGAAAGTGCTGCTCATTGTATGATTGTGTGTGTGAATTGTAAAACTGTGCTATAACTGGTCATCAAGACTAGAAAAAGCTGTCTATTAAAAACATATATAAGCACAGACATTATACACAAAGTCTTATATCTAAATCGTGAAAGATAAAGTGTGAAAATCTCATAAACCACTCTGTATTTCAGATGAATTAAATTCACATTCGCTTTTTACCAGAGGGGGATTTTAAGTTTAAATAACATCACAAACAAACTCTTATCAGCCGCAGCTGCAGAGAAGAGTAATCGATTGAAGTCTTCCTGTATCCTCAAGATGCAACCACGAAAAGGCAGAATTCAATGCAATCAAGTTGTTTTTTAAATGAAGAGTGTGACCAAAACCTTTCCCTCAACTAGAAAATTGTGTGTCTCTAATACTGCGACAATGCCACAGTGTGTGGATGTTTCTTTGCAGCTGAGAGAACTCAAACAAAAGGACGTACAGATGATAAGTATTCAACTGTTTCTCAGCAAGAAAGCAAAAATGTGTTCCTAAAGATTGTGTACATATGTATTTAATTTGCAAAAGATGTCCTGAAAGCAGAATCCACACGCTGCTTCAGACCGAGTGAAATCATTCACTTTTAAGTTCGCTGTGGAGATGATGTGACTGTCTATATCAAAAAAGAATTTCAGAAATGACTGATCTCATTATTCATCCAAAAATAATTGAAATATAGTTTTTGTCTTTGCTGAATAGTGACCACTAATTGCGATGAATGCTGCATTGTGGGATAATTTGATCCACCACGCCCAGTGTATAATCTCAGTAGATATTAAGACAGCACAACACATGAGCGGACAGAATTTTTTATATATAGTGCTTTTTCTAATCAAAGCTCTTCACACAACAAGTCACATTCAGCCATTCACACACACACACACACACACTATAAAGAGTGACTAATTACTAAAAAACTTCACACTCATGGACAAGGAACAGCTTTTGACAGTGACGGAGACTTCCTGCCACATTCCGAGCCACAGGCGTGACTTGGGAAAGGGTTATTTCGTATTTATCAGTAAAATAAAGGTGACGATATTAATCCTAGCAGCTCGCTGTGTGCTGCTGTTTCTCCCACCTTCTCACTATATTTTAAAAACTGATCCGATGACAAAAACTGCCTCAACGCTGTCTATATCTTGTCTTCTAGAAAGAAAACATCAAATTTCTTAAAGCCACTACACAATAAAAGCCTATTTTTGTTCCTCTTTAGTTCGACAACAACACATATTCAAAACCTGGTAAGGGTGTGCGTGCATAGCTTGGAATTGGGACACAGCTAAAAAAAAAATTGTGTTGCCCTGAGATGGTGACAACAAGTTCACGGCCCCATTGCTTAAAGTTGCTAAAAGGCATTTTATGAAATGTAGGACACTGCCAACTGCAATAGAGTCAAACAGGGTGAGCAGAGGGGAAGGCAGTGCACCAAAAAGGTAAATGTTGCCAAAGTAACTCCGAGTGAATTTGGATTTCAGCGCCCCCCCCCCCCCCCCCCCCCCCGACAGTGCTCGTGGCTGATCTTGTTAAGAATCCAGCACACGGCTTGTTATTGTATCCAACAGTACAGATGTGAAGCATCCAGCTGCTCTGACGCTCAGCAACAGCCCCTGACCTCACCTGTCCTCCCCAAGGGCTGCGCTGCAACACATAAACACACACACACGAACACAGCTTGCCATATAATTAACAAAACACACTCTCAATCTGTATAATTAAGCACCTTAACAGACGCATATTCAAGCCAGAGGACTCCACCATGAGTCCTAAACCCTGTTCTGTGAGTGCGGCGTAGAACGTACAGTATGTACTGAAAAAGCTCACCAGAGACACAGCACAGAAGACCACATCTGTTTTCAGATTCATGTGGAAACGGAATTTTTTCCCACTGGCTAACCAGTGAATATGTATTTGCATCTGTTTTCCTTTTTTTCTACCCAGCATTGTTACTCTCAGCCAGAGCAAACCAAGCTTTGCAAACCTCTTCACAAAAGTAATGAGGACCGGTATGATTTAAATTCAACTGGACTGTTTACTGGCTGGTAACCTTAACACGCTTCCTCCTCTTCCTCCTCTTCCTCCTCTTCCTCCTCCTCATCGCTGCAGCTTCACGACAGCCCACGTGTTCCCCGCTCGGGAGGCTCAAATCCACCCATGGGTTTTTTCGGCCGGGGTTCAAGAGACAGATTTTAGTGATTTACTGACATTTTCCAAATCATTAAAAGGGGAAGATTAACGACTATGTGTTTTCAGGAACACTGCGCACACTGTAGGAAGGAGCAATTTATATCCTTCAATCAGTCAAGGAGAGAAGCATTATATTATGCAGCTGAGTCTGTTCTGCTTTTGTGCGTATAAAGAGTGCTCTTAACAGACGATGAGAGCACGGGGGAGGCTTGGTTAAACTGTTCATTTCCCTCCACCGCCCTGAAGTGATATATGCTAAAGATTACACCGAGCAGCCGCAATATCCTAACCAAACTTCAGACCAGTGTTTCATTGATTTTGGGATTCAAACCACAGTAATACCTGCCTCTGGGCACAAGACAGCTGAGCGGATCCGCTGGATAGAAGAATACTGTTAAACAACTTAGGCTCTTGCACATGCTTCACATTTCTTTTCTTTTTTTTTGAGAGCGAGAGAGAGATTTCAGCATCAGCGGACCTTTCCAAAAAATCTCCATCTGTCCTGCTTCATTTTCTTTTTTGGGGGGGAGCAGAGGAATCAAAGGCTACCGGCTGCAAGGAAAACATAGATTTGACTGCACAGATGCTAAACCACTGCTGTTGTGACAAAATATATGGCCATAGTTGCCGGAGTGCTGTTATTGTGATATTTTTACAGAGGGAATTTGTTTAAATGAATCTGGATTCATAAAGCCTCATAATTTCTCTCTCATTAGTCATCTTGTGCTCATCTAAAGTGGTTGTTTTTTTTTCTGCCTGCATATGAATAACATTGTGTCACGCACCTCCTCTGGGGATGAAAACAAACAAAGCGAGGAGGAAAAACAGAAAATTTCATCTAAACCTAAGTGCAATGGTTCCTCATTAGAAAGGAGAGGGAAGAGAAGCTGCCAGGCCCCTACAGCTTCGCGCACTTGGAAACAAACATGTGATACCTTGCTACACACGATCAGTTACCACCACGCATGTCTGCCAAGCAAACACATAAATCTGAAAAGGTATATTTTAAAGGTCATCAGACGCTGTAATTGAGATTATGAACTGAATCAGCAGGTTTTGATCCAAAGGCGTGGAGTGGAAAGTACATCGTGTTCGCTGCAGTGGAGCGTGAATTATATTTATATCTTGTTGATTTTTTACTGAAAGATGAAGACACAATGAACCAGCGCAGGCATATTCGCTGTGTCACAAACGCATTCAATTAAACATTCGAAAGCGGCATCAGGTAAAGGAGCTCACCTCCCGACCGCCTCGAGGTGACACACACACACACTGGGTTTGATTTGTTGAGCCAAAATGGATGGAATAAATCACAAGAGCTGAGCCAACATGGCTGCATACTAATCAGTGCATTACCCATGGGGAAACTCTGGCCCGGACTAATGGCTACGTTGCTTTGTGTGTGTGTGTGTGTGTGTGTGTGGTGGATGTGTTCGGTGTCACTTCTCCACGCTGCACGTCAGCAGGAGTTCAGGTGAATTGTTTAGGACGGAAATTGAATCTGGAAACTTTTCACCTCCGTCTGTGTCTTGCTCATCACCAGCGTTGCGAGTGGAACGTAACGTAATGGTGGCGGTCTGCTTTCATCGGGTATATCGAGCACAGACACGAGGAGTTCATTCAATCTCCTGTGTGAGTAGAAAAGAAGAAAGGAACGAGAGAAAAATACACTTTACCTTTCTGATGGCCCCGACCTAATGTCACGAAGCCAGAGGAGATGAAGTTGTGAAGGTCAGCGCCTCCGCTGCTCCTGATGCTCTCCTTTCCATAGTGGAGACCTGGGCACGCACAAACACACACACAAACACACACACACAGAGGCAGGCATGCGGGACCACCACACAGGGACATGTAGAACATACGTACATGTGGAAGCACATGGGGATACATGCACACATGTACACAGCACACAGATACAAACATCAAGCAGACATACACAGACAGCGTTAGTTATATCCTCATTATAAAGCATCAATAGCATTAGCAAGACAGCTGATATATTGGTTTCCAGAATGGGGTTGTGGAACCTCTGGAAAAAGACCAGAGCAGGAAAACATATTCATCTGATTGGTTGGTTTAATATAGGTATGCAGCAGATGTTAAAGGGTCAAAAGGAGATATGTCTACTACTTTCTAAACAGTCTCTGCATGTGAAGAATGCAGATTTTGTAGATGAGCCTTCTGGTGTCCATTTCGCGTTTGACCAATCACATTTCAGCAGGCTTTGGTCGGCCGCAGGTGATCAGTCCGTGTGTGGAACAAAAGAGAAACACATCAACCCACAAAAGGCTATCGGCTTTTAATTTATCAGCATTAATAAACCTCTCTCTGAAGGTTCTTGCAAGGTTTTTTTCCTGTTAAAAGGATTTTTGGGAGCTTTTCCTCGCTCTTGTCGAAGATTACGGACAGAGGATGTCCCACCTTGTTAGAAACCCAATGAGGCATATCGTGATTTGTGAACATGGGCTATAGATTATCCAAAATGCTGTCTGGAAAACCTAAAAAAATTGCAAAAAATCATTCTTGTCTGTGTTTTATGAGACCTGTTTGACTGTGCCTCTCTCTAACCCTCTGTTCCTGTATTCCCTCATACACATGAGCATTCAGGCTGTGTGCCCATCTCCCTGTTTTCTCCTCCCTCTCGTCTCTTTTCAGAGCTGGACCGTCGGCCTTCCTCCCTCTCTTGGCTGCCGTTGCCTTATTGCAGTTGTTTTGGATCTCAATCTTTGTCCTCCCAGAGTTTCAGCCTCCTCCATGTCCCCCTGTGCTTCTACAATTCTACCATTTTACCTTCTTCATTTCAAAACTCCCAGACATGTGAATGTTGGTTTTTAGGTTTGCCTCCAGTATGTTTTTTTAGTCTGTCCTCTGTCCAAGTCCTCATGGTGGGATCCTATCTTTTAGCAGCGTCTGGAAGTGGCTCGATGTTCTCACAGATTATTGTCTTCCCTTTAAAGTTGTTTTGTTAGGGAGGAGTTACTCCTTGTCCTTTTCCTCCTTGAGGATTCAATTCTGTACAGATTCTCTCGAACCAAATTTGTGATTCGTGAAATTGGACTTTATAAATAAAATTGGACTTGACTAACATCATTAATGGGTAAACAAGATTTCAGAGAATATGAGTGATGTGCCCCTTGCATTTTCCAAGAGCTCAAGGTGACATCTTTAAATGTGTATTGTCCAAACGCTCCTAACAACATAAAACTGCTGCAGCAGAAACTGAGATTTCACCTTTTTTATTTCATATTCTCCCTTGTCAAAGTCTAGTCCCTACACTAATCACACTGTAATCTCTATAAAACATTCTGCATGTGAATTTGCTGAATCTGTAGGCGAGAGACAAGTTCCTAGGGCTGGAAGCCTTCTGGATATCATGTCTAGTTTTACCAATCACGTTTAAACAGGCTTTGATTGCCCACAGGTAAACCGTTTGTGTGGGGAGCAATTCGACCAAAATAGGTTAGTTATCAACTTTTTAATTTATCTTCATTCATAAGCAGATTAGCCAAAATGTTGTCTGGACCTAAAACACCTACTCAACGATTCACTGTTTATGTTTAGCTTGGAGCTATGTTCGACTTGTTATAAAAGAAGCACAATGTTCTTTAAAGGATTCCGTCTCTGTCTACACTGGGACCCCAAAGTATTGTCTGTTTCCCCCTGAGGCTAATTCATAGTCAGATCATAGCCGGTGGACTCGGGGACAGTTTAACTTTACATCTATAATTCTGCTCAGCCTGCAGACAGTGTTGTATGAGGTCTTCTGTGTCACTATAGAACTGCTTTCAAGTCTTTGATGATGTCTCTGATGATGTGAAAGTGACGACAGGATGGGTTCAAGATGTGGCCAAGGTGCATTATGGGATCTGTTTGACAGATAAAACAACAATATGCCGCCAGTCTAAAACAATCTATTATTTATTATTATTAGATGATATATTATTGTTCCTAATTTATCCGTGTAAAAAAGATTTATCTTAAAAAAAACTACATAACATCTTGAAATAACAAAACCCATCAGAATAACCAATCTAAAACCTGACTGGATGACAATCAAGATTCTAAATGGACAGGATGTCTGTCTGTGGGTTGAATCCTGAAAGTGAGGGTGCCACCCATCCAGCTCGAGACCCAGAGCGGTGTGTCGAGGGAAAGCTTCGGCTCTGTTCTGTTGTCCTCACGAACAGCGGAGCAGTGGCACTGAGACGGCCGGTCACACTTGTTTTAGCTCAGAAAATGAGGCACGGCTCTTTTCTACTTCAAACGCGCAGCTGTGGTCACCAGCTCCCCAATTCTCTGCGCTATAAGTCTCACAAGCCACCAGGAGGGTTGAATAATAAAAATGATGCATGGAAACACACAGCTTGGGAAACTGATTACTTTGGTGTGAGCCGGAATTGCGGCAATGGGGCAAAACAACTGCCCAGTCAGAGCTGCTGGGTCTGTAATTTCCAGTACTGGCTCGGTGCAAGTGACACCAGAAACTTCAGTCTGCCCCACTGAGTCTGTGTGTGTGAACATATCAGCCTCTGCTGCTCTCTCTTAAACCTGTCTTTCAACTTGATGGAAGTGTGATGACGAACAACCGATTACTATTTTCAATATCGTCAAATCTGCAATTATATCCAATAAATGTAATGCATACACTACAGCAGGGGTGTCCAAACTTTTTATCCCGAGGGCCACATATAGAAATAAAATAGGAAGGTCTGGGCCACTCACGGCGCCATGCCCCCCTGCCCTGGAGCGTACTGTTGACAGTTGGGGGGGGGGGGCGTTCCAAGAGATAGCTGCAATACAGTAGGCCATAGTCCATCACATTACCTTTTATTTAGCTGACGCTTTTATCCAAAGCAACTTACAATAAGTGCATTCAAGGGCACAAACCCAGAACAACAAGAATCAAGAAAGTACAATATCTTCAAAGATAGAGCTAAATTAAGTGCCATTAATGTGCTACTAAATTGTTAGTTTAAAAATAAAAAAATTATATATATATATGTAGTTTGGACACCCCTTGCACTACAGTAACGTCTGTGTGTTTTTACATGTAAATTACTGTCAGCTTTCTGGAAGCCACTGCAGCTCGATGTGCTCACAGATCATATTCATTTTTTTGATTTTATGGTAGGGGATGTTTAATTCTGTACAGATTGTCCCTTGAGTCAAATTTGTGACCGTGATATTGGGCTTTATAAATAAAATTTGACTTTACTAACAATCATCTATGGGTATTAAGAAAAAATGCCCGTTGAATTTCCCCAAAACTCAAGGTGACATGTTCAAATGTCTTGTGTTGTCCAAAAGCTACCAAAAAAACCTTCAAACTATTGCAGCAGAACCAGAGATATCTTCTTTTTAAATAATTAAACAAGTCACTCTTGATAAAATGCTGCGCCTGTGCACAGTGTAATCTATATGTATAATCAGAGTATGTGAATTTGCAGATTCTGTATGTGAGGTACAAGATTTTTGAGCTGGATTCTGTCTGGTTTCTATTTCTAGTTTGACCAATTATGTTTAAGCAGGCTTTGGTTGCACAAGGAAAAAAGTCCACAGAGCAAAAGGGTTGGAACACATTGACAATGAGCTTTTAATTTATCTGCATTTATGTGCAAACAGCTCTAAATAGAGATTACCAAAATGTCGTTCCCTAGTTTTAAACTACGTCTTCTATTTCGCGCATTGACTAACCTCGGCCTAGCCATATAGTACATATGGTCTTGTTAACATTAATTACCTTCACTAGAACAGCCAAAGCATCTATGTCACAGAGAAGGTTCAAATAATTCTCCTGTTAGTCGACCAATCAGCTGAAATGAATGGAGTTCACCTTGAAGTGACAGTGGACCCCAACATCAAAGCAAAGGGATCACGTTCACTGGACGCCTGCTTGAGATTAGAAAACCCTATTTGGGATTGTTTTCCCCCATCATGTTCTCGATGGCCCCACTTGGGTCTTCTCTCTTCTCCGTGGTGTCAAATAGAAAAAACCTCCCTGCGGTGTCGTTTCCCTCAGGCGCACATGGAGGGGAAACCGGGGGAAATGGGAACCACGCAGGCAACATGATGGTGTGATCTCAAGAAAACAAAAAGCAATATGTCTCCACCACCAACATACCGATGCACTCTGAACTCAATCACACGTCTCCCTGCGCTGCTTTTCAAGGCTGCGGATGGAGTATCCGCCGAGGCTATTCTCCCGTTCCATCAATTCCGTGAGTGTCATGCACGCGAGCCATTGTTGTCTGCCTTTGTCACCTTTGTCATTGGTAGCCCCCCCCCCCACAACCCACTGCGACAACCCTTGAATTTGAAAAGACCCTTCAAAAGCAATCCCTCCCTCCTCTTCCCTCCCGCTCCCATTCCTAACTCATTAAGGTGAGGTAGCATGAAGAGCCTGCAGGGGGAAGGCTACGCATTATGAATTTATCGTCCTCGATACAAAGGAATTCGTGCCTTTCACCCCAGCAGTGTGCAATGGAATTGAATGGGCAGTGGAGCGAGCAGGTGCTGAGGATTCATATGGTAATGCTTCTTTAATCAGACCTCTTCACCGGACACCTACACCTCTGAATTACCTCTGAGTAGAATAATGTGAATAATAAGATCATCATATCTTACACCAGGCTGGATGTGATGCTGTGTGGCTGGCATCGGAGAGGCTTTTTGACTCCAAGGTCGATTGCACTTTAACATGGCCTGCCAGAGGTAATTTACATGGTGTACTGATTTTATAGCATTATCAGATGCTGATGTGCTGGAGTGGACGTGGAGCTGTGTACTTCATCCTGATAAAGCCTTTCAGCTGAGGCTTGGCACCGTGAAGCATCTTTATCTTCCTCTGGTGCTCTTTCAGTCTGGGATACACGTCAAGCTTCTTGAGAAAAAACATTTTTTAACTGCCATGTTGGCAAATACATGTCCCCTCCCTATTAACCCTGCCCCCGCTCATGAAATTAATGGTGCAGTGCAGCATCTTGATCAACACTGGACCATTCGTAACTGGTACTGCAACTGGAAAGAGATGCTGATGGATCCCTTCCATCACACCTGAAACCTCCTCACACATACACACACACACATGTTCTCAGGGGACCAAAGGTCTGACTGTATAATGAGGGGAAATAATGAGATCTAGGGCAGGAGACAATTAGGTGGGGTCTCTCAGATGCTGAGCTTTAACACAGGAGCACTCAAGAGGAAGCTTCTATTAAACATGTTGATGCAGTCAGCATAGAAATGTTGTTTTTAACATGTGGGTGATGATTATCTGGCCAACAGGGAACCAGAGAGGTCACAGTGGAGATGTTATGGTGCACACTTTAAGGATTAATTAGAGGCAGCTTGCATGCAGAAAGGTGAGGTGTGTGTGTGTGTGTGTGTGTGTGTGTGTGTGTGTGTGTTTGTGTGTGTGTGTGGTGCTAGATGCAAGCAGGCTCTCTGAATATGATTATAACAGTGTCTATTAGCGATTAACTAATCTACCTACTAACTAACTAACAAGCATCTGTCTGTATGTGAAACAAATATCTCGTCAACTTCATACCTGGCATGTGATTGGGTATGGTCCGGGGAAGTGCAGTTTTGACTTTGGTATAATTTGAACATGTGATATGTTCAATTTTAATGAAACTTGAATAAATGGGCAACCAGCACTCTGTAGCAGTCACTGTGGGCGGAGATGAAGATGTCAAACAACAACTGGTAATCTCTGACCAATTACATCTGACCCACCAGATCGTTTTGATTCATTTCATTTCACAATATGGGTCTGACGCAGACATTCGCAGGCGTGGTTAGTCTCCATTATGGCAACAACATTAATAGAATCACTTCCTCTTTGCTGCAATGCCTTTTGAGGTGGGATGAACACAATCTGCACTATAGACTTTATAAAAAGCTCTGCACACAACATCCAGCTCACAAACAATTAATAAATAACTGTTTATTGTAGAAGTGTTTGAGGAGACTCACTAATGACGACGAATAATTCTGAGGTAGCTCCGGAGCATCAACACAGGACAAGGGAACAGAACATTGCAACCAGGCAGGTTTAAACCACACTGCACTAGTTAAATCAATGTTTTGTTATCAGGACCGAACCTGCTGTTTGAAAATCTCTCTCAGACAACAAATCTGCGCACACACACGCATTTAAAAATATCCGAAGGTCATGTCAAAGCTGCTAAATAGCTCGAAATGTTATTCTATCATCACAACCTCTAATTGTCCACAGCAGCTGACCTTTCAGCTCGGGAGGCTGCTCATCTCTGACTGACTCATAAGTGACCGCTCAAACGCTGCGTAGATCTCAAACATGAACTGCTCCCCAAAGCCGAAAGCTTTTCAGCTTCCACATGAGCAAACTCTCCGACACAGTCATTTCTCTCATGCTGCTTATTCTGATTCCTCTGGTGCAGTGAATGCAGCCCCATAAGTCATCATCTTTTTTTTTTTGCCAAAATACTTTAGGGGAGAAGATGCATTTCCCTTGGTTTCTGTTGAGTTAACGGAGACAGGGGAAAGAGCTGCTATCCTCTGTGCTACCCATGAACTATATTTCATCATTCTGTGCGCTAAGAAAATGTCAGAGAGGAAGCCAAGCAACTGTTTTTCAGAAAAACAAAAAAAAGAGGAAAATCTTGGTGTGCCCGTGGTGTGCAATAAAAAATCAACTTCATCTGAGAAGAGCTGTGGGCGAAACTGCATTACTCAGGGAAGCGATTATTGTTTACTTTAACCGACGGCAAACTCCTTTAAAGGCACCTACTCCTCTTTCAAGGTCTGCTCCTTGTTGTGGCTGTGGGGCGCTCTGTTTACACCCCAGCCTAAAAGAAGATCCAAGTCCCACAACAATGCAGAGTGGATGTGAATAAAAATAGCAGCAGCGCTTGCTCTGGTATCATATTATGCTGTCTGTACTGTTTTTGCTTCAGGCCCGCGTTATATATTTTTTTAAAGGAAGATATTCTTTTAAAATGCAGGGAAGTTTTGCAGTGCGCCAAGGATTCCATGTCACCACTCCAGGCCCGCATCGTGAAGCAAAAACATATCAGCATGTATTTTTAGAATTGAGCCTAAACAAAGCTGTGAGGATGAAAAAGATACTTCAGCGAGGAAGTGATTACTGCTGAGAGCGACAGGGCATCATTACATGTTGAGGATCAAAGCAGAGATGGATGTTAGTCCCACTCTTGACATAAGTTGATAGGATTCTCTCGGGCCCTTTAGCCACTTGCTTTATGAGGTTCCTCCACCTGATTTGAAAGCGTCTCAGAATAAAAAAAAACAACTCTGGAAGTGAAGTGCCATTTTGAGCGGCAACGGCTCCAGCCGAGGAGCATCTCCTTAAGAGGCCTGCCTACTCGCTCTGTGCCAAATGCCCATTTAGGCGCACATGAATATGCATTTTTCTGTGAGAGCGAGTGGGCTCGCTCTCCGCAGCATCGCAGAAGCTCCCAATTTATATGCAGACATTAACCACGCTTTTGCCCGGCCTGTCACTGCCTTTCATGTCCTACCCCGGCAGGACTGCTATGGTCCCCAATCAGGGGGATGGTGGGTGGGTGGAGGAGCAGCGGGGCTGATGTGCTCTCTTTGCAGCAATTGTGTGCAAACAGGCAAAATGGTCGCAGTCAGGCGGAGGGACAGAGACAGATCTCGACTGAGTTTTATGTAGGTCTTTATATATATACAATATATATATATATATATATGAATGCAGGGTTGAACTGAAGGCATCCCGCCAAAAGCAACTGCGTATCAGCCGCGCCCCCTGCATGGCCGTCCGGTGACCATCTTCAACAGACGGATGCAGCGAACGAGGAGAAAACACTGAGGTACAAGAAAATCTTCCCAGCAATTTGATAGATGTGGAAGTGGCAGAACGAGGCCAGGTTTACATGACTTATAAGACTGTATTGACACAAACTAAGCTGAAAGTATGCACAATCTTTTTTTAATTATTTACGGTGCAGAAGGATTTTTACAGTGCTGCAGCTCAAGTCAACCGTAAGAACCACACGTGTCAGGTGCTGTGATGTTTGGCTTTCGGAAGCTGTCAGCAGAGGTTCATAAAAGCCCCATTCCACCTGATGTAATGGCCTGTAAACCCTCTACTGCTCGCACCTGCCCTGAGGCAGCCGGAGGTCTTCTTGACCCTCCCATTTATAGATATTCAAATATTTACATGTTGCCCTATCTTACGACACGGTTCTGAAGAATCAAAGCAGGTGACGGTTTATTTGCGCATGAACATCCGTCCTTCCATTATCTTTACTGCGTATCGTTTGAGGGTTGCAGTGGGAGCTGACACTAGGCGGACACCTGGACAGGTTGCCAGCGTATCACAGGGCGGACATGTTGAGAATTCCTAAAAAATATCCTAACATTTTAAATAGAGAGGAAGCCTGTGCATTGATTTACATATAAATATTATCAATGGATCCAAAATATGATGTTCGAACATATCTCTTACTTAAAATGTGCATTTGAAAATGCTGGGTAGCTACACTGTTACTGATACAATTCTCTCTGATGAAGATGTCTTTCTATGTTTTAATAAACATACTGACACCAGCTCAGTTTATGGTGTAAAGTGGAACCTGATCAGTTTGATTGGGCCTTAATACTTAATGCTTAGGGCAGAGTAAAGGGAGACCAGGTCCACCAATAGGGTGTAAAAGGCTGGTTTCACTTTCTACTGCCATCATACAGACACTATACATACTCGGTCCTTATAGAATATACATATCGTATAACCTGGAAGATTCAGCGTTACCATTTATAATAAAAATAAATAGAATGAAATAGTTTGGAAATAAGAAATAGGATAAAATAATATGTGGACATGTAATACTGTATTTCCTATCTGTGAAGAACACGTTCCAACACTCAGTGACTTCAGATATTAAACCTGTTTAACAGCTTTGTACATAGCTTTGGAAAATGACAAAATAAATGTTCTTTATTTACTTAATTCACTTCAATTGCAGTTCAAATCATACACGGAGATATGTGGTTCCGCACAATTTCTTCAACAGAAACTTGATTTTCCTCGATGTCTTTCTACAAATATGGTACAATAATGCCCTAAGGTGGCAGACAATCTAAGTGGGAGTTAACAATAAATACATGTTTTTTAAACACTGGTAGAAAAAACAATACTTTGGTGCTTGAATGGCAGATAAATCACCACCTACATTTCCACAGATTAATATATTCTTGTACAAAGCGACTACAGGTTGTTCTGTCTCTCCCTCCATCTCCGCGCCTCCTCTGTGTTTGTTCATATCTCATTATTCTCCATCTGCGTCCCTCTCCCCGAGTGTCTTTGGCGCTGTACATCTGATAACACCTGCTTTGCCTGAGAACCTGCTGGTGCTGCCCAGCTTTCTCTCAAACGCCCTGTTTTTCCCTACGCACTTTTTTTTTTTTTTGCCATATTACAGATTTATGTTCCCTGTCTGTTCCTTGAATTGTGTGGTTGAATCACACCGTGTGCACTGCGTCTGATTCACCCGGTGACTGACTGAGAGGTCATCAGTTCCAGCCTGTCAGAGACTGCGGGGTCTTGCTACCTTGCCAGCATGTAATTATCTCCACCAGCAGCCCCCTCCTCCTTATTTTTCTCTGTCACTCTCGTCCTCGAGCTCCCTTGCTCAAATCAAATGATTACTGGATGTTAACATTGCTGCTGATCAGTGGGTGCTCCTTGGAGGGTAATGCGTAAACCCGTGGATGCTTGCGGGAATTCAGCTTGTCTGAGTGTTCAGTGGAGACAGAGAGTGGAGACAGAGACGAGATCTTACCGTGGTTGGATTTGGAGGCGTGAACCGGGGTGTAGTGGTTCTTGGATGAGGTTCGGACTGGTGTGTTGTCTTTGGGCGAGCCGTTCATCGCTGCAAAGTTCTCACAGTCGTATTGTGATATAGGGATGGGCCCCTGCTGCCTCAGGATGTCTGCAAGGGCCCTGGAAACAAACAGACACACAAAGGAAAACATGGATGACTTAAGGGAAACAAATGTAATTGTTTCATTTCTGTCTCGGTGCAGCTGAACTGACTCAGAAACACAATGATGACACGTCTGTTTTCTTCACACCGAATGGCGGTTAATTGTTTATGCAGCGCTGTGCTATTATGGGTTAATCAGAGCTGCTCTGTTTCTTCTTTTTTATTTTTCCATTTAACTGCTAGGAACATGAGTAATGTTAATTTTCTAGGAGAAACAACATTGGATGTGTGAGTGTCTCTTCTAATTGGGTTGAATTTGAATGTTTTTCAGACAGCACCAGGTGCATATGGAAGGATGGAGCCCTCGGGGGGGGGGGGGGAGTTGGGGGGGAGTGGAAGAGAGGGAGAAGCAATCATGATGAAAGAAAGTTCAAAAAGTATTTGTTTGCTTTAGAAATCGCTTCAGCAAAAAAGGGAAATCAAATTACTTTCGCAGCGCCGCAGCACCTCAAAGCTTTTGTACGACAAATGTATCACCGACATAACCTTTGCTTTTAAATTAATATTTCTGCCTCACCCCTCCTCTTCCTGCTCCTTATTGAATGTGCAGTGGCGCATGCATGTCACATGACCTTGATACAGCCCCAACGTTAACACAATCCATTATTCACAGTCTTAAGATTGCTCAAGTGTTGAATAATGCATCCCATAAAAAAAGAAACTATTCAATCTTAAGGAATTAACGTGTGTCAGCATTTGTTCACTGATGGGGGAACAGTCTCCAACATGTGGTCCACTCATGTATGATAGCTCTCACATGGCGGCCACAGCAGGAGGAGGCCGGAGCCCGCTGAGGGGGTGGGTCGCATCACCTGCCGTGGTGTCCCCATCTCTGCTGAGCAGTCCTATCAAAACCCTGTACCTGGACACACCAGACGGCCATTTGCTGATTTGCAGAGGGTGGGCTTTTAGGGGAGGGTTGGGGGGGATTGTGGGTCAGGTTGTGAGGTTTCTGGGGTTGACAGCTGGCTGTTATAACTCGTCGGCCTCATGAGCTAAATATCTGGGTTTTTGTTAAGATCAAAGATTACAAGTCCCACTTTCAACAGGTTTTATCTGTAATATGAACTAATAAACATCTTATTTCAAAGGTTGAGCACTGTCCCTGTTCACTCACATGTAATCACACTTATTCACCAGCCTATACCATATTCACTGTAGCTGATTTAACAACAGAATCTAATACATTGTAGTGTGAAAGGTGCATAAGCTTGGCTCTAGATAACAATCTGTTAATTCATGCAACCACGTTGCGAGTCTCCTTTTAACTTAACTATTGTGATAGAGAGAAAAACACACCCGGACCTCAACATTAAATATGAATACATTCAGTTCTGGGATGGTGCATTGAACACTGCTGAATGTGATACGACTGGAGGACTGGTTATGACCTTTGACCCCCGTCTACAGAGGGCAACACATTTAAATCCGTATTATTGTACGTCAAATACATACAATGGTTAAAAAGATGAGATCTTACTCATTGTTTCTTTTCGTGTTTTATAGGAGAATAATATTTTAAAGAATCTTCTGAAAGCACATTAGGCAACATGGATTAACAAGTCAGTGTGACGTATAACTAAGTGTTGTTTTTTAACAGTCCTCTTACCTGTGTATATTCATTTCCTGAGGCGGCTCTGTAGCTTTGTCATAAGCAACTTTGACCGACACTCCCAACACTATGATGAAGGCTATGATCCCACAGGTGATGTACACCGCCGTGTTGGTCTGATCCATGCTGGGATCATACGTCTCGCCGGTCGGGATGGGGGAAGGTTTGACGGTCTGCACCCACACGGGCGTGTGGTAGTTCGTGCAGGCTTGCTGGTCCAGCCGGTCCTTCTTGTACTCGCAGCAGAAGCGCAGGTAGCACGTCCCGCAGCAGTAGCGGTGGTTCGTGTTGTTACACTCGAACATCTTGTCATACTGCCCGCTCACGTCGTAGTAGCTCAGGCAGGTGTCGTGGTTGCTGGCGGGCGCTGGCGCCGGCGTCTTAAGCGTCGGGGCGACCGTGGGAACCTTCTTGGGCGACGGCTTGTTCTTTTTGCCGCCTGTAGCTGCGCCCAACACGCTCAGCGGGTCCAGGTACATCAGCAGCAACAGAAGGTGCCTTATCCCCATGGTAGTGCGAAGAACTCTGGACCAAAAGTCTCGTGTTGTTGGCAAAGACGCTCAAACTGTGGTTGAACGCGCAACGGTTCAGTCTTGTGTAAGTTTCTCCAGCGGGTCTTCCCCTGCGCGCTCCCGTGCAGCCGTCATGCTGAATAAAACTCTGCGGGCACTGCTGCTGTCAAGGGCATTCTCTCTGCTGTTCTTAGGCTGAGCACAAACTAAACCCGGTGCGAGGCAGCGGGCAGCGGCGGCAGGAGAGCGCCATGTCCTGGCGAGTAGGAGCGGGAGGTGGCTGGCGGATGCCCGGGCTTTGCGCGCTCTTCCCCGGCTGAGCGGCTCGGGGAGGCAGCGGTGCGTCGCTGTCCAAGGTGCTGAATCCTGGAGCTCTCCCCGCCGTCCAGTTGTGCTCGAGTCAAAGTGGCGCTGGGAAAACAAATACCAGCCTCATTAGGTATTATCATCACGTCAGAGGCGCGTCATTAATAATTAGCAGGCTCCTACACGCCCCGAGAACTTGAAGGATTCTCGTCTTTGAAATGAAACTCATTCTCGCAGTGGTTTCAACTTGGGAACACGGCACACACACAGCTCATTTATGTTATCTTCCTGTAAATCGCTGTGCGTCAATGTGTAAGGATGTACGACATTTTCAAATGTTACATGAATTGTTGGTTCATGTAATGTACGTGTTTTCAAATAAAACTGAAATTCAGTTTAAAGCATTTTATTGTTATAATTACTACTATTCTAATTATTTTCCTTGATATAATTAGAAGGTGGTAAAACCTGCCTACCTCTGTCAGGGTACCCGCTGGGGAGCTGCTCTCTGTCTGGATCTCCGAAAGTGAGGAGAATATCAGAGCTCTGAACTCCTCTCTCTCTCTCTCTCTCTCTCTCTCTCTCTCTCTCTCTCTCCACTTCTTCTCTCCTCCTCCTCCGCTCTCTCCCTCCCTCTGTCCCTAGCATCGCTTCAGCACTGGCATCAGGACTCAGAAGCCAACTATCAATAAAATGCCCCCACATCATCCCCATTTCACTCACACCTTAAAACTTACCTTCCTAAAGAAAAGAGTGAGCGAGCCTGTGGTCAACACTTGTGAAGGAAATAGCTGATGGCTGAATGTCTCCTCGAGCCACCTCCATTAAAGTGCGCGTCGCTGCAAGGGCACGTTCATTTGCATTCACAGTTCCTCGACTTTTTGTGAGCCGGTGCTGTTATCCTTTTGCAGCTACACGCCTGTAAACAAGCATCGTTTTCAGGGTGAAACAGTAATTAGCTGTGCTCTCTCCCAGTTAATGCACTCATTATTTCAGATAAAGTTCATTCACTCTGCTCTGTAGCCAACCATGACACCTGGGGGATTAAAGAGGACTGATAGGGCTAAATTACCAGAAGCTGTTGGGCACACTCCTGCCAACAGGCAGATTTTTATATATTTTACTTTTCTGCTGTAAGCACTTTAACCCATGGTCATCAATAAAAACTATCCAAATAGAGACTAATTTATTAATGCACCTTTAAATAGCAAGATACAGAGCTCGGTTACAATGAAAATACATATACTACACATATTGCACTCAGCACTTGCTGATCACAAGCAACCGACGGTGTCTTGACATCAGCAGCTGTAGCGAAGTGTGGAAGCTGCAGGGTGAGAGCAGAACCTTAAATCGCAGTTAACCCCCTCGGTTGGAGGATCGGAGAATACAGCATATTGTTCAGTGCTTCTCGAAGCAGGAGGCAGGAGGCTGTAATGATGTGGGCCAAAAGAGCACAAGTACAGATCAGAGAAGAGAGAGAGTGTCATAAGACCCTGGATTGATAGCCTGAATGAAAGGAATCTACCAGATGAGTTCTGGAGGATTTAAGTCTTTTTCCCTAGCCTTTTTATACACAGTAAACATATGATTGCAGGTTTTTGCTGCAGCCATTTAGTACAACTCTAAGTGAGTTGTACAATGCAATGGAAAAAGCAGAGCAAAAGCCTAATGGTAAATGGTCTGTATTTATATAGCTCTTATAGCGCATTAAAGTACAGTTCTACCATTCATACACACATTCATACAGTGTGTCTATGGGCAGCACTTTCTCTATCACACACTATGTGCGCGGCCGCTCAGTATCTGGCCCAAGGACACTTTGGCAAGCAGAATGCAGAAGCCTGGGATCGAATCTATGACCTTCGGGTTAGTGGACGGCCCGCTCTACCAGCCACCCAGAACTAACCAACAACTCTGACAAATCCATACAACAATCAACGGAAAAGAAAGAAAAGCAAGAAGCAAATTTTGTGACACACCTGTGCTCACAAGAGTGTGTTTTTGCAATATTGTGACTTTAAAACCAACCAATACTGAGAAGTAAAAGCAGAGTTACTCATGAATGGAAGTTGGTGCTGTAGATTCTGTATCATAATTATCAAAATGCAGAAAATGTTGATCTGCAAAATTGGCAACAAGGCTGTTTATATCTCTTAAAAGCGTCACTAATAAATGTTTTCATACTAAAATCTTGATTGAATTCCTATGTGTGAAATGAGAGGTTATTCACTGAGGTGTTTAACCATAGCTCTGTGTTCTGTTTTCCAGGCCACAACTTCCCTGTTTTGGTTTTCACTTGCATCAACCTAGTTTGCAGTAGCAGCAGGAACTTGTTTTCATTCAAAAAGCTCTGAACATCACAAATACAGCACAAATAGCTGCTGGACATATAGTGTACAACAAGACAAATGCTGAAAGGGGAGCAGATGCTGGACCAGAAATAGAACCATGAAAAGGCTGCTCTGCTTTTGGTTGAAGTGTAAACGGGGAGATCACCATACAAATTTGATTATATACGTTGAATGTTGTGTTCACAGCTTGTTTTGCCGCCTTCTGGAGCCCTTGAAAACCGTTTTGAACTCGCTTCTTTATGGCAGACTCAGCCATGGCTCTTTACAAAGGTCTTGTGAGTTGAAATCTTAACAGGCGCACACCACATGATCATGAGAGAACAATTATGTTTTATGGCTCAATGAAAGATTTGAGGCAGATTGCACTCGCTCCCTCACAACATTTACAGCCATTGTTTCCGTCACAACTAGGGCATCATCTGTTGTGCCGTGTGCGCCTGCTTTGCAATGTCAATACAAACCTTTTGCATCGACGCAAGATGCGCAGCATTCAAAGAGAAATGCCTGCACGCAGCAGGTCAGGAGATGTGGATGCACTAATTAAATCTGCTCTGTGCCAACTGTCCAAGATGACCTGGCCTATTTTGTATTGTAAATGAAAAGAGGATTCAACATTGTTGAAAATCAGCATGGCCAAACACAATCAGAGCCGAAGCTCATCTAGCTCACCATCCTCAGTGTGGACATGGTGGTTGAACCGTGGCTGAGGAAACTGAAGAGGACATTGGTTGAGGAAAGTAGGAAGAGGAAAAAGAGAAATAATGAAACTGAACAAGAGTTTACATTTCACTCTTTGATGAGAGCTAAAAGAGGCGAAAGGATATTGGACAGATACTGACCTGATGTTATTAAATTGGTCAAGTAAATCCTACCTTTTGCTTGTTTGCTATGTCTTGTGCAGGATGTGCAAGTTTCTTCCTACATCAGCTTGTCAAAAAATAAACGCGCATACAGCCGTGTGCACAGGAGACTCGGGCCGCAAGTTGTATTTATGGCATGTGAATTACACATTGCACCTGTAGGGGGAAGCCGGAGTGTAGCCAGAGCGAATCTCACGCTTTAAACCATTTCAACAACCTAGAGTAGTCACCCAGTCTTAGCCAATCAGGATGGAGCATTAGGATTATTTTACCTATGCAGACTGAGCTGCATGTTCCTTTAAAAAGAAGAGGATATGGATTTTCCATATTTTACTTAATTTCAGGAAATCAAGTTGAATTACCTGAACCAACAATTCATGTAATTTACCTTATATAAAGTCTTTCATCCATCTAACAGAGAACACAGACATTATGTTTAAAGTGCTATATAAACAAAGTTGATGTTGAATTAAAAAAACACATGAGTGAGCCACACTGTTGCCTTTGGTGACATGTTTATTTCATCATCCTTGAAGACTAATTTTTATAGAATTTAGATAATTTAAATAAATGGATATTTGGACTGAAAGGTAAAATCATAATTAGTTCGTTTTTCATTGGATTTACTGACAAAAAGATAAATTCTGAAATTCTGAACAACACCAACCGTATCATTTAATAAAAGGTTTTTCATCACAATACTCATTTGCCAAAAATAGAAGAGTCAACCTATTCAGACAGGTCTCAAACCTAAGTGCATCTTTTGCATATGAGCCGAGAGCAGAGGACTTTTTCCTCACTGTGGCATTTTCACTGCTGTCATCCTTCTGTCGCCAACCCTGTCTTGGTTCCCCTCCGGAGGAAACTCTGAAAGAAGGTGGAATGCCACAAAAAAAAAGAAAAGGATTTCAAAAGCCCTCTGACAGGAACAGTAAGAGGAATATTGCTCTGCATAAGCATCTTTTTTTCACTATCACCGATGGCGTGACTGGCAGCAGGTTAGGGGACCAAGAGATCCTAATTTAAAGTCCAAACCTCTCCTATGAAACGTACAGAAGCTGCTGAATAAATTCTATATGTTCAGCACGTCAGACTGAAGATAGTCTGACTCATGAGATGGAGTCGTCCTTCAGCAAAGTACAATGAAAAGACTTCTGGGTCAAAAGCACTTTGCTATTTGTTTAACATCTGCGACACGTCACGTTAATCCACTCAGTACGGGCTTTGGACACTGAGTGACATGCAGAGGAGGAAAAGAGCATGTGATGATATTTGTGTCTGAATCTCAAACCAACGACGCTGCTGATTGGGAGGCTGAGAAGCAGTTGCTTGGTAACGGCGTTTTATGATGCCATCCATACTTGTTGTGATGAAAAATTTAAACTCCCCACTACTGAACTATTCTCTGGGACTTGAGAATGAGATAGAGATGTGCTCTGGGACACACAGCATGGAACAGGGCAGCGAGCCGAGCTGGATACGACGGAGTGAAAACATGCAAACACGAAGCAGGGACGCAGACCTCACACCTTCCGTCGTGATTCATGATTCATGTGTCTGTATCTCCAAATACATAAAGAGCTCAAAGCAGCTTCATAAGCAGCCAAAACTGCAGGCGGAAAGTGAGGTTTTAACCTGACTCTTCTTCATCTGTGTGCTGCAGATTGTGACCCACTGGGATGATGTTCCATTAATGTTTCAGATCCATTTCTGTTCCTGCAGTAAACATGATTGAAGATGCATCCTGCATGAGGCTGCATTTGGTGTCATTACATCATCCCATTTTTTTCCTTAAGGGTGTACCATCACTGGTAGCATAATTGTATGATTCCCTTTTGATTATTGTTTGGATTCTTTTTATCGTTGTGTTAAATTTGATTCTATACTCGAGGCAACACTTTATTTGTGACCCCTATCTTGTTTATTGCCGTGAGAAAAGAGCTTTAGAGTGAGTCTGACTTGGAACCCCCTTTTCCCTCATGTGTTTAACCACATATAGAGTGCAAGGAAGAAAAGTTATAAAAGAGGACATCCCACATTGTCAATTCATTAAACATCAAAGACCTCAATACCATACAGCAGACAGCGATATAAACTAATACATCCAAGTCAAAGGGCTTTACCCCCCCCATATGCACCCGCTCCTCTTATAGGAGCCTGAAGTGCTCAGAGTGTTCAGCAGCACCATCTCTGCAGGTACCAATCCATCCCTGTAGCGCTCGGTTCTACCCTTAGGGGCCACATAACGACGGCCAGAGTGAAGGTGCTGGAATTCAGTACGTAAAGGTTGGGAACAGACCCGGAGAATAGAGATGGCCTTTGGCTGAAGCTGTGTGGAGTTGAGACTCGCCTGTAAGCCTACCAGCCCACGTTGCGATCCGTGTGACTCACCGCCAAAACATCCCAAAAGGCTAATCCACAGGTTGTCAGGTTCTCTGTTCGTAATTTATTGCAAAATAAACATAATAAGAAAATGAAATAGAGAAGTCCACTTCTAAACTTAAACACTTCTCCTACACACCAGAACCTAATTGTTCTTTATGCAATCAATTACTTAACTGCACTACAAAAGGAAGTTGTGATTAACAGTAGCAACTTAAAACATTTAGAAAACAATTCATAATAATAAGCATAATAATAATAATAATGAAATAAATCATCTTATTAAAGCAGCTTGTTTAAAAAGTTACTAAGTAATTTACATGAATAAACACGGATAAGACATTTCAGGACTAAGTCTAAATACACTCAGGCAATAAAAAATAAAACAGAAAACAAGATTGAATAAACTACCCACGGTTTAAAACAGGACCTAAGAGGAATAAAAGAAACAAAAGGAAGAAAGCCCCCAACAATAAAAAAGAACAATTAATAATAACACAGATAAGATATGTTGGCAATCAAACATTTTGCTAGAATTTATAAAAGGCTCCTCTTAAATGATATGTTTTAAGTTGATCAGTCTTCAGGAGGCGGATCACTGAGCGGATCACACCTTTTGCATTAGACTTTGTCTGGCCAAGCCCAACAGGAGGAGCGGGGTCAACCATCGAGATTAATCCAAAGTTTTTCCTCACTTTTGTCCATTTCTGTCTTTCTTGAAACACAGAAGACTGAAGTGTTGCCACAAAGACAAACACATCCACAAAGTGTTCAGCTTTGAAACAGTTCAGCCTTTGAAAGAAGAAACTGCACATCTAGTCCGTCACAGGCAAACTTATCAGCAGCCTCACTTCACGCTATGCATTCAGGGGATTTGCTGCTGCAGTCTTACATGGTTCTGCTTTGACCACAAGCTTATTCTGACAGTTTGCTGACTTTGTGACTCTTGCCTGGAGTTCAGCAGCCAGACTCAGACCTGATGGGCCCTGACAGCAGGTTGTGTACCGGGTCAGGTTCACTGCGCTTTGGTGCAGAAAGTTTTGGGCTTGGGTCGGATTACAGTACTTTCTCATTTAACGTAACAAGACAACTCTCTCTCTCTCTCTCTCTCTCTCTCTCTCTCTCTCTCTCTCTCTCTCTCTCTCTCTCTCTCTCTCTCTCTCTCTAATTATCTGCTTCAATGTGGGTCATTTGCTGCAGGTAGGAGGAGTCTACCAGAGGATGCCTGAGCTTGTGTGACTCATGAACATTAATCAATTATGAAAGACATGGTTATACAAAGCGGTAATAACGTTTTAATTAGCGGTTGGTATTGCAAATGCCGATAATTGTTACTATTAAAAGAAATTTACATTTTATTAAAGGCCCAAAACTAAGTTATTTATTTCATCATTGTAAAATAAGTACATACCTGACACAGAACCATGGCTTAAAAGATATATAAAGACTAAACAGAAAAGATAGGGAGACTCAACCGCGGTAAACAATGGAAATGTTTTTCTAATGACTCATCAAATATCTGTACTTTTACTTGAGTAAGGAATTTGTGTATTGTTGTGTGTTGGTGGCCTGGGTGCTGCTGAGGCGTCTCCCTCCTCTCTCTTTTTCTGCTGCAGCTGCAGAGTTGTATTTCTCAAGGTTTTTTTGATGTGTTTAAAAAAGTTTGCGGTGTTGTCACAATAGTGAACAGCCTTGCTACTCACATCCGAGTTGGCGACATTTTCATTTACAGCTGTGAAATAGCTCGAAACGGAGCTCCTATTTGGTTCAGCCATCACTGCATGTCGGGTGAAGCTGCTCACACAAACACACACACACATACACACACACACATACACACACAGTAGTGGAGAGGAGGAGTGAGCAGGTTACCCTTGTGCATCACAAGATTATGCGTTTATATTTTTTTAAGTATTTATTTTATTACTTTATTTGACAGGGACAATGCATATTAATAACATTTCTGAAAATATGCCAGAGTTGGCCACAGAGGCAAATTTCCATCTGCAGTCCCTGGGCAGGCAATAAAAGTGCATACATTAAGAATAAAAGCATTGAAGTACAGACAAATATAAAAGCAGTCCAAACTATACAGAGAGGGACTGCCTTACATAAAAGCAAGAGCAACAGCTCTTAGAATACAAAAGGAACAATATGACAACAAATAGCAAGACATCAGAATATCAATATATATATATATGTCTCTCTTTATATATGTATCTATAAAGATATATACAGTAGATAGATAGATATATTGTGTAAAGGCCTAGGGAGGTTTAGCAGATATATTGACAAAGGAGCAGCTCCCAACCTGAGCATGAGTTTGAAATAAGAGACAACAGATATTACAAATACAATATCTTTTTAGTGTTCACAGTTTAGACTTATAACAAACCAGAATCTTAATGTGTAGAGAAGAAATGGTAGTTGGCTCAGTTTCGTGTGTGGTAATGTGTTCAGTTCTGGGCAACACTTTGTCCTCTAGGTGTAAGACAATCATTTCTAAATGTTGCTAGTAGTTTGGCTTGTTTTTTAGCGTTATATAGTTACGGAGTGGTGGAGGAGCCATTTAGTTTTATACCTTGAAAACAAGACACAATCTACTGAATTTGATCACGTTTTCCAAGCTCAGTGAATTGTGTCTTTTTATTGTATTGCGGTGATGGTAGGCTTGTGGTTTCTTGTCTAGAGATTGTATTGTAAAGTGATTGTACTGGCTTCAGTGTAGTTTTATTGATGTGTCTCCAACTTTTCAGACAGTCTGTGTGGGTTTAGACTGCTCTATTATTTAAACACAGATAAAGAGGAGAGAAATTGAACCCAGTCCCTTTGTATTGATTCTATTGGCACCAGAATCAACCCTCACAAGCAGTACAGGGTATTGGTAGTATCGATATTACCATCCACCCACGCCTAGTCTTAAATCATCAAAAGTGTCCGCAAGCCCCGACATTTATATTCGACTTGAAACAAGTTCATTTACACATCTTTTTTTTGAACAATTTATTTATTTCAATTTTTCAAACAAACAACAGTGATACAGGGCATCAAATCCCTGCCCCCCACCCCCCACCCCCACCCCATGGGCCAGAGTGGAACGAAAAAGGACAACAGCAATAACCACAGCAACAAAAAATAAATAAAAAAATAAAAAAAAAATAAATAACAAATAAAATAAAATAACAACAACATCAGCGAAGATAATACTGACAAATCAAAACAAAAAAAGATAAAATAAATTAAAAAATAAATAAATTAAAAAAAAAATACATTAAATAAATAAACAAAAATAAACCATAACAAAATCCAGATCACACACAATGTAACAACATAACAACAGTCCCATTCAGTGTATCCAGTCCTATCTCAATATTGACCACCCGTGTCACGCCCAGGAGCAGCTCCACTGTGTAGGAATGCCACAAATCCTCCCCAACACTTATCAAAAACTGATGGCCTCCCCCTGAGACCACATAAAATCTTTTCTGATGGTAAATATGATGAGAGCTCTTTAAGCCACAAGGAAACACCAGGGGGGTCCTCACTTTTCCAGTTGATAGCTATGCATTTATTAGCTGCAATCAGGGCTAATCTGATAAAACGAGTGTTGACTCTCATATTAATTGGTAAAATCAACAGGTCCCCCAATAGTGTCAGCCGTGGATTGGCCGGGATTTCCACCCCTACAATTCTTTTAACAATGTCAAAGATAGAGCTCCAGTACTGCTCCAAACAATCACACGTCCAGAACATGTGAAGAAGGGATCCTATTTCAGTCTTACACCTAGGGCAGAATTCAGAGTAGTTACTACTTATCTTATGGAGACGATGAGGAGTCAAGTAAACCCTGTGTATAAGATTAAACTGTAATAATTTGTGTCGGCTGTTATAGGAGAATGATTGAGAGCTACTACAAATCTTCTTCCATTCAGAGTCCTCAAAGGCATAATCAATGTCTGTTTCCCACTTAAGTTTTACCTTCAAAGCTGTATTTTCTGACAGGCTCATTAGTCTGTTGTAAGCATAGGATAAAAAGCCTTTAGAGTTATGCTTGTCTCGCATCATACTGTCTATCTCAGAGTCCTCTAAGGGGGTAAGTTTCCCACCTTGCTGTACCCTAATGAAATCCCGGACTTGTAAGTATTTATAAAAATGAGCAGAGGGGAGCCCAAAAGAGAGCTTCAGTTGCTCAAAGGATCTCAAATTATTGTGCTCATATAAGTGTCCAAAGGTGCATATACCTCTGCTATACCACTCTCTAGTAATACCATCTCTCAAAGCCCCAGGTAAGGCTGGGTTAAAATGAAATGGAGTAGAGCCATACAGTGTGCGAACACTATGGGACTTTGCTCTAATTTCATCCCAGATTTGTGATGTAAATTTTATCATTGGATTTGAGGATACAGGTTTTTGCTTGTGATAAGAGTTAATAAATGGAATGCTACACAAAGCTTCCGCTGTATGAGACTGTTCAATCTGTTTCCAAGCTGGAGGGTGTTCTAAATCTTTAATCCAAGTCCAGATAGCTCGGGATTGAGCAGCTAAATAGTATAGCCGAAAATCTGGTAAATTTAGCCCTCCCTGTTCAGGGGGCCGACAGAGTGTTTTGAGCTTGACTCTGGGAGTTTTACCATTCCACAGAAATCTAGATATCAGTCTGTCCAGGTTTTTAAAGAAAAATTTCGGAATTGGTGTTGGCAGTGCTTGAAACAAGTAAAGAAATTTGGGTAAAATATTCATTTTAATACAATTTATTCTTCCAATTAGGGATATGGGAAGAGACCTCCATCTGTCTAGGTCTGCTTCAACTTTTTTAAACAGGGATTCATAGTTGAGAGAGTAAATCTGATGTAGCTGGTTGGATATTTGCAGACCAAGGTAGCAAATTTTACAGGGGTCCCAATGAAAGGAAATGTCTCCTCTTGATAATCCCTGAGCAGCTGGGTTAAGAGGCATCATCACACTTTTCTGTTTGTTTATCCTGTACCCCGATATGCAGCTATATTCCTCTAACAGGGTGCAGAGGGCAGGTAGCGACGTCTCCAAATTAGTCAAATACAGCATAATGTCGTCGGCATAAAGCGAAATTACGTGCTTTTTGTCTTCGACCATAACACCTTCTATTACAGGATGCGTTCTAATAGCAACTGCGAGGGGCTCGACTGCCAATGAGAAGAGGAGAGGGGACAGGGGGCAGCCCTGGCGAGTGCCGCGTGACAGGGTAAAAAGTGATGAGATGTCAGCATTTGTTCGAATCATTGCTGATGGATTAAGATAGAGTATTTTTATCATTTGTATCAAATTTGGACCAAAATTCATTTTTTCTAAAACTGCAAAGAGATAGGGCCATTCTAAACGATCAAATGCCTTTTCAGCATCTAATGAAAGAGCAACGGCCGGCGTGTTGATGTTTTTGGCGCAGCAAATTACATTGAGGAACCTACGAATGTTGTCAGAGGAAAAGCGATTCTGAATGAAGCCAGTCTGATCTTTATATATGAGGTCGGGTATCACTTTCTCCAGCCTGGTAGCTATGACCTTGGTGAATACCTTATATTCTGATGAGAGAAGAGCTATGGGCCTATAGGAACCACAGAGTTTTGGGTCCTTACCAGGTTTCAGCAGGACAATAATCAGAGCCTGTTCTAGAGTTTTAGGTAGTTGATGTATTTCAAGTGAGTGTTTGAACATATCCATTAGCGGTGTTATTAAATTAGATGCAAATGCTTTATAGAAGTCCATAGAGAACCCATCTGGCCCTGGAGATTTTCCTGCCGAAAGTTTACCAATTGCATTCAAAACCTCCTGTTTAGTAATATCTGCCTCTAGGCTCTCCCGTGTCCCCATCCCCAACCCCGGAGCGTCCAGCCCCTCTAAGAAGCCAATCAGTTTATGAGTATCGACCCCCTGAGAGGAATACAAGTCAACATAGAAGTCCTTAAAAATGTCATTAATACATTTGGGATCATGGACTATTGTGGCACCATCCCTGGTCTTGACTGAGGGGATGCATCTAGAGTTTTCTTCTTTTCGGATCTGCCAGGCTAATAATTTACCACTTTTATCGCCATGTTCGTAATATTGTTGTTTCGTTCTAGCCATAGCATTCTCGATCACCCTAGTGGTTAGCAGATTATATTCAGTCCTCTTGATGTTTAAAAGATCTAAAGTCGTATCACTATGAGTCTGAGAGTGTTCCCTTTCAAGATTCCTAATCTCTGATTCAACTGTTTTGGTTTTCAGCATGTATTGTTTTTTTTTCCATGATGTATAGCTTATAGTCTCACCTCTCACATAAGCTTTTAAGGATTCCCAAACAGCTGTTGGCGAGGCAGTCCCTTTATTAATGCTAATAAAACTGTCCATTCTATCACTAATAAGTTTAACATAATCTACATCGTTAAGTAGGTGTGTGGGGAATCGCCAAATTCTAAAATTACTAGTAGAGTTCTTTTGGGCCATCTGGAGCATGAGAGGAGCATGGTCCGAGTGAGTCATAGCTAGATATTCACATGAGGATATAAGGTGAAATCTGTCAGCATGAGTAAGAAAAATATCAATTCTAGAGTAGCTTTTATGAGCATGTGAGTAGAAGGAATACTCACGTATTGACTTGTGTTTATCTCTCCAGACATCTACAAGTTTGAAATCAGCCATTTCTTTTTTGAGAGTTTTCGCTGCTTGAGACAGAGTTTTGGGGTTAGAGGATGATCGATCTTTGGATGGATCCAGGACTAAATTCATATCACCACCTATGAAAAGTTCACTAGCATGACAAGTTAGTGTGAAAAATAAACTTTGGAAAAATTGAGGACAGTCGTAATTTGGGCCATATATATTAACTAACGTGATGGGTTCACCTGATAGGGAGCCTTTAAGTATCAAGTATCTGCCCTGTTTGTCTTTTTCAACATTATCTACTTGTAGAGGGACATTTTTACCTATCAGCGTGGCGACACCTCGGGATTGGGATGTGAAGGAGGAGTAGAAGGTCGGCCCTTGCCATTGGCGTGTTAGTCTAGCATGCTCAGCATCGGTTAGATGAGTCTCCTGTAGAAGAGCTATATCTATTTTATGATTCTTAAGAAAGTTAAGTACCTTTCTGCGTTTTGACAAATCATTGATGCCATTAGTATTCCATGTCAAAAACTTAAAAGCTACCGCTGTCATTTTCCCCCCCTAGATATCTATTTCTCCTATGAGGTGACGTAATGTCCAGAAACAGGCAATAAATCCAGGCTATTGTTTTATCTAATGGATACATTTCTATGTCTTGTGTACAGAGTAAGAATGTAGAAGGAAAAAAAAAAAAAAAATAGACTAAACAGAAAAAAAACAACAAAAAAAAACAAAAAACAAGAAAACACCCCTCTTGCCCCACTCCCTCCCCAACTGAGGAAGTGCTGAACCCCTAATCTTCCTGACGCTTTCTTAACGCAGCTGAAACCTATATTGCTGCGTCATTGAATGGTGCCTAACCTCCTTAAAAATCAAGTAATCTATTAGCCATTAAGCCAAGTTCACACCAGAAAACTACAACTAGCCTATTTAAGGTGAGGGAACAATGTATGTAATAACAATTACCCAAAACAACGTCAATATACACAAGTAAGACCATGTCTGCATTTGTGCTTCAAACATAGTTTAAAACACAAATGCACCCCCCTAGTAACCTACTCACCTCTGGGGTCCGCGATAAAGATGAACAAGTTTGAACAGTGTCCAGAAGGAGAGTGACAGCCAGGTTACAAGTCCAAAACGATGCCAACGGCAGACATGCAGTTTCTCCAGAGAACACCGACACCGCGTCGGAGCAAGAACAAAAATCCTCTGGCCAAACAGGTCCGTGTCATTCAAGCACTGTTGGGCGGTAAAATTGCACCAGCTGGGGAAATAAGTTTCTTCGGCCACCGGAAGTCAGTCCTGTCCATCTGCCGCTGATATAAGTCTTTGTAGATCACGGAACAGGGTCAAGATGCGTAATCCAGTTTACCTTGTAGTAAGTTAGATTTATGGCAGCACATCTGGGTGGTATCTCTTCAGATAATTTTCAGCAGCCTGTGGCGTTGTGAAGGTGCGCCGTCCCCCCTCCAGATCCATTATGAAAGTGGTTGGATGCAGCAGCCTGAAGGTGATGTTCTTTTCTTTGAGTTTCTTTTTCAGAGGTGCAAAGGCTTTCCTCTTCTTGTACAGGGCTGTTGACATATCTCTGAATATCATTATGGCCGAGTTGCCATATTGTAGCGAACGTTTGTTTCGGGCTGCCTCGGTGATCTTGACCGTGTCAGAGAAGCGGAGCAGCCGGATCACAATGGCGCGGGGTCTGGCGCCGTCTGTTGGGCGTTGTAGCAGAGACCTGTGAGCACGCTCCACTTCAAAAATTTCCCCTTCTAAGTCAAGCATCTTGGGTAGCCATTCTCGTATAAATGCTACCGTGTCCTTCCCCTCCACTCCTTCTGGAAAGCCGACCAGCCTCAGGTTCTTCCTACGGGCTCGGTTCTCTTGGTCATCCAGTTGTTCCCTCAGGTCACTCAGTTCACCGTCCGTAGTTTTTTTGTAGTCATCCAACTCACACTGCATGGCGGCTAGCGCGTCTTCAAACTCACATTGCTTCCCCTCGATGCTCTTTACTCGGTGTCCAATAGCTTCGTTGTCATTGACGATCTTTTCCATTGTTTCAGAAAGCCTGTTTAAACGTCCCTCAATCATGGACTCGATCCTATTTATTCCTTTCTCCATTTCAGAGATGAACCACTGAGGCGCGTTCTGTGGAGGCTGGTCAGCTAGCCCGCCGCCGCTGCTAGCACTCATTGACGGCACTTGCTTGTTCTTCTCATCTTTGTTTCCGTCGTTCTTTTTCGGTGGCATGGTCTCGTTTTCAGTGTTTCCACTTATTAGAGCACGGTTATCGTTGAGCTGACTTGGTGAAAAGTCGGCAGAAGGCCAATGTCAGTAAGCTAGTAAGCGGAGCACGGCACCATGCGTCTGCTTCCTAAGCTTCCATAACCGGAAGTCATCTCATTTACACATCTGAAGACAGTTCACCATTGTCTTCAATTGGATTGGATTTGGTTATGACACTGTTTACCCCTGAAACTCCAAAAGTGTTTTGTGGACTCAAACACTTCACCCGCCCCTCCATCGGCACAGTGGTGGGTAGATAATTAGTGAATTTCATGTTTGGGTGAACTTTTCCATCAACACATAGCCTTACACTTGACTTGTTCATATGTACATACAAAAAATGCTTTATTGAGGATTCATTCATGCTTGTTATCATCATTAACAAGTAAATATGTAAAGATCAGCTGCAAGGGCGGACTTGCTGGCTCTTCCAGGAATACCAACCCTATCTTATAACCTGAAATAAGCACAGTTGATAGCATCAATATTTTAAAATCCTGTCTCTGTGAATTATTACATTTATGTTTAAGGTGTTAGGCTAGGGTTAGGGTTAGGGTTAGGAGATAGAAGGGCACAAATAATGTAAAAACTTGATAATCTGATCAATTCATGAAATGTTACATCACTATTCCAATCTCGCGTCACTATAATGAGACATGATTACAATGTTTGGTTTTAGGGCATTCTGTGCACTGCAGGTCAAATAAGGTTTATCAAGTTTTAATATTTCACATTGGAGACTAGATTGAGCTCTGTAGCATGTGGTTAGGTTGTGTTTTCATAGTTGTGAACTTTGTCTGCCAACAATTCTCAAATCTGCCTCCCTTTGGCCAAATCTAATGGAGCAATAAACAATAATAAAGCACTAAATCCATCAAAGTGATAAACGCACAAGAGATATTATAGTGATTGTAAAGTAGTATAATTGTCTTTTTATAAATGCTACTGGGAGGGCTTTAAATGTCACCTCATTCTATTCCCCTCTGTTCTATTCTTTTCTATCCTATGTTGCATTATACTCAGGCACATCGAAGAATTGTTTATCATTAGGTGGAAAAGTAAGATTCAAGGCCCCGAAAACAATCTGGTTAAAAGCCTTGGCATTTCTGTGTTGTCACAACTGCAAATGCTTCACAGTGAGCAGCTGAGCAGAATAAAGGCTTTTTAACTGATTTTGTGAGTGCCTTGGATTGCTCTTTTTTCGCATGTAATTTCAAGCCTGCAATTATGGCTAGCCATGCAGAATAAAGGCTTTAGATGTGTTTTTTTGGAGTGCCTTGGATTTTTCCTTTTCCCCACATGACCACCAAAAGACCATTTTAACTCAGCCTGAACTCCTTCATCATTAGAGGCTGAGAAATATCTTAAGACTCTTATTTGTCTATGAAATGACCCCAGATCAGCGGCATGCCGGCATTACCTTAATGTGGGCGATACAGAGGAGAGGAAGGCTGGAAACTACCATCTTTTCATCTGACAACACTTTGCTGTTGCAGCGCTGACAAAGCAGTGAAGCGCGGCCCCGTCTGAACGGGCCACCATTGTTCTTGACTCCTCTTGCTCTCTCTCTAGGGGCCGATCCTTTATACATATATGCCATGTTCTTCTGCCATTACCATGACCCAATTCCCTTTCAAAACTGTGTTTCCCAAATTGCAGAAAGAGCCGGGACCGGTACAAGAGCTCTTAAGAGAAACTGTCCCCTTGAGTTTAACTATGCGTGATGCTTAGCTCGACTCCACAAAGTGCTTTGTCAAGAATTTCTAATAACGCTCCCTTTTTCTGCCCACAGGGCTAAAAAGTCGACCCATAGGCTTGGAGCTGGTGAGGTGTCGAGCCGAGAAGAGAATTAGAACACAGACAGATTCTCTGACATGGAAACTGAGCAATTCCCAAAACAAACAGGATCAGGAGGTGTTATTCATGTCATGAAACACGGCTTTAGTTGTCACCCTACCTGCGAACTCACAACCTGGGTCAAAATCACCACTAGATCATTTTGCCAGTTGTTTTTATGACCATGTCGAATTGGCATAGTCATTTAAGAGTGGTGCTGATATCTGTCAAGGCACAAACATTCATGTAATCTCTTTCTCTTTAGCAATTTGTCTTCAGTAAAAAGTAAAAGCACAACATTGTGTTACTGGAATGCTTTACAACGAGCTGAATGACAGAGCTTTTATTTTGAAAAGTTGTGAACTTGGTCTGTAGATTGTGGCGGTTGCTCAACAGATCTGATGTAAAAAAAAAGTTCAGTAAATCCTTCAAACATATAAACATGAGCAACACACGTGAACAGCAAATTCTGTTTAATTTTATGAAAAACATTGGCTATAAATCTCTTCATTGCAGATAAACCAGGTGTGATGAATATGACGTTTTTAAACTTCTCTCTTCATCATAGATCCTTTATAAAAAGCTCTGAGTCTGCACGCAATGTACAGCACACAAACAATAAAAAGTGACTTTAAATTGTAGAACTGTTTGAGGAGGACTCACTAATGACAGGGAATAATCCTGAAGTAGATGTAGAGAATCAGCACAGGCCGAACAAACTGTCCCTTACAAATCAGGCAGCTTTAGAAGCAATCTTTGCAATAGTCATATAAATTAATGAATAATACATTTCCTGCGTGGTGTGCTTATCACAGTTGTGAGCGCTGAAGCCTTTTAACCCCGTCCTGTATTTCTATCAGCTATCAGCCATTTGCTAGCTGCCTCCCCAGGATGAAAAAGAGTGTCAGGTCTGGAATAATGGCATTTGCCAGCATGCTGTCATCACTTCCATGTCTCGTAAAAAATCCTGTCCCCGCTGCTGTCCCTGGCACCACGGCACACTTTAATGTCTTACTAATTTACAGCCAGACTTACAACTGAATGAGCCCATTTGATGTTCAGTGTTGGCTTTTGATCAGGGCCATATATTCACACAGCTCCGTGGTTAGGGTTATAAATGATGATTAGTGTAGTGCCACTTTGACGAATATAAGTAAAGGGAGCGGATGGTATAGAGAGTACGCCTGGGGAGCCGAATACTCATATAACAAGTGAAAGCTTTTTGATCATCTACAGATTATTATGATGTGCGGAATTTAACGTCACTGGATATTCTGCTACAAAGGTAAAATTACAGTGTTTGTAGCTTCATGGTTGTGACTTGATTCTTTGATTTTTATTTAGTTTAACTTAAGAAACACGTTTTCTGATAGGTGTGGTAACCTTTTAATCACAAAAAAAAACTGCATTGCCAGAGGCTAAGAAATATCATATTTTGGGGAATTTATAACACAAAGTCATATCTGAAAATATATAAACAATAAATCAATATTTTATGAGTCAACAATAATTACATAAAGCACACAGTGAATATGAAACCACCTGAAAAAAACAGATGTGAATAGACTGGGTTTACTTCAGTGTGAAAAGGTCGCCTTTCTCCATCCAATCCTCCAATGAAGGTCCATAGGTACAGACATCATCACAATAAGCATGTGTAAACACAGATGTAGGATTTTACCACACAGATTATTATATAACTGCACTTTCACTAAATTATGAAATTGTCGTAAATTATGATTATAATATGGTTTATTGGCAGGGGGCAACCAACATCAAGGTGCCTTACTGCCATCTACTGTGCCCTATTATTCATCTTCTTAGTCTAAAACTTCTTCTTGCTCCAAAACCGGTTGTGTCTCACCATTTCTTTAAAGCCACCCCCTGTTTAATGCAGGGGGGATACCTAGGTGGAGCCAGGGGGGCACTGGTCCCAGTTGAAATCCTATTGGCCCTGAAGTGCCACTGTTCTGTCAGTTGTCTTTTAAACAAATCTAGTGATATATGATATGATTATTTTTAACATAGCACACAATGAGCTTGAATAAGAAAAAAACAGCTGAATAAATTCAATGATGTGTGGCTTTGCTCAAAGCTGCAGAGCTAACAGTAAACAGGGAATAATTAAAATGTGCACGTTTCTTAATCAGGAATCATGATATCAAATAATGATATAATTGGCCCCTCAGTGTAAATTGTGACCCCTTTAAGGCCCCAGATCTGCCATCATTTATATGAACTCCAACTTGGGAAAACCAAGATTTGCATTCACCATGTGACCAGAAACATAAAACCAAAGTTGCTACACGTTTGCTGGACACACAGACACACAGACGTTTTTAACACTGATCAACTTAACAAGGTAATTCAAGGTATGGTGTGCTACCACCGAGTGGCCAATAAAGTAAATTAATGTAGGCCAAAAGCTTTTACATTTATTGTGACCTGGTGGTGCTGGAAAGGTAGAACACTTGAAGAGTACAATACAGGTCTTTATAGGGTTTGGAAAGAATGGTTGGGGTGAATGGGTAAATTGACCATTCAGAGTTGAGTTTAGTAGAGCCTGACCTCAATCTGATTGGTTAAGACCTTCATTCTTTCTCTATGTGGGAAACGAGGGGAAAGCTGGCCTCCTCGAACCCTAACCCTAATGATTGGTAGCATTTCACTGACCCAGACACAGCAGTAAATTACACATTGAAATGTACCATGGAGGCAGTGGCATAGGGGCACTGTTTCAATCACTATACCTGCTTAAGAATATAAATATGATAATTTTCTTTCTGAATGTATTCATGTCGAGGCCCGGCATCCTTTGGCCTCAGACAGAAACCAGTGCAGAATGCTCCTGCGGTGCTTAAATATATTCTGCTAACTTTAAGTCAACATTTTATTGGTTAGTGTACAGCATTTATTCAATAAATGCACTTATAACTATGATACTGATATCATCAGTATTTTTCAACCTGGACCTTGAGTATTATAAATGTGGGTGTGTTACTGAAAAGTACTTTCAAAAACTTTTGGAATCAGTTCAGTCTCTGTCAGTAGCTGTGACTACATTGTGATCTTATGGGGCAACAACAATGTTACAGTCAATGGAAAGTCCCACTAGAAGTAAGTTTTTCACCAGTAAAAGGTTTAAATTGTTCTCCTGGGTCTGTGGCAAGAGTTTAGCTACATCCCACATGTCTCACCCAACGAGAAGTCACACTCTCCACCCTCACAAGACTTGACGCTCTGTAAACTGGGGTGTTCCTGTTGCTACCGTGATCTCATGCTGACAGAGGAAGAAAACCTCCGATCAACAGGGCCTCATATTACATTAGCAACACTGTTGGAGGCAGTCTACTGGATGTAATTCCAAACATGTTTGTAAGTACCCTTTACTTTCATTTTTCATGATTTCATTTAATATATTTATCCACTTTAATAAACATTGGACCCACGTTAAAAAAAAAATACTGCAATTCCCCTTACGTACCAATATCCTGAGCAGTGTACTGTATGCAGGGGAATTCAAACACCATGTAAAACCACAAACTGAGGTGACATTTGTCGATTCAGCTCCGGCTGAGTTGCTGAGAACTTAAATTTCCCCCCTCACTCCCGAGACACTTAAACCAGACTTAAACATTTATGTGTGATTATTTATACATTTTGTGGTCTCACATCAATTCCAAAGTACAACACAGTGCATTCCTAAGCTCCCCGCACCGGCCTGCTTTGGTGCTTTAACAGTTAGTCGTGCAGCCATCAGCTGCCACAGCGAACGCGCTGGGAAATCACCTGGCAGGACACGCGCTGCATAAAGTTATGGGAAACGCAGTGAGCCTCCGCAAATCATGTCAATGCCTCCCAGAGGATGACTTCCCAGATGCCTCTGTTTTCCTCTTCACTGATGCATTACGGCATGTGGGCGTGTGCATGTATGTGAGTGCGCATATCATCGCTCTAGTAGAGATGTGCAAAAGTGGGTCACAGCTGCCAATAGAAGACCGTTTTCTTGAAGCAGGGGCTTTCCTTGAGCAGAGAGGAGGAATGAGCTGAGAACATCAACCTTGTCCTCCTCCTGCCCTCATCCAGCCAGGCGTCTCACCTCATGGTCTTTCCCATGGAAGTGAGAGGAACACAGAGGCAATACTTGAGCATAAATATCCCATGTCATACTGATGTACGCCCTTCCCAACGATTTATACAGGCCTTTCAACATTGCCTCCATTTCTCTTTGATATCTGCTCGGTCTCACGAACCTGAGCAATGCTTGTTTCGCAGGTCGGCCTTATCTCTGTTGTTGAGTAAAATCCATTTTAGAGTCTTGCATTTTCAATTTCTGCATAGACTGTCTGCCCTGAGAATATTTTCAGAATATTTCTTTGCTTAGTCTGTTTTTCTTCAAACACACTCCTTCCTAATAAAAACTGCAAGGTTTATTCTGTGAAGCAGATTGACTGTCTACAATGAAGATTAGACTGGATAACTAGTTATTCTAACAAACACCTCTAATAGCACTTTTACCTCAATTTTTCTTATTGGATTTGTTTTCTTCTTTTATTACACAGCTAGCATCACAATGAAATGCAAGTTAAAGAGCCCTCCTTTCTGTTAACACCCCCCCCCCCATCCCCCAGCTAAGAGATTACATAATTAAACAGCCTCAGTGAGATGCAGACTTGTTAGGTCAGCGTCCACAAAAATTTAGATCGCATCTCACGCATGATTTATCCACACACATGCAAAGAGTGACAGTCACCATTATCAATGCTGTTTTTCCAGCTCATTACCCAGAATTCCTTCAACCCCCCCTTGTCTCTCCAGAGAGATGTTTTCAAGTGCTTTGGTGTATCTCTCAAGCTGCATAACATTTTTTCTTTGAAACAGCACATAACTCTAGCAACGTTGTGGACATTGATAATTGAACAAAGGGGAAACAAACAGTGGCTGATGCTGAAAGCAGAGCAAGCCTTTATGTGTTATGGTTTGTAGGATACTAATGAGCGCTTCAGGCTCTCCATTTCTGCACCATCCATATGTTCAGGGCCATTGTCACATGATGTGAACTGCCTCAGCTACTAGGTTTCCCATCAACTGTTGCTGTCTCTCCGCTCTGGGGATTGAAAGCTGCCTGAAGGCTGCAGGTAAACAAAGCCATTCCATCTCTCTTCTTTTATATACGCCACAATTATTATTTAAAGCCCCGGCTTGTCACTGAAAATCTGAAACAGAGTTTCTGTGACAAGACATGAGGGCCTACACATAAATTGTCAAGTTCCTATTTATTATTTGAATATAGAAAGCATTTAACAGATCTGTTAATTACAAACTACAAAAAACAAAGTTTTATTTTGTGTTTGAAAATTGTGTTCTGTATCATGTTCTAGAAAAAATTCCAAAATTGAACAAAGAAGTAGGGCCCACAATCCCATAATGCAAAGTGGGGCACTTTCTCGGGGCATAAATGACATGAGTATAATTGATTACATATGGGGCTTTGAATTAGTGAATAACTATCACCACTGATTAAATTTAAACTACAGTTGTCCTACTCCGTAATGTCACCTTTCTATCTATGGCTGGAGCAGACAACAGCCAATGTGGTACTAATAAGATATTTTCTAATTAGATGGTGACTTTGACGATCCCTTGACTGCCTTCCATTTACAAGGTTCAAGGCTAGTTCTTTCCAGTGTCTGGATGCTCTCCATTCTATGTACTACAAAGGGCCACAGCCTATAGCCATAAAAGGTCCAATTGCTATCATAAAGCTAGTTTGTTAAATTACACTTAACTTTAAAGACAGTGAGAAGGAAATTCAGAGATTTGCCAGCCTACAGTTTGCTAGCTGGCCGCTCATTGTTAATGCATATGGATGCAGGAATTTGCAGAGCAGATTTCTTCACTCACATTTCCTGAGAATGATACAATGAAAAGGCGGTGACATCACAACCTACATCCTCTACTGCACTGACCATGTCACAAAGTTTATAATCACTATAGTAAATTACAGATTCTTTGTTCTATGACTGTACTCCCCTTCAGTGGACATATAAAGAAAAGACTAAAGACTGCGTTGAGTGTCCTCAACATATAATTTGATCATACTTATGTTTTTTTGTGCAAGTCAATATTATTCTACCTTTTTTCTTGTATTTACCATTGAGTCTTTTTCTATTTTACAGCACTTAGCTCAACTGTAGTCGTTTTAAAATGTGTTAAAAAATGATGACGAACAAGGACAATTTAAATTTTGTCACCTTGGTAAACCCAGTTTATTTAGCTCACCATGTTTTTTCATGTGACTAGATTTGAAGATTTGTGCTTGAACAAAGACCTTTAGTTAGCCTTGTACATTTGTTGCCCGTTTATGGCATCTGATGATTTTGGTCCAACTGTAACACGCGCTTATATTTAACATTTGAAACTCTAATTTTAGCCTGTAAGGGATGTTGATGGCGACTCGAAGAGAAACTCAGAGAATGGTAGAGAGAGACAAAATGAAAGAGGGGAAAGAGACAGAGATAGAGCTGGAGAGGGATCAAAGGTTGTACCCATGAGTGATGCTGGGAAACGAACTCTTCTGCCTCGATGGCCATGCTCACATCAAACCAGGCCACAGCTGTGCTGAGCTGGCTTTGTGTCACCGGGAATGTGCACAGCATGTATGCATGGGTCTTTATATGTTTTGTGTATGGTGCATGTTTGTTTTCCATGTATGTTTGTGTGTTTGTGTGTGTGTGTGTGTGTGTGTGTGTGTGTTTGCATGTGTGTGTGTGTGTGTGTGTGTGTGTGTGTGTGTGTGTGTGGCTTGCTGATACCTCAGTGAATGATGACTTCACATTGACCTTTTATTATGAGTCCATGTAAAGTCGGCCTCTGCTTGCTGACACTGCCTCTTCTGGGGAAACAATGGAGTGACAGGTGATTGTGCATCTGATCTCTATGTTAACATATGAATAAATATTCCTTCAAAACCCTACACTTCAGTCATGTATTAAAAAAAAAAAATTTTAAATACAATAAATATGTATAATAAACCAAATTCCAAGAATGAATCACATTCGGTTGTTAACCAGGACTGTGGCTCCACATGACATCACCATCACATCTGTATCCAGGACATTTTGGCGTCATTTTTGACAGTACGAGGAAACTGAGATATATTTTCCGTCTATATAAATGTGGTCACTGGGCCAAGTATCAATTAAGAAACAAAAGGTCAATCCACCTGTTTTATGGACCATTTACAAAGTAACCATTGTCATGTCAGACATTCTGCCCTAGTAGTAAAAGCACAGGTCTTACTAACAACATTAACGGTGGCTCTGATCTTTTGAAGTCAGGCTTTTTCCTATAACATTATGAAAAATAAATCGAACACAGGAACAAAGCATTTCATTCTTCAAAGATATTCTGAAAGTTGTCTACCCCTCTGGAGAGAAAAGATGCCTTTATGACTCTAACACAAGACAATATTCTGTTTTATGTTTCAGGAATAAAGAACTGCCTGTCAATGAATTACTTCTAACCAGAAGGGGTTATGTTTTCACCCCCATCCATTTGTTTTTTAGCAATATTACATAAAAAGAACTTGACAGATTATCAACAAACGTGGTGGTAATTGCTCAGTGAAGAACACATTAAATCATTAACATTGTGAGATCTGGAGTTTTGGGACACTTTTACAGATTTCTGCAAGAATAATTAATTGGGTATTAGTTAAAAAACAAAGGCCTATTTAGGGGAACTAGTACAATTCCAGTTAAAACAGATATTCTTCTTGAATGATGTGACTACCTGTGTAACCGGAGGGTTGCAACTTAGATGTTGCTGGGCTAGCTGTTTTCAAGTCAGGCTATGGCAAGTCCGCTTCCCAGCCTTTCAGGAGTCTGAATCTAACTTCATCCTCACTGCAGAAATAAACAAGGGGGGAAATCTGTCAAGAATTAAGTCTGACACACTTGAACTCCGGAGGATGTCCGCACAATGGGGTCTTCACTCACATGAACAACACGGCAGGAGATTCTCCACTCTGACGCGTTCACAACAACAAAGTAATCTCTGGAGCATTCAGGTGAGGGGTGGTGCCGGAATGTAGGCATAACATATTTATAACACTGCACTAATTGTTTGTTTTGTTTACAGCACATCAACCACGGCATCTGCCCTCATCAACAAAAGCTCTCGTGACATCTTCGTCTGTGTCTTCTACATGTATGGCACCTCTTATTCATCTCCTGAGATACTTGTATTCTTTTAGTTTTTTCATTTTTGTCTAGTGATAGAAATGGTATCCACACACCCCCTCCCTCGCGGTGAATCCCCCGGAGGATCTTCTAGGGTTTTCTCACATTATTCAGACATTAACCAACGTTTTTACCATAGGGGACTGACTGGAGAAACTCTGGAGAAAGTCCGGAGCCTTTCACTCTTACATTTCTAAATACACTAACTCTGTCAGCTGACCATAAGGGCCACTGTGTATTTGAAATGGGCGTCCAGCTGAGCAAAGATTTGGCAGCTCAACACTATGTTACATTGGTTATAAGGGGATGAGACAATTGCACACCATGTACAGTCATTCTAAGTCTCGTTTTATTAATGTTATTTTGTATGGTACTGGTTGTATTCACTTAAAAATGTGGCACACTAGTCTGCACATCTGTAATAAACTTGACTTTCACCGATATCATTGGTATTTGTGGTTAAACCGCTGGGCACGTGCCGTGGCTGGGGGAGCAGTAGCCCCGTCGCCCTCCTCTCCACGCCCCCGGAGACCCGGTGTGCGGCAGGCCTCTTCATTTTTTTGGGGGGGAGGTCCTCTTCCGCAGTGCCTCACGGCGTCAGTGGTGCGGGGGTTTTCTTTCTCCTGGACCGCGGGGTGGTGTCCCCCGCAGGTGCGGAAGGCGGGCAGTTGGAGGGGACCGGGTACGGCGGTCGGCGGTGGCGACTCTGGACGTGTTGGCCCTTCTCGCGGATCAACTCAGCTACGGCGCCCGCTGGGGGAACCCTCCGTTCGCGCAGGGAGGGCCTCCGCCTAGCAGCTGACTTAGAACTGGTGCGGACCAGGGGAATCCGACTGTTTGATTAAAACAAAGCATCGCGAAAGGCCCACGGTGGGTGTTGACGCGATGTGATTTCTGCCCAGTGCTCTGAATGTCAAAGTGAAGAAATTCAATGAAGCGCGGGTAAACGACGGGAGTAACTATTGGCACTCAAAACAGGTCACTCTGTTTTAGACAGGGTTAAAAGGTCCTGTTTTAAATTATCCTTGTGGTATTTTGACCAAAATATGTTTCAGACATTTCATTAAGACCCCAAGGAACCATATCAACTGTGATAAAATGGGTATAATATGTCTCCGTTAAATAAAGTTTAGTTAAATCAAAGATTGTTTCATAAATCTGATTCAATTTGTGCTCATTAAAAGATCAGAGTAATAATACATTAAGAAACTATATAACTAACTTTATGTATTATATGTACTGTGTTAGGCCATAGAGGTCATTTTGTGTCATTTTGGTTGGTGGTGTGCCCCAGGATTTTGCAAATGTAAAAAATGTGCCGCGGCTCAAAAAAGGTTGAAAATCCTTGTATTAGACAACCCGCTCTGCCACCTGAGCCACGGAGAAGAAAGACGAAAAAAACTGTAATTACAGCCATGCTGATTTGAATTTGTATGCAGTTAAACAGACCTGTTGGTGTGCAACTACTCAATATTGCATCAGATGGTTCATGTGGATAATACAAAGCGATGAAATATTAACAGTTGCTCACACACGAGGACGTACATGAAAGTGTGAGCAGACGTTAGAATAAAGGTCCAAGTGTTTGCAGCCCAGCACGTCCCTGGAACAAGAGCAACGGTGCATTCTGATTCAATCCCTGATCGAACATTGAACCCGGGGATCCTTGGGGAGGATATCCTTCCCGCAGCAAAGGGTCCTTTTTTTTCCGGATCACAGCTACTTAACACAATAAAAGGCCTTTTTTCCTACTCTGCTGCTGTTTCAAAACTGAAGGACACAGAAATGGCACACTCATCCCAAATACCGCCCAGCTCATCAAAAATAGCCCTGAGACAAGTAGATGTTGGAACATAGAATACTTTTCTTACCCGAATAAAGAAAAATGTGCATACGGCCATCTCAGCATTCTTCCAGGCCCTGCTTAGGGATCAATGTCATTGGTATGTATGGGCTGCTGTAGCCCCCACCCCCGCCCATCCCTCCCCTCTAAGCCTCCAGGCATCATCTTCAGCACTTTTCTGTATGGGATCAACGAAAAGAACAGAGCATCTCCATGTTTTTTTAATGATTGTAATTCTGCATGGGAGATGAGGGTGATGATAAAGATATTCCATTCTCAGGCCTTCAGTGGCTTTATCTTACCTCATCCTTATTTCATCCTGCCTTAGCTCAGATTAATGTTGTTTGTCAAAGTAATCAGGGGGTTTGGTTTGGGTGTATTCATGTGACGGATACGGCTGTTACACTTAATAGAGTGGAGGACACCTGCAGCAGAGTCCTTGTCCTCGAATTAACTGTATCTTCCTTCCAAAATTATCCTGCTAAAAGCTCTGATGCAGGAGTTTTTTTTAGTGCAATTTCCTCGGTGCAACGCAGAAAATTGCCACGGGTCTCTTGTCTTCACACACGCAGATGAATGAACCTAACTGGAAAACAATTTTTTTTTGCAAAAGGGATGTGTCTCTATCCCTGAATGTTGTGTGGCAGATATATTTTCTTCCGCACTTTTGCAGGGTGAAACATCTTTGGACAGCGTGATGTCTTTAAATTTAAATATGGAGCTCATGGGTTTGGGTTCAGAGGGAGATTATGCATGTTTTATGTCGTAGATTATATCAAAAGAAGCACCTTGAGCGACATAATTAGAAAACGGGTGAATTTTATAAGAGTCATACTGCAATTTAAGGATGGCCATACAAGGTTTGTGTGTGTGTGTGTGTGTGTGTGTGTGTGTGTGTGTGTGTGGGTGGGTGTGGGTTGGTGTATCCAGGTATTATTATATTTTGTGAGAACCCCATAATGTAAGTCATTGTAATCTCCTCTGATGTCATGGACTCATAGCTGTGCACGCGTGTGTGTGTGTGTATTTGTGTGTGTGTGTGTGTGTGTGTGTGTGTGTGTTGCTAAACATGTATTTTACAATGAATAAAATAACTATAAGTGCCATGGAAATGCAAAAAGCCTTTCCACATCAAGTCTGTTTTTTTGTATGAGATTTTTTTCAACCTGTCATCTCATAATAATGGTAGGGTATGAAAACCTTGGACACAAGGCATCTCATTTTTCTATTTGTTGCAAGAAATTGTCAATACAAGCCGGAATGGATCGGGCTTTGAAGGTGTTTTTATTGAACATGGAGCTGCTAAAAAGCTAAAAATGTATTTATCTCAGGTATTGGTAGAGTCAAATACCAAGTTAAAGGAAGATTGAATATTGGATTCCCATTTGCTAGAAGCACAACTCCAAATAAATGCAGCTGTTTTCTCCTGGGAGGTAGCGTTTTCCTCCGAGCCTCAACCAACACATACAAAAGCTTTCGGGTAATGCAAGAGCACAGCGAAAGTTTCTTCTATGTGTCATACAATATGTATACTGTATACCATATATACATACATAGAACTTAAGTCAGGCCATCTTATGAGAATAAATGTTACACAAGCATATAAACCACAGTAATGTCATAAGGTCATGATACATCAAAAATCAGTGCTCATAAAGTGATTATTAAAGGGAAAATTGAATAGTAAAATGTGATTATTCTGTGAATAGTTTCATTAAGGTTATTATATTGTCATTAGTGCAGTGGCAGTTGTACAGATGCCTGTACGAAATGGGCCTGGATCTGTTTATCAAACGTTCGCTGAACCTGGACTCCGTCTGCAGAACCCTGAGCCTGAATCAGTATTTTCACTTCAGTGCTTTATTAAATACTTATACTGGATTTATGCAGATGGGACTGCAAATTAAAATTAGTCTAAAAGGCTAACTGATACATTTATATCAACCATTGAACTTGTATTAATTAATGTGCACTGTCCCTTCTAAAAAAAATGACCCTGATTTATGCAGCTAAAACTAAAATTTGTGGTAAAGCATTGCTTATCTGCATTGGTGTGGGGCAAATAAATCAACTCAAGTCATTTACAGGCCGTTACAATAGATTAAGACTTCTTCTCAGAAAACATGGCTGCTAAAACTAAACATAGAAAAAATGTTATTAGTTGACAAATTGTGTCTAAAGTTATGTTACTATAACGGCTACAGTAATATAATAGCCATGGGGCAGATGAAGCAACATTTAGAAAATCAGAAGTGACTACTACTTACTAAAGCAATTTCCCCTCGTTGATAGCCATGATATATCATTCTGTGAAAGGACATTTCCAGTGTGCAAAGCATACAGAGCTCTCTCTAAAATTCTCGTTGCTGGACCAAGGCAGCCATCTTTGTGTTGAATCCATTGTTTGCGCTGATGTGACCCAGTCCCTACGGCAAGGGTGCACTGTATTGGCCTGACTGTGTCATGTGTTCAAATAGCACCTAATTCACCTCTGCACTTTCTTGGAGCCTCCAGCAACACACCTTGCCAAGTTTGCGATAGATCGGATCCAAGGAAAGGCAAATTAAGTACACTTAGCTAAGAAGGACTTATCTTTACGTTACATGTCTGACCTGAAAATCGTCACAATGCATGTGCGATGAGCAAAACCTTGATCTCTATCTTATAAAGAGCTGATTCTCAGGGATGCTAACATGACCTTTAATCTAATCTAATTTTACCTAACGCCACTGTCACTCAAGACCATCCAAACAATGAGTTTGGTTGGTCTCTACAAAGACTGACTTATCAGTTAGGACTGGGCTTAGTAAAAAACAGTAAATGCAGTTGGGCTCAGAAGTTCTGCCTTATCCCTCTAGAGCCACCGGAGCTGTGTTGGGTTGCCGACTTTTCCTCAGATGCTGGCACGTTGCACTGGGTTTGCTCGGAGGGCCACTCTAACATGACTGATCTCACACTCGAGATGGGATGCAATCTGTTTTCTCCCAGGGCTCTTTGTCTAATACTGCTAATTAGAGAAATTGAGAAAAGGGTCAATCCTCTCTGTGTGGTCTCTGAACACACTCCTCCCCTCTCTCTCTCTCCCTCTCTCCCTTTCTCGATCTCTACACCAATTACTGGATTAGACGGGACACTACCAGGAGTCACTTAGAAACCCGGGCAAACATGCGCTGTCACTACCAATATAAGACTAATGGTGGCTTTAACAAAGCCTTGAAGAGCCCTGTGGTTTGGGACTAAAGTCTGCCATTAGCTGATTACTGCAGTTAATGTAAAACAGCAGGCAAATAAAGGCATTTATTCTTTCTTCAGATTTACTTCCATAACTGAAATACCTCCACAATAAACACAGAGACACAGACTGTACTCACATTCTGAGCTGGACTGTTTGAATGGCAGGGGGGTTAAACCTGATTCTGCTCAGTGACTGACTCTTATTACAATTTCTTGGAAGTGCAGTAAAACCCGATGGTCCATAAGGTATTGTATACATAGGAGATATAATTTGGCTCTGCTTCCATGCTTTTCTTACTGTTTGATCGCCACACATCATTTTTCCCACTTTTTCAGAATGGGTATCTCAATCATAAGGGTGTTTCCCAGCCAACAACGTGCTGCCAAAACTCACCATCTGTTACTACTTTGGGGCAGCGGTAGTGTGGAAGTGAATAAGAGCAGTTCCAGCAAGCTTTTCTTGAATGACGTCAGCAAATGTTACTCCTGCTGCGACTGATCAATCACTTTGCCTTGAAACCTCAACGTAAACATAAAAGTGGAGACTTTGGTTCAATATGTAGAATTTTGTGGCATCTAGGGGTTAGTTTGCATAGTTCTAACAGAGGAATACCCCCCCCCCCCTCCCCCCGCCACACCTTCCTCTTTCTGAAGGATTGGGGTGGGAAACCTCAGGCCATATCCCTGGCCTCATCACCATTGTCATTATCATCGTCATCACTGCCATCTGACGTCAGATGCCTCACCAGTTCCAGTCATCACAATAGAGAGGTTAGAATGGTGATATACTTTTTCAAGATTTTGGTATGGCCTTCAAAAGGGTGTTATGAAAATAAAAGTTAATAGGAAAATTGTTCCCCACCTTATGTTGAGGTAAATCATTGTTGGCCTTCAGGGAACAGGTGAAAAGGCCCTCCGTAGAAGGCTACTGTAGAAACACGGTGGCGTAACATTGTGGACTAAATGAGACAAGAATTAGATATAAAGGGCACATTCACAGTAAAGAAAACAGAATGAATCTTAGTTTCAAGTGACTGTAAACTAATGAAAAACATAATAATGAAATGATATTACATTTCTGCTACTAGGTTCCCCCCTAGGTCCTACACACTGGACATCCAAGCTTTGCACCCTCTCTGTCCGGATATTGCGCAACACCTGACAGATGGTCAGGGGAAGAAATCCCCGTCGCACAAGGTGTGGTAGATGCAGAAGTGTGGAATGCGAGCTGCAGCGTGACCCCAGTGTAGAATCAATGAGGAAGAGAGAGGGAGATGCTGCATGATCTAATTATGTCTGCATCTGCTGTTTCGATAAAAGATGGTTAATCCTCAACCTCGTAGAGTGTCAAGCGCCGAGATGATAGCAGCATTTCCCTCGGCGGCGATTGGAACTATTGGGAGACAAGATAGGATAGAAGTTAGCTCAGAGAAACAGATTTTCCCCGGTGGCTGCAACTGTGGTTATGCAAATTGGACACTCAGGGGTAAAGGCATGATGACTCACACATGGGACAACTTTCACAAAGATGGCTCTCGGTTCAGCACTTCAGTGGAGAGATGTGTTGATTTCCTGGCTCAGAGCTTTTTATTTTGTTTTCCTTCTGATTTTGCAAGACAACAAACCTCGGAATTTCCCACAGATCCTACAAAATGCGCCCTCAACTTTTGCTTAAATCCCAGCAAATCAAGCTTCTTTTGAAGAGGAAAGGCCTACCCCCCCCCCCCCCCCAACCCCCTCCTGCTTGTAAGCCAGCCAGCCAGTTGACAGTGTTTAATTGATTAAGCTATGAATGACTTCCAAGGCTCAGCTCCACAAAGAGATGCGGTGCACAGACAGCGTATGGATGGCAGGCACAGGCAGAGAGCCCGAAATCTCTAAAATGACACACGAGTGCAAAAGAATATGATGTTGATTATAAAATGATGTGCATGCCTACTCCAGTAAGTCTCATCGACTGCAGCTTTCATACGGCACTCCTATCGGCAAAAGCACATTTATATTCCCACTGTGCGTGTGTGCCATTTGTGTGTCTGACTAACAACCTTCTTTGCATGAAACTTTTCTATTTGTCTGTTTTCATTTGATCTGCCAACACTGTTGTGTTTATTTGTGCGCCATGTGGCCAGGAGAGGCTTGTTAGCTGGGATTGTTTGTTGTCCTTAGAGGCCCAGTTTTGTTTTGGGGTTTCTCCACAGCTCATCAGCGGCCATGTGACTTTGCCATAAATTGACCTAAATTATGCATGGCTTTGTTGGCCACTGAAGGGTCGTTGACATCAAGGGTTGATTTTGTCGCTCCAATGCATTGTCTATAAAAAACACTAACTCCCAATCGGATGTTTCGTGTTTTATTGTTTTACAGACAAGTCTACATATGGGGCTCGTTGGACACTGATTAACAGAAAAATATCAAAGTGAAAATTATTGCTGAATGCTCACATAGGGATTATATGCTTTTCAAATCTAGATTGGAATGGGATCTGAACTCTGATCATTACATTAACACATTGTTGTTTTGAAGCCATTCTTGGATAGCGGGGATTTACCCTTGGGCTTATTATCTCATGGAAAATACTGATCATCTCCCAACTTGGGGGTTGTTTGCCGACTGCATCAGCTTTTCTGCTAGGATTGTTCTGCATTGCCGTAGAAAAGCATCCTTGCAGCATGATGTTGACATAACCATGCTTCACCATGTGAATGGTAAATGGTTTTGTATTTATATAGCACTTTTCTAGTCTTGATGACCACTCAAAGCTCTTTTCACCCATTCACACACACATTCATACAGTGCATCTATCAGCAGCATTTTGTTGTTCTATGAGGGGCAATTCTGGGTTCAGCGTCTTGCCCAAGGAGTCTTTGGCATGTAGATGGGAAGACTGGGGATCGAACTGCCGACCTTCATGTTAGAGGACGACCACTCTACACCTGAGCCACAGCCGCCCTGTGCACAGAACATGGTTTTTAGCCTGATGGTCAAAAAGCTAAATTTCTGTCTTACCAGACCATAGAAATGTCTTCATGCTGAGATCGGAATCTTCTATGTTCCTGCCATGTCTCTGGGGATGGCTTAAATTAATTAACGTTTAATTGGCTTAGAATATAAGAGCGTTCCCACCAGCCGCATAGGTACATGTGTGCTAAAGACAGAATATCTGCTCATCATGGTAGATAGTAAATGGACTAGAGTTATTAAGCTCTTTTACAGTCTTATCAACCACTCAAAGCGCTTTGCATTGATGCACGCATTCGCACAGTGCTTTAATAGGCAACACCTTTACTGTCACACCACTCATACAGTGTTGACACATTTAGGGGTTCAGCCTGTTGCCCATCTTGCCCCACACTTTGGAATGCAGACTTGAGGAGTCAGGGCTCTTACCACTGACTTTAATGTGCATGTTTATATTGTCAATGTGAGCAACCTAGCACGCAGACATTAGCATTTAGGACCCCTGTCTCTAAGCAGAGTCTCAAAGAACATGGTCACTCTGCACTTCTCCATTGGTGTTTTTTATTATTCAAGCCAATTAGACTTCTGCTACATTGAATTAATATGAGGTCATCATATTTTACTACCAACTAGAGTAACAAAAAAGTAACTTGTTGACACTAAAAGGTGCAACCCACTCTTCAGATGAGGTCTAAACAAGCTGTCAAGGGAAAACCACTGCGTAGTTGAAGGCCTTTAAGTGCTGCAACTGGTGAAGCGCCCAACTGCTTTTTCATCTCACAATCTCACCAGTCTGAACCTCTGAAGGCTGAAACCCTTTCATACTTGTCACAGTCCTCTTGTTGCCGCCCTTCGCTAGTCTTACACAAGATTTGCAGCGGTGCCTCGCTCTTTTCATTTCTCAGTAATTGATTCGACTGGACTCCTAAGGGATGTTCAGCGAGTTGGAAATGATCTTGCATCCATTCTCTTACTTGCCCATAAGATCCCTTTTTTTTTATATTTCATTGTCAGGGTTTTGCCTCAATGCAGACTCTATTGAGACAAAACAGAGTTGAATTCCCTTTACCTAATTATGAAACTTTGAAAACAAACTGGCTAAACTAAGGGGTAATGTTGGGATTCAGGACATTTCCTAGCGTTTTTGGTGAACTTCCTAGTTCCTGGACCGTGCTGAGTGTTCTGCTCGGTTCCTAATTCTACTCCTATTCCCCACAGTGGGTGCTGCTGGCTGGACGTGGTCTTCGGTTCCCTCTCCTCCCGCCAATTCTCCAGTGCAGCCGAGCTCCATTCCCTAATCAACCAATTTCACCTGTCCCTGTATTTAAACACAGGCTCAATCATCACTTTCTCGCCAAAGTGTTGATTATCGAGTGGTACTTTAGCTTCAACCACTCTTTGCTCTTCACTCAGACTCTGAAAGATCACTCTAGCTGCTTTCAGACATGCAATTAACTCCTAATAATCCTTGAGAGGGGCTTTATGAGAGATGGCAAATGACTGAGTGAAAAGCTCTGGCCTTTTACTGAAGTTCCTCTGGCCAGCCCCCTAATAACCACTTCAGCCAATGTCCACATGACTAAATGTGCGACCAAGCCGGAGATCCTCCACACGATTTGCAGAAAGCCAGTCGGTGTTGATGACATTTCGAATACAGGTCTAATAGACGCAAATGAAAAAACGAAAAGAAAACAGTCTTTATGAAAAAGCAGTGCCCCACACACCGAAGACACCAACAAAGATGTCCAGAGAGCTTCTTGGCGATAAGGTCTGAAAACCACAACCCATGACCTCTGCAGCGGAGATGATATGTTACGTCCTGCCTCCTGCACGCTGCGCCATCCCTCACCACAAAGCTTTGGAGATTTCTGTTTTGTCGTGTACCAGTCTGATCAGAGATTCTGCTGCTGAGTTGCTCCTGTGTGAGAGGCAAACTTCTGGAATTCAAATCTGAAAACGGCTTTTGATTCCCATACACTTAGACCTGCATTATTAGTTTATTTTATTGTTTGTTAATTGGTCGGCACCTTTTCCCTTATAAGGCCTAACATTCACAGATAATTTAATTGTGTTCAAAGTGGTATGAATACTTTCACTTATTTCACAAGTTATATTTTATTTACATCAATAATTGACTTCGATCACTGTGTGACAAATCAGCTTCTCGTTGACATTTAAGGGTCCTTCTATGTTGACCAGTGTCAAAAAAGCCACATCAAAACACATCAGGCCCAGTGTTGTTGAACAAATGAAACATGGAAGTATCCAACATGAGTGAATAGATCTGAATGTGTCTCTGCTGGGAAGCTCTCCAAGGCCCATCTTGGACTAAACCCCACACATGTCCAGTGGATAGCCAGGCTGACTATGCGAAACAATTGCTTCTCTCCCATGACGGGCTAACTGCAGGGTTGACGGGTGGAAAAATGCCACTGCAGAGAATCTTTAGAGGGAGAACCAAACAGTGGTTGATAAAGAATGTGGATAATTAGTTTCATCTGCTACATGTGCCAGTTGTTATTCATATAATTTCTGACACGCTTGATTAACAGATGCAAATTCCCTATAATCTATGTACTGGTGCCAGCCAGTTTGGGATTTCCTGCTGCCAGTTTGACTCCTGGTTTACAATTTGAATCGTAACAGCCGAACTAATTTTTCCAGAAGAAATCGCTGAGGAGTCGACCCCCCCCCCACCCGTAAAAGCTGTTGTATGATGTTTCATACTGGTTAGGTTGCTGGCATACAGTATATTCTGTCACCAATTAAAGTGCCCAGTTAATAATGAATAACCAGTGTTTACGCTGATTCGAAGGCACACATTTATCCACTGTGTGTTTATACCTCATTTATTTTCATTCTCCCCTCTTTCTCCTCAGTTTGAGCCTTCAAAGTTTATGATGCATGGCTGAGAGATTTTCTATTAGTCCACACGCTTGTAGATTTATCCCACTCAGGTTGGAGCAGAGGCGGCATGTGTTTATGGAAGGGGTGGAGGAGAAAAGCTTCTCCCTGTTTTTACAAGGTGCAAGGATAGTGCACTCTGATCAGCACTAAACCCATCATTCATAGCTGCAATTTGAAATTTTACTTAAGGTTTACAATAAGCCAACCAGACCTGTTAAACCATATATAAATGTTGAGTATAGCTAAAGTGAGTTAGGTCTTAGCAAAGGCCCCGGTTAATGGGAGAACAAAAATGCACTGTTTTTGTGAAATTTACCCCTTCTTAACAACCTCAGTTAAATTTTAATAGGCATAGTTTGTCTGAACTAGTTGAGATAAACTCTCATTTTTATTTCATGTTAATTCGGTATGTGTACTGTGCAGGAAATCTTGTAGGGTGAAGGATGGAAGTTGTAGTATTTGAAGTATTTATTCTCACCAACGAATGCATCAGGGGGACCAGGCTGATGAGCTGTACAGAAAGTCACCAGGTTAAATGTTTTATTGTCATTACCGAATCTGAGCTGGTAATGCAGAGTAGAACAATGTCCCCACATTACAACACACAGCAATAGTCTTCATGAAGAGCTACTGAATTTGATAAATGTATCAATACCATGGCAAAAAAATTACACATGTAATCTAAATCTGACTTTAATGACTGTACTGTCATCCTGGGTTAGACAAGCCCAAATATGAGATAATGCATACTAAGTGAAAATTAATACATATACAAAGTACACCTTATAAATCATAGAAATTCCTTATAGCTACAGTAATTTGTATAAAATCCGCTGCACTTGGAATGTTCCCGAGAAGTTCACATTTTTGGAAAGGCATTCACCACCTGTGTATGCAATATCTCACATCTGTTAATGCATATCAGAGCCAGAACCAAGCCATGAGGTCAAAGGAGCGGCCTGCAGAGCTCCAACTGGTCCCCAGGAGGAACAGAGGGACTGTGGGACAAACAGGATGCTTCCAAGAGCTGGCTGCTGGGCCACACTGAGCCAGCAGGTGAGAGGGGCCTTGGGCTTAATCTAACTAATTACATGCTTTCGTGATTAATCTAAATGAAACACATATATCAAAGTTAATTAGTGCACCAAATAATAAACGGACAAATGTAGACATGAGGTGTGCAGGGCTGCAAATCCATCATCCTTTGCAACGTCTGCATAAACCGTGTGAGCCATTCCTGTTGGTGGAGAGTTGGTCAATACAAGATCAGCTGCGAATTTCTCACATGACAGTGTTCTAGGGAAAAATGAAAGGGCCACGTAGGAGTGAGGGTACGTGAGGATCAGACATACCACACAAGGGACACTATGGAGTGACATTAATCAGCCTTCATATTTGAACTATAATTCATTCATAAAAATTAGCATGTTATGTATGTATGTATGTTGAATCAGTCAGGTGGCAGCAGTGTGGTGTATAGAAACCTGCAGATGCAGCTCATAGGCTTCAGTTAACGTTCACATCAAACATCCGCCTCGCGAAAAAAAAATGTGAACTCAGTGACTTCCACTGTGGCATGATTGTTCCTGCCAGACGGGCTGGTTTGAATATTTCTGAAACTGCTGATCTCCTGGGATTTCCACACACACGCAACAGTCTCTAGAGTTTTTCCTCAGAAAGGTTTGAAAAACAAAAAACTCCCAGTGAGCAGCAGGAGAGAATAGTCAGAGTGGGAGGAGCTGATGAAAGGCTACAGGAGTGCAGATAACCGCTTTTTATTACTGTGTTGAGCTGGAAAATATCTCACAATTCACAACACGCCTTGAGGTCGAGGGACCACAGCGGCAGAACGCGATCAATTGTCATTTAAATGTTTGAATGAATCCAGGGCTTATCTGAGTATTGCTGCTGACCATGTTCATCCCTTTATAGCCACAATTTACCATCTTCTAATGGTTACTTCCAGCATGATAATGCTTCCAGTACCGGCCAGAAGGGATTATTTTCTACTGATTCTATTACTAGCTTGATTTGTACCTGGTCTACACTGATATCAAGATCCAGGAAATAGCCACATGCACACATTCTGAGAATGTTAAAATCCCTCACTTTCTCCCACCTAGTAAACTACGATACTTACTATGTTTACTGGTCTGGACCTCCCACCTTCTGGTAGTTGTTGCATTAATAAAAATGAATAAATAAAATATATTTAACCCTGTTTTGGCTTAAGTGGCTCTTCAATTCAATAAATGCATTGTGATATGTGATTTTAAAAGCAGCATGAATGTATTTAATGGAAATACACTGGTAAAATGAGTTTACAGCTCAAAAACACAGCTTTAAGTGTGCAGTATCACGTTAAGTTGAACTAAAATGGGGCTATACATCTTTAAAGTGATCTTTATTGATGTCACCACAGAACTTTAAACAGAAACAATGAAATGATGGACACAAGTCACAAGGATTTTTCTGTCTCTTTCTCTCCACCTCAGCCTCCCTCCGCCTGAAAAAGAATTCAAAATAACGTGTGAAGCGTGATAGCCCTGCTCTTGATCATCAGCACTTCAGCTTACTTGAAAGTTGGTCAAAGTGAAATGCCGTTTTCTCAACAAGCCCGGTGATCGAATGTAAAAAGGGGTAAACACTCCAGAGTTGGAAGAAATATGTGTCATCATCAATTTCAGAGTGCTGTAACGCACATGAAGCCTCCCCTGCACACATGAAAATGGTCCACGGATAAATACAGTTCCAATTCAATGATACACTAAAGACAGCGAGTCGTCTCCCCTCTTTCCTGCGAGCGGGGTCGACTCAGTGGAGCACATGAGAGCTGGTGGTTGGAAGTGGAGTTAGATTCCACTCAGAGAAAGGTAGCCCTGGAGATTTAGGGGCAAGAATTTGCTGCACGCATCGTTTGCTCCTTTAATTTAAGGATCCTAACAGGAAGAGTGGTGCTGTATGGCTGAGTGGTTCCATCCCTCATTATAAAATGGCGGCTTGTCTCAGTCCATAGGTTCGGTCCTATTACTCCCACTGTTGCAGACACAGGTTATTATAAAGCTCTGCAACTTATTCACAACAGGGCTGTTGTCGGAGAGGGGGCCTCTAGTTTCTGGGATTTGAAAAAGTTCAACAAAGAGAGTGACACACAGCTTCTTTGTATGTGTCCGCCTATATGTGTGTGTGTGTGTGTGTGAAGAAGTGGGCTGCCTGGACGGTAGCCTGACGGTGTTCAAGCCTGTGCGTGGGATGTGTATGTACAGCGCGAGGTACCACTCTGCCACATAAACCATCAGAAACTGTCATCCGACAAATGGCTCATTCCATCATCCTAAATCATTGATGCTTTTCCTCTCAGTCCTTCCACTCTCTGCACATAACTTCTAAAAAAATATCTCCTCCTGCTCCCACCCCCTGACTTTCAATTGTAGTGAAACTGCTATATTTTATCATATGTTACGGGTTCGCCTCACTCGCCCCCATGCCTGATTCCTCTTGCTTTTCAATCACTTTGCTCTGGGATCCCATCCAAGCCGTGGCTGCAGCCAGAGGGAGATAATGCAGCCAGATAATGCATCCAGACAGTCTATTACTCTGATGGCCGGCACAATGATGCGTGAGATGATGCTGTGAGATTTCAGCCTCTTGTAGCTCTCCATTTGTATTGTGGGCTCACAACGACGGCGGCAGCAGTGCGAGGAGGTAAAGAAAGGGTGAGTGCTCCCAAACAAAAACAAAAAAGGGATGATACCTGTGTTTGGTTTCTTTTCAAGGCTCTCGGCCTTTCAACTGTTTGTTACGGCTTGTTTTCATCAGCCTGCAGCTGCGGTGATGAGACCAGCAACCCGGCAGCCCCGCTTCTGTCCAGCTCACAGCCCATCCAGATACCAGCATTTTCTTCTTCTTGCTCTCCCACTCCACGTTGTGTCCCTGGACCTCTATGTCCACTGTCATTTAAAAAAAACACATTCACCATTCAAAGAGGAAAGACCGAACAGCAGTAAAGTGGCAGCAGTGAGAAAAGTGTGGATCTGAATTACACAATCCTGCACCCCAGCGTTAATTAACACTGAGTGCCAGTGTTCAGTCCAAGGGCAGGAAACAGAGTGCCCTTCTTCAGAAAGGTTATTGCTCACTATCTTATAATGACTATAAATCTTTTTCCACATTATAACTGGACCTTTTTACTGGTAGAATAATATACTTTTTGTTATTACTTAATTTTTCTGTATGCGGAACACTACTCTCTCAAACCATTCATCTCACCTGCTTCACATTCGGCATTTGTATTCTCAATCACAAAGGGAAGTGCAGTTTGCTATTTAAAAACTGGTCAGGTTCAATATTAATAACATTAATATATAAAAACAGGTTGCATTGTTGCTGCGAGCGGAATTACAGAGTTTTTTTTTGTTCATTGTCAACTTGTGTCTGGAAATTGTGTAAATTGCTCAGTATATTGTTGATCTGTCTGAGGAGGGCTCACAGATAACAAAGGAATAATTTTGAAACAGCAAACAGCCCATTTGAAGTGTGTTTAGAACGGGCCCTGCACTAGTACAACAAAACCGGTGTTTCTTGTTAAAACAAACATTTCCCATCTAATCATTATTGAGAGATTGTGGCCTACATCAATTCGAAAAAAAAAAATGTTATGCTTGGGATTAGACCCATTGAAAACCCATCCATCCATTACCGTGCCACAGTTCCTGTGAAATAATGAGTGGGTTTGGTGGTATAACAAGATAAAGTTGTAATAGGAAAAGTTTCTAGAATAATTTAGTAGTTTAATATAATACCTTGAGTCTGACAAATTTACCCTTTGTGTCTTTCTACCGCTCTATACGTGACTATATTTATTTAATCATTCTTCTAAATGAGAGTTTGTGGTTGGTAGCATGATGATCCTCCCATTCATTGTGCTGCTTGATTGGTTGATTGTTTCTCCAGTCATGAACGGGCACAACACCAGACCAGACCTATTTCAGTCACTGATCAAACTGAGAATGTGGGCAGTCGATGACTCACAGGTCAGGAACCAGGCTCACAATTGATTAGAATTTAAACAACAACATTTCTAATATTAATATTATATTTCTTATATTACAAATTTTATTTAATAAAGTGTACAAATTACCCAATACTCCCTATATGGTCCCTATGTGACTGCATGTTCAGTGAGTATTATTATAACCTATATAGAGTCCCACAATGCATCATGAAACTCAGTTCACAAGCAATGGGCACTAACCAAACAATATCATCATGCATTGAATGAGAGAAAATTGGCAGACAGATGAGAAGGGGGAGAAAAATGTAACCTGTCGTGCAAATGGAAATATAGATCTTCTTACCCTGTAGAAATAAAAGGGCTCACTCAAACGAAAGTATGACGATTGCATCAGGTGATCATACACTAATGACAACATCATTATGAATTTTATCTTCCGTTCCGTCCGTTCCTGCTGATTGATCAATCTTACACCATGGACCTTTAAAAAACATCAAAGCAAATGAACTAATGTAATAATCAAATATAAACCCATAAACAAATTCAGGTACAATAAAAAATAGAATAAGACAGTTGAAATAGAAAAAGACAGCAGCAAAAACAAAGCCTTGATTTAAAAGAACTTAAAGTTGAAGCACACACAAAATATTTCGTTTTAATAGCTTTGGGAAAATACACTCAGGATATATTAAATGCACTTATTGTATTTATTTTTTGAGTTAATGTAGCAATTAAATTGTGTAACAGCAATTAGGTAATTGACAAGAGAACATGAGCTTCATAATTCCTTTTGCTAATGAGCTAACCATATATTCTACTCTCCATTAGAATCATTGTACGACAATATTGAATTATTAGGGATAACTGATTAATACAATATTGGAATTGACATTATTCCACCTTGGAGAACCAGTTTACGCACACCTTTGACTTATTCAGAGGGACATTTGTTATGTTTCCTGCACTTGTTATCTTAACAAACTCCACCAGCAACCAGAGCCTGAAGAAAACTCACATTTCCTATAAACAATAAACGGAGACTAGAGCCACTCCAGCCTCTTTAAAATCTGACGTCTATTCTTTGTTCACAGCCGACTCTTGTCATTTGACTTCACCGATGCCACTTTTAACCTTGCTGTTCCTGTCGTTAAGAATTAAAGGCAAGCGGCATGCGGTGGGTGGACTGAGGAGGGAAACAGAGAAAGGACATACACGTGCAGCGGACATGGAGGGAGACATCGGCCCTGACAGGTGGTAATGCAAACAGACGAACACATGGCATGGGATCGTGCATTGTTTTTCCAACCTAGTTTAGATGTTACTTTGCTTACTTCCACAAACACAGGGTTCAGGTTACGGTCAAGGCTGCTGGTGTTCTGTGGAGGCTATGGTAATATGGAAAAAGCCACAGCTTCATCTTAACTTAGTTAGAAAAAGGATTTGGACAGTGGATCACTCTATTCTCAAATAGATGTCCATACGGATTTTTCTTTTGTCCAAGATTACCTTTGTTTTTCAACACATCAATAATATATTTCTTATCAACCTATCTTTGTTTGTAATTCTCTTGCTTCTGTCAAGCACTCGGACATAAGCGGGATGTTTATTAATGTAGATCTCGATCAGCTGTGTTTGTTTTCTGTGAATATATATGGATTTAGAGAATAACTGCTGTTGACATGCCCGTGGCCGATGTGCCAAGGTTTGCCTTCTGATTGATGATCGCCAACCAATCTGGATTTGACTTTCCAACTCATTTTGATTAACGGATTAATTTGGAATGAAAATGGATGCAGTATACCACATTTTGTTCCAATACACACTAAATGGCCCACAAGGGTTTATCTAAACCTATCCTATCAATTCTATCTACATGGAATGAGCCCCAGTCCAATATTTCAATGGTTAACCAGCCGAGGTGCACATATTTTTTTTCCATAAATAAATACATCACTGCAATTTGCACTTGGTGGTATACAAAAGAAACATAATCTGGGAGAAATATATGTTCTTATCAGAATCGAATTGTGTATGGAATTTAGTTGTGAGGAAATAGTGGACATTTTTAAGAGACAATGGATAATACATTGTCATCCATTGTTTTTTTATTGTAAGTATCAATGGAAAGATAAGATGAGACCATGTTAAGGCTGTAAGATCTAACTCTGCAGATGTTGAAATGTCAGGTAAATTTAATTTACACTACTGCACTTCACATTCTAATCCTACGGAGCCGAAGGTTATCTGCTGCTCCCGGTGAGAGTAAATCAATCAAGATAATCCAGAGCAAAAGTAATTTTTATTCCAACTTTTACAACTTGATGCTACATGAATGTCAATGGTATATTATGGTCCTGTGTTCATGTTAGGGTTGCAGAGCTGCAGAGATGATCCACACAGAATCCCTGCTCAAACATTTACCGTATGAAGTAGACAAACTGAGAGAAGTGCAAAGAAACATCAGGAGGCACAAGTGATGAAATAAACCCCAAACCAAAATCTAGACCATGATTCTACATTGACTTGCACTTCGAGACCTGTTATACATTTGTTTGTCACTTATCGTTATAACATCAACAAATAGCTAACCATGACATTTTGTAGGTTATATCTGAGTGTTTATAGCTGTTTATAACTCGGTGTGGGCAGAATGAACAATATGGGTCAGGCACCAGATCCATTTGGTGAATAATTCTCCTTGTTAGATACGATTAGATGTCAAAACTTCAGGTGCATATACTGATTACTGACGTTATTTTGGAAGCACGCATAACTTTAGTCCAAATTGCATCTCAGTCTTATCCTTGTCCCTCTTCAGATATGTCACTAGATTGCATTCCAGTTGTGGGCACATATTTCTCAGAATTTTATAAAATGAGACAACATCCGTCTGAGAGTGCTCTGTATCCAGCTTAAAATAGGATTGTCTTTTAAATCCGACCCCCGGGGAACTCTGTAGGCTTTACAAGCTGAACTTATTTTGAAATAGAAGTAAAAGGGAATGTTTGTCAGACCTGACATATTTTTTAATGACAGTCATTTTTGTTCGCCGATTATGTTCTGATCCACCAGTTTTTTTTCCCTGCATTTTTATTAACAAGCGAACATAGCCCTGCATCGGACCCTCTTTCTTTACTTTTTCCTCCCTTCTATATTCAATCCTTTTCTTCCTTTGTTTCACTGTAACAAAAGCCTTCAACAAAATAATGATGTTTATAGCATTCCGGAGAAAAGCCAGTGGCTAACATGCATGGAAAGGTGTATCAAAGTATTTATAGAAACAAAAACAGAGCTGAATGAGGGGAGCAGCGATGACAAGTGTAACGACGGAGGTATTTCCAGTAAAAGTAGTATATTTGAATCTGCAAATTATACATCCAAGAAGTGTAGTTGTTCTCATAATCCACGATCAGCTGCCCCCATGATCACGATCCTCACTTCTTTCTTTAGTTTATGATCTCTCTATCTTCACCCTTCCTTCCTTATTTCCCTTCTAATTTGCTTAATACCTTTCTTACTTAGTTTCTATGTGCAAACTCCTCCATAAGTTCTGTTACTGGTCATATTTTGCTGCATATGACCGTCTCAAAGTAGAACTAGTAATTATTTTGGACTAAATGAGTACACTTGTGACTGGGTCAAACTTGTTGTCGCTCTCTAAATTGGGACCTTTTGACTTTGGATTGAAACCTTATCACCACTTCTCCTGAGTCAAGCGAGGATGACTTGGGTCACACTGCTGGTGTCAGCACTCTGCCCCTTTAAGTGTGTCAGGCATTCATGCAGTCCCCAACTAATTGATATGTGTTAGAGAGCGGGATATGCTGATGTGCCAAAGTCATTAGCTGAAATGTGAGGAATAATCATTTTGCTTCAGGGCCATAGGCCAAAGTGAGAAGGAGAGGCCTCATTTTAATTCCCCTGGCCAACAGAGCCACAAAGTGGAGTGAGCCCGCCCGGACCAGATCCAGGAGCTGCTCGTGGAAGTCAAGCTTCCCTTAGTTTATCAGAGAGAGGCATCTATATCCTACAGGCTGATTCCAATAGGTACACAGATCATTAAGCAGGGTCTCAGGAGTGACTTCAAATTAATGTCCAATCAGCTTGATAAAATGAAAAACACGTTGCTATCTGCCCCTTGCTTTTTAAAGTTTCCCTTTGCAAACCACATTTAGATCGGCATGATTATGCATGATGTTCTCTCATCAGATAGTTATTAATTTACGTCCAGGAGTCTTATGCACGGCATGAATCTATATTTGTGTTTCAACGCATTTTTCGCCCTGTGAACTTCATTGTCTCGACCCTTTGCCAATGTTTGCAGATGATTTGTTTTTGTGATGACTCATTTATCTGGAGGGGAAGTGACTGGATGTAGAGTAGGATACAATACCTGCGACTGTGGAAACTCTGGATTACCATAATCAGCTGCTACAATACATGACTGTGTGACACAACAGGGCTTAAATCACGTGCGCCCTGGTGATTACATTACAGCAATTTTGTGTGACCTTTTCCACTTGCACAATTTGTCTTGTATGAAAAAGGCTTTAAGCCCCGTGAAAAATTGCCTTTGTGCCGCATCTTTTCATGCTGCCTAAACCAGAGAAAATTGGGTCACAGGAAAACCATGAATGAAGCGCAGCGCGGGAGCTGATTCGGTTGCCAAGGAGTCCCAGTGACGTGAAGCCGCCGAGATAAAAGCCAGCAGGCAGAAGGGGAAAGAGGTTGTACATGGAGGTAAGGGAGCCTTCGAAAGTGCGATCCAAGCCTCATAATTGTAGACCATAAGGGACCCAGCCCTCATCTAGATGTCAGTGTGACGCGTCTGGCTCTGATGTCTCCTTTCTGTGTAAAGGCTTGAGGGTGAGAGCACTCCAGGCTGTTTATTCTGCCTCAGCTCCGATCTGACCCACAGAAACAAATTATTAACTATTAAGCATATTTGTATATATTAATATAATATTTTTTTTAAGTAATTTCTGGCTTCGACTGTGGCAGAGTTAACTTACAGAGTCATAACACTTCATGTGCATTGTCTCCGCACCAAATCCCCTTCAAGTGCCCATCATGCCTAGTGCACACAGTGGACTGTACATGGCAGCTTCATTTGATTTTAAACTGAATGCCCATATCACAAGCAGATCTCCTAATACTGCCTGGCTACAGGTTTGTCATGTAGTGACATGCTGTGCTTACCATGTACGCACGGTTTATAATGAAATGGGTATTATATGCCTCTTACCTATACAGGCCCTTTACAAGACGGGACCACAATGTTACAGAATAATCACTGCTCTATTATTGGCACGTATCAGTCCAAACAGAGTTGGACCCTTTTACCAAGAGATTTTCACAGGGCAATTTATCTGTGTTCCTAGAGCACAGAGTCCCCTGAATAAACTCACAATATTCTAGGTTTATTTTTCTCTCTGCCGTGCATGGTGGATGATTCTAAATATCAGTGGCGCTCTGTGATGTTTACACATAAGCAGACAGAGCTGTAGAACACCTTCCCACCCCCACCCTCGAACAAAGCCCAATCTCAGTGTGTGATTCAGCGGTTTGCTACACCGACCACACTGAAGTGTACCATGTTCCTGAGCTGAAAGTATTTCTCCTGCACCTTGCTGCACTGTACACCTGCCTGCATTCCTTCCTGGCTGATTAGAGATTCAAATTATTACACTGACAGACAATATTGAGGAAAAGTGCTCTAAATATTTCCAATTACACACTTTGAGAATCTCAATCAGACATCTAAACCACTGGGCTAGTGCATGTGATGTCAAAAATAAAATTTAGACAAAGAATCCTCCTGACTATTGGTCATAATTTCCCGGAAATCACGGAATAGTCCAAGAAAGAAAACTTTTCAGATGCACGTCATCGAAGCAAACAAGCATCACTTTATGGAATCCTCAGCAGTGTGGCTTAGAACAATTCTTGGAAGCAGGCAATGGTTTGATAAATGAAATAAATGGAGCAGAGCATTGACAGCATAATTGTAGAGGCCTCAGTGTCTGGTATCACTTGAGATGATGATACTCAGGATCCTCTCCAGACACTGATGGGAGAGCAGTCACACCAGCTGATGGTAAGTACAACGGCTGACGAGAAGTATATTCTCTTTGTCTAGGACTTGTGCTGTGCTGTATTTTGACAGACTCTATTCGGAAACAACAAGAACAGATCAATACATCAATTCTTGGACCCAAACAGCAGCTGCAGGACATGTGCAACTCCCTGAGAGATAAATCAAACATTTAAAGGGTTTGTTGCTTGTGTCAAAATAAATTCTGGTCAACGTGAATGTGCTTTCGTTGAGCTGACACCTAAACCCATTGTTTGAAGACTCTTGGACTTGGTGCCAGAACTAAGGGTGATTGGAAACACTCCCTGTCAGGCTCGGGCTCACGGGGTCAATGGAATGCCATTTCTTATTTACAATGTTGTGCTGGTACACTACAAGCCTTGACTTTGTAGCAAACCTAAAAAAAAGGCATTTTCCCATTGTGTTGCATTCTCGTATTGGGATTTGAAGTGTTTTCATATCAGATGGTTTGGCAGAATACCAACCTGTCAGCCTTTCAGCAGGCATATGGTCCGGTCCAATGTTGTTCTTGTTCGTGCATGGACTTGGCCATGCCTTGCCTTTTGTTGTTGGGAGGACTTTGTTAGGGACTTTGTTTTTGAATTGTGGCTACAGGCTACTGCAGTTGTTCATTTCCACTTTTAATTAGATGTAAAAAAGAAACTTGAGATCTACCATGTCATTTTCAACGGGTTCCTCGAGGGTCCTCAGCTGTGAACAGAGCATTTCCATATCGTTTTCTGGTATAAGTCAATCACAGCCAACAATATTGTACATGAGAAAAATGGCGAGCTGCAATATCCCTGAGTAAAGTCCATACCTCTGCCAAGACAGTTTTCTTATAAAATTCCATTTAAATTCATTCAATCCCAAAGTTTTATTTTGATCTGCACAAAGTCATACGGATCAGTTTCCTATTGATTTAGAAATCAAGGAAAATGCTGAAAAACACCCTTTACCACAATGATTAAAAAAAACAATTTAAGGGTAAAATTCATGGATTTGAATCCATACAACATCCTTTTTGTCATTATCTGTCCAAGGTTTTTTTTTGCATAATTTTGCTTACAATCAAACAAACAAATAAACAAATGGATAGGGGTACAACATAACCTAACATGACAGGAGTCACTAACCGGTTACCCATCTATCCTCAGCAGCTCATTCCTGGACGTTATCGCTGACTGAACTGTGTGGCTGTGACACAATCGGTCTACAAATGCAACCGACGAAGGATGCAGGCCCTGAGTTGAAACACAGCTTTCAATTGAAGTTTGGCTGATCTGTCAGAAAAACGAGTTGTGGGTTGAGATCTTGTAACTGGATGGGCTATAGCATATGATTTATATTGTTTTCATACTCATCAAGCCCTTCAGCTACCTCATATGCCCTGAGTTGCTGTCACACCTCCTCAATCTTGGTGTATCCTACTATAACATCCCTCTCTGTGTGATGGTCGATGGGCAATTCTTGCTAAGAGTCTAAACACGTATTGGATTGACATTCTCAGTCAGCTGATGAGGAGTTGCTCTTCTGTTTTAACCTATACATCACGCTAATGCATGAGCACCATGGTCATCCAATGTACCAACTCTTTTTACTGATGTTTTTCCCCATACCTCTAAATGCATAATGTCCCTACGGTCACAGTTCGGGTTCCCCGAAAAAAAAGAAAATGATCCACTCAGCACTATGCCAATGGAGGGTTGGGTGAAGTGTCCACCAAACACTTTTGGAATTTAAGGGGTAAACAGCGTTGCAGCCAAATCCAATTTAACTGAAATAACTGGGGGCCGATACTTCAAATGTAAAACAACAAGTGAAAAAAATATATAATACCTCCATACTGCTCCGACATTCAAATTCGACTCGCAACTGCGCCATTTACACCTTCTTGGGTGAGAGCCTGTGTGCAGTTGGTGCCTGCGAACATGAACATGGCTCCTGCTGAGAAAAAGCCTTTGCTCACGACCCACTGAAAAGCTTTTTCTGGAGCAATCGACTGCATTCCAGTCTTTTCACGGATCAGTGCCACAGACGCAATTACAACTAAATACTAGAGATGTTCCATTACATAGGGGGACTAGAGTATTGGACGTCCACATCGCAGCAACCAGAATGTAAGTCCATTCTGAAAGGTGTACATTTTTTCAGTGCTCAAAGTGAAGCAGAGTAAGCCTACACACAGAGACACTGTTAAACTGCAGCATTCCATCAGTAATCCTCTTCCCAGTTTAATTAAATCTATAGTTATGGTTGGAGAGACCGAACACAGCTCACCCACAGAGGCGGTGGACAGCAGATTGTGGGTGGGTTGAGGGTGTGAAACATTCGCTGGTGGAGTCCTCTTTGAATGGCCTTGATATCACTTAGCAGAGATTGTCTGCAGTGGCTTGATAACTGGATGAATCCCTTTAATCTATTTTCATGTTCCCCTGATCCTCTCACTGCTGTTACCAGTTTTCTGCCAACAGACAATACACATAGACACACACACACACACACACACACACACACACACACACACACACACACACACACACACACACATACACACGCACATGCACGCTTCCTGTTTCTTTCAACTGTAATTGACAAGGCTGGGTGTAATTCTGGGATTGCCTTGTTGCTGACCTGGGGTGAAGCCATTGGGAAAGATCAGTGATCAATTTCCTTTACTACATGTTTTTCCACTATTTTGAAAATAAAAAGCAGTATGGCTCAAAACACACAGTTGGTTGTTGATCTGTAAGAACTGAATTTGTTGTAACCGACATCTTTACCACATAGCTACATTTGAACATCCCCACTAAAGCCGCGCTCGGACATGCACTGAGGCCTGCGTAGTCACAGATATCCAAGTATTTTCTGCCAGCCCCATTGTAAAAACTCTGGATAATGTCCGATGGAGCCCATGTGACAATACAGCAGGATAATGTCCGGAGTAATCACTGCGAGCAAGGGGGCATGTTGCTGACATTTCTAACACAATTGGACTGTAAAACTTAAAAAGACAACAATACAAATATCTCCAGTTGAAAAACAGAGGAACCATATACGAATGAGCCACCGACTTGTTAAGACAACGAGACTGGAGGAGTTTTGGTGATAAGGCCCCCACCAGTGATGACTAGTGAGGTTAAACAAAAACATTTGATCTCCACAGTGGAATTAATATGTTATCTCTGGCCTTCTGCATGCTACCCCCAGCTGAATGCTTGTAAACACATCTGACACTAGAATACCCAGCTCTGTTGTTTTTATGGGAAAGGAAAACTCCAGTCCAAGTCCGGACCCCATCGTGATGACATTTTCTGGAGTCCGTGTCTGAAAACTGTTATTTTAAAAATTTGTGAATAAAATTAGGATTTGGGTTTTAAATCAAGGAAGGGAAACCTCTGACTAGACATTTGACGTGACCCATAAGATCCTTCATGAATACCAAAAGTAACTAAGACAGACAAAAAAAAAATTGAATGAAGAATGAAGTGGCAGTGTAACTTGTCTTTCATTGTCTCCATTTCCCACTGTATGCCTGTCAGGTCAGAGTGAAGTAAACACACATCTGTTAAGTAAGTTCACTGAGAAGCATCATGGTAAGTGTCAAGATAAGTATGGATACCTTGGAAAATTCAATTGAATTAACTGCTTGACAAAGTGAAATTGGTCCAAAGTGTCAGTTTGTCTCGAAGAATTATTGCACAACTTTCAATGTCCTCAGTGTCAAGTTGGATACAAGGGAGGATCTACCTTCTTTGTAATCAATGAATGGCTCTACCAAAGGTGAGGAATTGTTTGAGCAAGATGTTTTGACTAAAACCAGAGAGAAGCTGTTCCAGTCATATATACATTCAATAATTGATATGGCTCATGAAGAATACAAAATTTGACATTGCTTTTATAGTAAACAGGTACCCCACCCCTGCTCCAAAACTGGAGGAGAAGCCGGTCATAGTTGTGGATCAGAACAGTAGCAAAGTATTCAAAAAAAAAAAATCTAAACATTGCACCATGGTGACTTAGTTTACTGAACCAGAATCTATCAGTGAATTATTTAAAGCTCAACATAATATCACCAATTTTCAACAGTTCTCAAAAATGTGAGAAGAACCAGATGTTTTACAACGTGGTTATCAATTGTCCACGGAATTCAGACCTTTCATGTTCCTGGAAGCCGTAGAAGTGCTCCTCCTGTGACAGTCTATGACTTGTGCTCCTTTTATTTTAAGGCCTTTGAATAATTGAAATACATAAAGATATATAGTAGATATGATGATATGGTTATCATTCAAATTCCTATTGCTTATTGGATTTATTGTATATATTTACTAATGCATATTCAGTGACGTGTTGACACCAAAGAGAAAGAAGAGGCACAGTTCAACCCACTGCCAAGGGATCCCCTCACAAACATATGGACAACATGAGGTTAGACAGCAACCATGTGCTTTCTCAAAAGACATTTCTCAAATATATCCCAGTCCCAACTGAGGAACTACTTTGCTGCAACAGGGAGACAGTGATAAATAAAAGTGTTCAGGTGACTCATAGGGAAGCCTCTAACAGCTTAGAGCAGGGGTGGAAGTGAAGCACAGACACTTTGAAGAGCCTTCCTTTGTTGGTGTCAGTTTGTAGTGTGTCTCGAGGGCCTTTGTGGTCATTTATGAGTCATTCCATCCTGGTACAAAGCTTACAGATAAGTGCCTCCCTTAAAGTACTGCTCTCCTACAAATGTACTTCTCTTCTTAGACAGTGGCAAATTCATTGTAAAGCAGGTAAAAGTAAAGTCAAATTGGGTTTGTATTAGCACTTCCTGTGTGGGCAGATTACATTAATTCCAAGTAACAGCACCCAGAGTGAGCATTTTGAGGGGTGACGGTGCTGATGAAGCTGTTTTTTTTTAGCCTATAACTACAGGAGAAACTTTAATGTTAGTTTTTTTCGATATGGTTTCTGGAGATAACTTTATTCCAAGCAAACCACAGCCAGACAATATTAACTCTCAGGGAGATTTTATGTAGTATTATGTAAAGTTGTGGTGCTGACAAGAGGCAGACTCCACTTAGGCACAGCAGTGCATTGAGGTAAATGCTTACACTAGCATGCATTAACTTGCTCACAGCGACGATGCTAAATACGCTGATGTTTGTCGGGTATAGGGTAAAACTCAGAGGATCACCAAAGATAATCCAACTCAGTATTAATATCCGTACAAAACATCATGGGAAACCTATTAGTTGTTGAAATATTTCAGCCTGGACCAAAGTGATGGACTGAATCCTATTCCCTGAGACCTTTAGTGGCTGAAGAGAAACCTAAGAATTAGAGCAAGAGAAGCAGAGAAATCCTGACTTTTTATCACTATGATGTGCAACCTGAATCCCTCCAATAAGACATAATGCTTTCATTCATTATATCACTCTGCCTGGCTCCCTGATTGTCATATCATACCAACCGCAAACCCAGTTTATAACACAGTTTTTTTTTTTTTTGTTATAAATTTGAAGTGTAGCTGAATGTTTGGGATAATCCTGATGGCATCATCAGGGTTCTCTCTCATGGAAGCTGAGATAACCCAGGTGACATTGTAAGGATTATTTTCTCAGCCTTCAAAATTTATTTCCAGAGACGGAGACGGGAGCCGGTGAACAAACTGTCCTTCCAGACCTTGTGAAGCACCAACCCAGAATCAACCAGACTCTATCAAAGAGACTCTGGTGCGGGGCATTCAGGGTCTTAAAGCAAATATTCACATTTTGTGAGAGAAGATATATAGAATGAAGTTTAATCATAAAAGCAAACAGTTCAAAAAGTTGTTTGATAATCAATCTGTGTATTTGTTGATATTAATGTAAATATTTTGATCACTATGGTAACATGTGTACATACCAGCTCTTTAGAGCAGGGATTTTACCCTGGTCAATCATAAAAATGTCTCTCTTTCATCCTGTCGACACCATCCACCCACTGGTCATTAATCATGCAGTTTTGTATTAATAGCATTGCTTGGAATCAGTTATTCACTTGTGGATTATATGTGCCACAGTGAATATACACATTAGAGGCATTAAAATGCAGACTGCCTGTCCGTCTGAAGATATCACCTGATGATGTTATTTCATTACCAAGTGTAAACATGTGGATTGAGAGGTAACTCCTTTATGGACAGTTTTGATGATGTCATCATTAATTTTTGTAAATACATGGACCCACATGGAAAATTTTAGTTTGGAGACTGACATGTCATTCCCTGTTTTGACTTAATTTTGCTGCGGTTTATTATTTTTGAGACATTGTCAGTGTATTTCACTCTCACTCACATTTCACTCATATTTGCATCCCTGTATAACCCTTCTTTTAAATTTTTAAATGGTCAAAGAAAATCCCCACCCTCACATGCTGATGTGCGTACATGTGCCATCATGTATACAGTAGATGCATATTTCAAAGTAATGTTTAGCTCCACTTTAGGACAGAGTATTAAGGCCATGTTAAAGAAAATATATTCTGTGATTCTGAGAATAAAGTCATAGTTGAGTAGAAACTCCTAATATATCCAAATGTACGTCACACTTTGACATGAATAAATCCATTCGATTTCAAGAATAAGGTAATAATTTAACAAAACTAAAGTCATAACATTACTATATAATAATACAAGAATAAAGTCCTTTTTATTTAAAGTCATGATATAAATTCATAATTTTATGAAATAGGTAATTCGAATCAAGGAGAACCCCCCTCTCATCAGTTTCACTCCTTCTGGATCTTGATTACCAACCTCATTGTGAAACAATGTTACCCCTTTGAATATCAAGCGGATGTAAGCAACGTTTTACCGAACATTTCTTACATAATCTTTTCAAAGTCCTTATACTTTTTATGATAATGTGATGCTGATGTGACAAAAGATTAATTATTTTGTTATTTGTGAAACTTATACTTATTACTTAAACAACAATATAAAAACAACAAACCTTGCAACACAATATCTTTGTTGTTGTATTATTACAACTCTTTTTCTGAAAAACTTTTTTTTTTAGTTAATGTTACTCAAATCATATAGTGCTACTGAGTTCTCTAGTTTTTTTTGAGGAATTTTTATCAATTCAAAAATCGGACAAACTAAAACCAAATGTCTGCACTGGCCGATGCCTCTATGCAAGAAAGGAATAATATCTTCATGTAATTTGAGCGATTCAGCCCATAGATGAACTAGTCATGACACAGAAGCCAAACTGAACTGACGAGTACACAGTCACGTTGGATAAAGTGTGCACTGTGCTTTAATCTCAGGCCACCGGGCGAATGCTGGCCCGCTGGTGACCTGTCCCATATTTCACCACTTACCAGGTGGCCTCCTTGAGATCGGAATAACAGCTCCGCAAACTGCTGACACTGTGTAGGCTGCAAACCATTTGATTTTTGCGCAACACATTTGATCATTCAGCGTTAGCTTGTGTGGATCTGATAAGCCGCCAACCGGCTCTGGTAAAGTGGTGTTCTGATGAAGACATCTATTTACTGACAGTAATGCCACCCTCTTACACTGTGCTCTCCGGGAAGCAGGGTCTGACTGGCTACCATAGTAACTAACACCGACTCGCATCGTTTTTTCCAGCCTGACCTCCCGTCTCTTTCCCCCCACCGAGTGTGTCTGCAGGCTGTGGGGGTTGGGCTGGGCACGGGGGTGTAATGCGCAGGCCTACTTCTGTGTATGCGTGTGGGATATATGCACAACAGCAGGGGTAGTGAGGGGTTTTCACTGTAAAAGCGGCAGTGCACAAAACACTCTAATGGATGCCAACAAAACTCCTTTTCAGAGCAGGCTGTCAAACAAAAAACGTCTGAGAATGGAAAAGCACTTGGTGGCCTTTTTTCAACAGCAAAATGGGCCGCAAAGGTTTGAATTCCAAACTTCATTCTGGCCCACACGAAGTATTAATATATAAAGGGCACTCAAAATACAGAAAATTTATGAATAATTAATTCAACCCTATGCTGGACAGGAGGGAAGGCAGTTTCAATTATCCTTGCCAATAAACAAAATGTTTGTTACAGTCCGTATGACTCTGAGCATATGGTGCGAGGTATAGTGTATGTCCCACTGATTGTTCCCTGCATTGTGAGTGTGCTCCTAATTGGCGTCGTAAGGATGCTCGTGAGTGTGCTGTATATGAGGATGTAAAGAACGCCCCCACATTTTGGCACAGAGTTAATGTCTCATCACAGAGAGGTTGTCTCTAATGGCTCTTGTCCACAATGCTGGATAACATATGGTGAAATCGAGTAATAAAAGAGCGAAAAATAACAGATTTTTTCCTACTTTGATTCTGTTTAAAGGAGCTCCCGAGCTGGTTGGTGTCTGTGCATTCTTTGATTTGTTGCAGAATCCACGGCCTTAACCGGCATCTTCATTTGCATGGGACTCATCGCATATTTATTTATTTTTATATTGGGATCAGTGACGGCTGATGAATAATTTAGTCAGCTTTTCTACCTCGTCTCCAGGGTCACGCTGAAGGTCCGCTTCCCTAAAACTCCCCATTATATCCAACTGACTGCATTAGCACCGCCACAGTGGAGCCCCACGCTGGGAGCCGCCAGACCTTGCCGATGAAGGAGTTGTGAGGAGGAGGAGGAGGAGGTGACATCATCAGAAAAGAGCCAGGAATGAGGCTTCACTGAAAACTCTTTCTAAACAGTACGTCGAATACTTTTTTTGAAACGTAAAAATATGAAGCCCCTGACAACCTTCATTCATTTTTCTGTTACTGTCGAAGATTTGTCTGCGTTTTGAATATTCATGAGAGCGGCAATCGTCTTACCAAGTTTTTCTCTTTTGATGAAGAAGACGAAATCTCCTTGTACATGAAATGCACAGGGAGTAATAATATACTGCTAGGGGTATATCTCAATCAAGACAACAACACTATATGGAGTATGGTGGAAGGCGGTGCATTTGTCATGAACTTGGGCCTGTCTGTGTCTGAAATGATCCGCCAACTGCATCTGCCGGTGGCTGCAGGGCTGGAGTGAAAGAAGGCAGCCGTCAAATCGGACACTTTAACTTCTCAACTGTGAGCAACAGTAACAACCGATATCAAGTCTTTTCACATCTCAACTGAATCACAGTTTCTTCTCCCGTCTGTTTCTTCGGGAATCAAAGACTTGAGCAAACTCTCATCTTGCTGTTCTGATTTTTGCCTTTTTGGTCCTTGCTCCAAAATCCTCTCAAATCTAAATCAAATGACTTAGAGATGTAACCATATGTCTGTCTGCACCAAGCCAAACATTTCAATCACTACCGATACAGGCACTTGCACAACTCATCTTTTTGAAAATAGTTTCATTGACTTTTCTGATAAATAAAATATGATTGGCACTGTAACCAGACTGGTTCATTGTCATTGTCACAGGCTTTAAGGCGTTTTGTGACAGTTTATATATATATATATAAATACAAAAAGAAAAACTGTCTACATATCCTCCATGCATTCCTATATGTTCTATGTAAGTTTCAAATAGTAAGAAAAATAAGAACACAAATACAACATACACAATCATTACTTATCTTACACCAACAAAATCCGAACTAATCAGCTGAAAATTAAAACTATATAAAGTGTGTAAATAATTACCTAACTGTTATAAGGAGATCAAACCCATCTGATCCTCTTTGGAGAGAAATAAACGGCAGATAATGGATCTGAATTTCTTATATAATAAAAAGCTTAGTCACTTATTTTGTGTTGGTGAAGCCTTCAGCAAATCAAAGCAGGGTGTTGTTGTCGCAGAGATGGTTCCCAGGTGTTGCAGCTGGAGGAGAACGACTGTGATGTTTGGCTACAGCTGGCTCGCTCCTGCGATATTTTAGGGTCATGTGACATGATGACATTTTGCAGCTCAGGCAATTAAAGTTGAACGCATCTATTGTGAAATACTGTGGGTTATGGGAAATGTTGTCTTTACCACCATCGATGTCACAGGCCTTATTCACCGTACACATTTTGACGTCAGGGTCGGAAAAAAGCACAGGTATAAATAATGAATTTGAATGCTGGGTCTTTTTGAATAGAACACAGCCGTCGTTCATGTTATCCTGGACAACTGGGTTCTCCTTGTTTGACAAGTCAAAATGTCAGCAGAGAAAAAAGCTTATTGGCTTCTCCTCGGTTAGGGTTCCTTCAGTGTCAATCATTCAGGAGGTGAATTACCTGCACAGGTCTGCGCCGCCACAAAACAAGTGAAGCGAATGATTGAATCCGGTACAATCACACACACACAGGACACAGAACATCTCCGAGGGGCCACGGACTGAGCTGCTGCAAACATTTGCTCAGCTTGTTTCTCTAGCAACTCTGATTTACATATGAAAGAGACGTCCTGTGACCAAAAATCCTCCATCCAGTTCAAATACATGGTTAAACCAATGTGGCATTTTTACCATTTAAACAGCCACAACACTGGTGTACACTGCCACCTCACCGCTCGATGTAACTAAATCCGGAACGCTGGTCCTTTAAAAATAGGGTAGAAATAAACCAGAGATTCTGCGACTGACTAGCCCCATCTGTGATTTGAGAATCATTACACCAACGATGTATCAGGAGAGCTAGATAGAGCACTTTGTGTTAGCCTATCTGCTCAGTTGACACAACGGCCTTTCACAGTGTTTCAAAGAAGTAAACTGTTCACACCAAATTCAAAGCAAATTTTCCATGCAGGTCATTGAACTGGCCACTGGTCAACCTCAGGTGGCATTGGAAATGGTGTCATCCAGACGCAGCTCCTGAAGAAGATAGTGAAATTCCCTGAGCAGCTATTTACTAAGTTCCTTCTTCTAGTGGTCCTCCTCTCCTCTTTTCAGGAGGAGAACATATTCGCAGGTTGTGTATTTACCGTGAGTGAACCCAAATGATCCTGCTGCTCGTGCAAGTAACGAGCAGCAGGATCGTTACTTGCACAGATAGTATTTTTAACTATCTGTGTTTGCAAAATTTTCCCAGAGCCAAGGGAGGGAAAAGTCTTTATATGCTGGGCCGCACAAAGTAAACTAACCTTTTTCGGGCCTCGAGCACTGGACCAAACATTTTCATTGAAATGAACGGGAGTTGTTGTGGATTCTGACGTCAGGCTTTTAGCTCTGACGGACGTGTCAGCCCTCAGCAGAGCCAGTCAACATCCCCACTCAGACACCTGAAACATAAACACACTTTTAAAAAATATGTCCAAGAGTTGTTTGACCTCCATGAGAAAAACCCACTGCAGCTGCCACCAATAGCTGCACTATAACTGTAGTTTATGTTTACTCTCAAAAAAAGGAGAAACCGAAGTTCTACAACTAACAAGTCTCTTATTAAGAAAAAACCCATCAGCTTTCAATGCCAAGCACGAAATCAACAGCTGTGTCTCAGATGCATTCTCCAAAGAAAATGAAGTAGCCCTGCAGCAGGTATGTTTATACTGAAAACCAAGCAAAAACCCATCTGTACAATTTCCCTCTATCTCATGCCCTGATTCACACACTCGGGGGGCGGGGGGGGTGGACATGTCTGCTTTTTGGCAACCAGTTGGTTTTGTGAAATCAACCTTGCTTTTAATAGTGTTTTAGTTCCCTCCCATGTGGCCATTAGGGTTGCTTCTTAGTACTCGCCATACAACATGTAACAATGTGTGTTTCTACGTGTGTGTGCGTGTTTGTGTGTGTGATATGTCAAGAGAGAGGGGATGTGTAGGAGCACAGGCCTCAGCTTTCCATTACGGTTGTGATTAATGGCCTAAATGAAACACAGCTTGGATGTGAGGGTAAATGATTTTTGCGCGCAACCCGTCTTAAATAGAGAGATTCTATTTACTGTTCTCTCCCTCAATCAATCTGTCTCTTTTCTGTCTTCTTCTTTCATCATTCTCTTTTTCCTCTTGTCGTTTATAAACCCACATGTCGCCATCCACAGACACTCATCCCCATCTGTTTGCTCTCTTTATTTTCTTTCTGTCTTCACTGAGTTATCAGTCCGTCTGTTTTTTCCCCTGTCTCAGTCTGGAGTATATCTGTCTCTATAGTTCCCATTCTCACCCTGTCCACATCTATTTACTCATATTTTCTCTTCATTCACATTGCTCCCCCCCTGTCAAATTATTTGCGACTGTCTCAATACTGCTGATGTTTGCTTGTTGTTATAAAATGTGTTTTTTTCACTGGTGTTGTCTCTGCAATGTTCATTTCAGCTCCAGCATTAAAAACACATACGTTTAATAACAATTCAACGAATGTCTTTTGTTATCGTGTAATTGGGAGGCAATCAAATTGATTTACTTTCTTTCTGTACGTGAGATGAGGAAAAATTGACATTGACATGCAAAGAGGTGAACAAAGGTGCTCTGGCTCCGTCTGAAGTTGCATCTTCACGTTAAGCTCCGTCCTCCTCCAGCTCCTCCTCCAGCTCCTCCTCCAGCTCTGTCCACTCTTCACCAGGTAATCGGCCTGCTCCTTCAGGGAGGAACTGCACTTTTCTGTTCCACACTCCCTCACTACTATTCAGCTCGTTTTCTTTTTGAGTGAGCACTGCCAGGTAGTCGAAACAGGCATTGATGCGAACGTGCCTTTTCTCCATGTTTTGAGGAGTTCTTCTGTTTGTTTGAGCTCCTGCTCGAGCTTGCATTGTCCAATTTCCAACAGGTCAACCTTCCCAATCCGAGTCCCATTTCCCTGTCTGACATGCAAACAAATCAGTGAACACATTCAGTTTAAAACCTCAAACTACAATAGGGCCCTTCACTTCAGCGACTGCAACCATCTGTACAAGTGAACTCCAGACAATGTCTGGAAAACAGGGACTGCCAGTGAGTAGTGTTTACTACCCAGTACAAGTGTAGATACTACTTTAAGTGAATATGGATATATTTTAATGCATGTGAAGTGTATTATGCTAGTGGAACAAACACTCATGCTAACGAAGAGCCAAGATGTTATCTTATTGGCTCTACCACCGGATGCTAATTATAAGAAAGTACTAATAGTTTTATAGCACAATTCAACTTATATAGATTCAAATAGATTTTGAATATGAGGAAAATATGCTAGTGGAAAAGAGGGTAGTAAGGAGATGAGTCTGAGAATATTTGGAGGATGGCAAAGTGGGTTTTCTGGTCCTAATCATCCCCACGTTTGATGCTTATCTTGTATTTATCACCCTCCAGCTCCATGTATGAAGTGAATGCACTGAACCTAAAAGTCTCAATCTCATCTCGCTCCTGGAAAGTTAAATAAGAATGTTTGCCCAAATGTTGAGATACTGCTTTCATGCCTCTTGCTTCAGTAGCAGAGAATAGAGCATGCCATTTACAGTGCAAATAAGACACTAAGGTTCAGGTAAAAACTCCAAATAACTCCATATACTTAAAAACTATACACATTTCTGCTTGATAAAGGATTTACATCCATCTGCATTCAGAGCCATATAAAACAACTTTTAAATTTTTTTTCAAAAGTCAGTGCTGCTGGATCCACTATAGGTTCACCCATGGAATTAGTTGTGTGAATATAATTGTGAATATACATTTTTCAAACCCAGAGGAGAAATTCATTTCTGAAATAAAAGGTCAAGCTTCGAAAACAAAACTGTGTTCCAGTTCCCCACTGTCAACATTAGTAAATAAGCAGAAGTTAATTTATGTAGCACCTTTCAAACCCAAGGGTACATGGTGCTTCACAAGATGGGCCTGTCAGGCAAATAAAAACAATTCGAAGCAAGGAAACTTCAGTAAAACGCCTTTGAGAATAAATAGGTCTGAGAATAAAAAGGTTTGTTTGGACATTTTTGGCACATTGGCATTTTGTGAGTGTGTTGATTAAAACCCTGGAGGGAGACCGATGAATAATCCAGGACCCAGGACAGACAGAGCTTGGTCCCCACAAGTCTTGAACTTTAAGCAGGACACAACGAGGACCCCTGCTCTGATGACCTAACACATCCAGTGGACCTGCAAGAGACCAGCAGCTCACAGAGGAATGCTGGAGCCCAAATGTGCAAATCAAATCCTTCACAGGGAGACAGTGTAGCACTGCCAGCATGAGGCACGCTGTGGTGTAGAAGCGAAGGTTGTGTGAGGAATAAGTTATCATTTTACAGTATGAGATTCACAGTGAGCTATGGGTGCATGGATCTTTTTCTGGCATGGAGCCTGGTATTGGAACCTATCTGAAATTCCATAAGTGGCCTCTGTGTCAAACACTTGGTGTATGTTAAGTTATGTGTGTCACACTGATCATGTTTCCATACACAGACCTCTTTTCTTTATGCCTCCTTGGTGTGTGATCAGGGACTTGAACTAATCGCTTTATAGTTCTAGGCTTTCAAAAATGCTATATTAGAACTATGTATTTTTACAAGACACTTGACTGACTGAAACTGTGCTAAGATTGTCTCCATATATTTTAAACAATATATTAGAATCCTTCAGTGTTTTGTGCCTATTTGTGCCTGCAGTTATTGAGTGGTTCAAATAATATTACAGAACACTGGTGTCTTGGCTTATCGGAATACTGTGAGTTTAAGCACAACAAGAAGATTTGTTTGAGCTGCTGGAAGGATAAGAGATGTGTTTCTTAAATGAAACTAGCAGGAGTGAGTAATTGACTTAAAACGTTGCAGCCTCCAGAGACCTGTGATGGAGGAGGTCTCTGGAGGCCTTCACACACGATCTTTAGACACAGAGGCTAACGTTGAGATGTGTCTATATTTCTGGGGTTTGGCAAGATCGAGATGTTGTTGTTTTTTTCCTTTTCTGTCAGATGTGGTTGAATAATGGCAATCTCAAAAAGAGGATGGGGACTCATTGATAATGGCGGGGAAAGGAGGGCTTGTGGTTTTTAATGTTACCATGAAAAATTCAGTGACTAAAATATCAAGAGAAGAGTGGGACAGAGCGTGGAGCACAATGTCATTAGTAGGAGTAACTAGATATGATCAACTACAGAGGAGGACACTTTTCTGTCATCTTGGGAGGGTGAAGAAAGAGCTTCCCTGTTTAAAAGGTAACTGATTTCATTAGGGTTAATTTTATTGACAGTAATAGGGTCATTAAACTTGGTACTCCGTGCCTCTTTAATCTTAATGTGACAAGTTAAAAGTAATGCATTTTAAGTTTGAGTAACAATAAATTCATTATCAGTAAAGATGCTAAAATCTGAGGTTGAATTTGTTTGATGAAGCTGCAGAGGTATTTAAATCTGTAAAGTTAAGTGCATTTTTAGCTAAATTTATGGCGTGGGGTGAAAAAGTATTGCAAAGCTGTTACAAAATATTAAACATTGTCTTGTTTACATTTTTTGTATGTGGCTACTATCTTAATGCTTGTTTTATACCCTGGACATGTTGGAGCCCTAGGCAAAAGATCAGCCTCTTGTGCCGCCCTCTCGGTTGGCACAAGAGGCAACCTAAGTCGCCTATGCAAGGAGCCGCCCCTGTTATATCCACAAAGTGAGATAATTCATCTCTAAATCCCAATGTGCTCTCGTTTTGAATCCAAAAGAGACCATTTCTCTTTCCGTCTGCATACCTGTGAGAACTCTGCATTGTTTTATCGTACAAGTAAAGCTATAGTTCTGGAAACACTAGCTTATGCTTGTGTGAGTATTTCTCCCTTGTATAGTGAAGAAGTTGTTTTTCCCCCCGTGTTCAGCTATCACCTTATACAGCAGGTACCGTAATTGACCCATGGAGAGGAACTGACTTTGGGGTTGGATCTGTGCTCACTAAGAGAGACTGGAGCATCCAAAGCAGCCTGGCAAGCATAATTAAAACAGATTACGAAATCATCAGCCTGGGAGGCCACATCATTATAAGCATTTGAGAGTAAAGCAGCAGATGCGTTTTTAAGATCGTCATAACAGGGTTGTGTATGAGGCAGAAATCAAAGATGCATTTATGATGAGAGATGAAGTCAGAGGATTTTAAGGAGCCAAATGAAATGACCAAGGTCAAGGGCAAAGATATGCATCGCAGTCATGAGTATAGGAACCTTCACATGTTGAAAAGTCTTTAAACATCGAAGACAGACGCATTTAAATCGTCACCTGTATAGAAATTGAAATCATCTCCCCTAATAATTATTATTTCAATCTAATTTTCAAGACACATCTATCAAGTAATACAATTTATATACATTTTCGTGATTTCTAAAAGATACAGGCTTGATCATCACGGTGTCTACCTTTACCTTTAAAAATAGTCATTAGTTATCACTGCACCTGGCATTCTAGTGGTTGGGGAAATTTGACAGATGTTTCAAGCGAGCGCGAGGAGAAGAGTCGAAACTGTAGCGCAGGGCAATCTAAGCACAGGTGTATTTGAGTGCAAGCACAGGGTTTTGAGTGAGAGCACAAGTCCTGCTCTCTAAATGAAGGACCACGCTCTTGAATAAAAGGAAGGAAAAAAACATACAAGTCCCATTTTTGGGACATGAGGAAAAACACAAGAAATGAACATTGATGAGATGTAAACTGAGGTGACTTGGCGTTCACAGGAAACACCAGGTTGGAAAATACTCAGCAGTTTTAGGATTTAGGTGTTTGGATAGTTAAGCATTTACTTTGATGGAGACATAGTATACTTACATTTTTTTAACTTTGATCTTAGGTTCCCTTCATGTCAGAGAATAACGGCATCGCAGCAACTGAGAGCCAGTTGCTTTTTGAAAACAACATAATTGTGCCTACAGAGAAAACAAAACGTATTGGAAACAGTATCAACGCATAACATGTAATAAGGTCACAGCAAAACTGGAATACTATGCGACACCTTGCATGTCATTTTCATCAACATGTTGAAAAAAGTGGATATGGAGAGTAAGGCAGACCTGTGATATTCTTGGATGTCGGCAACTGTTGCCTCCATACATTTTCCCACCTCACATTCACACTCACTCCCACATCGCACACTGCGTTCCCTCCTCTCTCCTCCCCCGACTCTCTGCTTCAGTCCTCGTGACATGCAGCAGGTGACTAACCCCTTATGTCCCTTTACATTCAGAGAGGGGGCTTCAGCCTCACACTGATTGAAATTGTTGGTTTTGTAACCCTGTCAGCGATGCAACACAAAAAAGCTATTTCTCTACTTAACAGAACAATAAGGGGAAAAGAGGAGTCTATGGTGAATCTGCAGTCTCTGTTGCACATGGAGATTATGAACAAATGTCTAATCCAGTCAGGAACACAAGGAGTCAAAAGATACTCAATATGTTGGGCGGCATTTGAGGAAATGTTAAAAAATGATGTGTGGTTGCGGCTGCACATTAAAGGTGATGTTTTCCTTTTTATTTACCATTAAAACTCCAGACACGGTCACTTTCTAAATTGAGTGCACACAATTGGTGAGGTCCAAACTGCTTTGTCAAATTACTTTCCTGTCAGTGTCCTGTAATCCACCATTATCCCGGCAACCTGGGAAGACTGAGCCGCTGCAACACAACAGCTTAAATAGAGGAGGCTGAATGATTGGACTGCACCATTCTGGTGTAGACAGTTCTCAGGAGCCACCTTCATCTAATCGGACTGTCTTTTCTCCCCTGAAATAATCTATGGACTGACCAGCATTGACTATATAAACCTTTCTATTTTGCTTGGATTTGTTAAATTGAAATACTCTGGGTGAATAAAGCGCTTATTTTTCCACTATTCCCTGCTCTTCTAGTTGTTGTGCTGCCCTGTGCCTTTTTAATCACTCCAAAAAAAAGCTATCATGGTTTTGAAATAAAAGTATTTAAGACTGATTTATTTCCATGAAAACACAATAATCAGTGAACACGACACCAACATGTGGTTGACTTATTTAGAAACTTTAATGAATTCTGCAGTTTCTTGCGACCAGCTGAATGTCAGTCTCTCTATTCACTGGGTTTTGGTCAAGCTGTTAACACTGTTAACAGTTATTTTGTATCTCCCCTGAAAGAGAACAACACAAGTTTGTATTATATAAGTTTTAAACATATTGTCACGATGAATTTAATTTTGAGCCGACAATGTGGCGTCGATGTCAGAGAGTGGAACTTTACAGAGGGAGCAGGCCGGGCTGAATAGATGGGTCACAGGAGATTGCTGTTTGTTTTCCTGCCACAGTCAGCATCGGGTTCTTTTCATCATGTTCTTCTCAAACTGTGACCAAACCTTTTTTTCTTGTAATCTTGATCATGAAGGTAGCCTTACATTATCAAACAAAAATGTGATTTTTAACCAGCATCACAATCTTCAAAAAGTGAGCCTTTACCATGCCTTGTTAATCCTGCTCTGGAGGATTTTCCAGTATGCTCAGCACTCCGCTTGCTGTTGAGCGACTTCGGGCAGAGACATAATAATACTTTGGGGCATCCATCATAATGTCTGAGAGCAAACTGCCCCTCTGTCTGAGCAAACCAGGCCGATGCCTGTGTCTCCCAAAGGCTTAAGCAAAACTACGCTCGTCGCCATTGTCTGTCTCTGGAAACGTCCAAAACGAACCAAGGTCACCGCTGTAGGAGTCGCTGGAATGAACTGGGCGGACGGGAACCTCCTGGAACTTTCTGGTTCGCTGCACATCTCTGTGTTCTGTGACTCACGTGACTTCATCAACATAAACGGAAACCACTCAGTGTCAAAAACATTGGCTTTGAACCCGTCTTACTGCTGCTGTTACCATAGTAACCCTGCAGCTCAAAGAGGAGCAGGTAGAGTGCAAACCGCACAAATAGACCAATAACTGAACCTTACATTTAACTCAAGCCAAACTGAATTCTGTACATTGTGTCGACTACACCTGCACTTGATTCTAACCATATATGACAGAACAGGTTTATTCTTGAAACAGTTATGTCATCCCGTTGATAGTGCCATCGGATCTGTATAAATACTTGTGCTATTCTCAATGACAGGAGCCAGCTGTGTGTTTTTATCGGTATTTTGGAGGACTTGTTTGATAAGAGCAGCGAGAGTGAACCAAATCACTTCAGCAAGCTGTGGGCAGTAAAACCAGAACGACGAGCTGAAAGATGCTTTAAATGCTCCATCAAGCTGCAAGGGAAAAAGAAACGACAATGTGGGTTTATCCTGTTGTAACTGTTGATTAAAACCGATTCAACTAGAGGTGAAAATGTATTTTGCGGTAATATCTGAAAGGTGAACTATTCACGTAGATCAGTCATTTATCATTAGAAAACAAAGGATACTTTTAAGATTCTATTCAGTCTGATGCTGCCCATGGACAGTTAATTTTTTTTCCTTCTTCCTAAACCCGGGCTGATAGGATTCTCTTCTTGTTTGCACATGATGTCGACACCTGACACTCGACTTTTCACTACAGCAGCAGCAGCTTTCGCGTGGGGAAGGTAAGCAGCCCTCTGCTGTGTGTCGCTCTGCTGGAACAAGCCCTATCCGGTCTCCGATGACTCCGTGTAGCTCTTCTACGAGCCCCCCACCCTCTCCCCCCTTCAGACCACAACAACTTTGATTTCTGTGGGAGTGGGGCGGGGGTGTGGGGGGGGGGGGGGGGGGGGGCAGCCTGAGCATGAAGGCAATGCATCAAAACGCCTTTGCTGTGCTGCTGATAACGCGGCGCTGCCTCAGGAATAATAGACTTGATTGAATTAGCCATCCATTTTTCTCCATGCTCATACATCTCTCAGTGGCTTGATCCCACTGGCAGCCAAAAGCTTGTGATTGAAGAGTCAGGTGGGGGGGGTGGGGGGGGGCAGCGGACAAAAAATAAAGAGTAGGAAGTCAAGAGGTGAGAGGATGAAGTTGAAAGATGAAAGGCGGAATGTGAAAAAGTGAATGTTGGAATGGGAAGAAAGGGTCTTTCATGTGTTTGAGTCGGGGTGGAGGGGCTCACGAAAGACGTCCCAGCCTCTCTCTTGTCTCTCGTCCTTCACATCTTGTCCTTCAGCCTCTCAGACCGCGCAACTGTGGTTCCCTAATGGGTGTGTTCAGCCATCAAACAGAGAGGGGGGTGAGGCTTTTGCCGCTTAACAATTAACGACATCCGACAAGAAAAAGGTCCTTCACACGAATGATTAGCACGTGTGGCACATTAATCACATGTTTGAAAGCGATTTTAATCCTCAAACATCTGAGACCCGGGGAACAAAAGCGACGAGGTTTCTCTGTATTCAACTCGCCGTGCACACAAGGAGAATATGAAGCATCAAATGGTGGCCCCCTCGGAGTGGAGACAGAGGGAAGAGGTGTCACTGTGTATCATGTAAGATTCTCCGGACCCGGAGTTTGAACGCTGTGGCTGCTTATTAATATTCCGGTCTCACCACGTGCCTTCACGGAGGCCGAGATGGGATTGCAGTGATAACTGAAGTACATGGCGATGGATGCAATCCCCTGAATTACCTGGAACCTGACCGGCAAGCTAAGCCGCCCATAAGGCAGCCTGGAAGTAAATCAATGCCTGTAATTGGTTTGTGTCCCATCTTCTGACATGCTATCGCTCTCCCTCCGCTAACTCCACATGAACATAGTTGAAATACTCCCAATTTGTTGTCTTCATTGCTGCTTATTAAAGGATGGTAAATAAAATGTGCGTGAGAGTGGGAGAGAAAGAGATTTAGGAGACCCAGAACAATAGCAGCTCGTGTTCTGACTCAACTGTCAAGTTGTACAAATTCCAAAATCGGGGTCTTTATTGTTTTCCTTATCCACGATAACATGCAAACTCTGTGACAGGGCTACCTGCTGAGCCTGCATGCCGCACTGGCAACTAATCTTCATATCTACATCACATAATGTCAGATTAGTTGGATATATATTTGATTTATATCTCTGTGCTTCTAGATTGGTGGGGTTTAGACAACTAAACTTACTTGAGAGTTAGGGGGTGTTAGTTTTAGAGTAAGACACTAATGCTGTATGCACATCCATCTTCCCAGTGCTGTCATGCCAAACTTTTTCTGAAGAGATCGGAGTATTTATCTTGAAGCATTTTATTATGATGAACCAAAGCTGTTTTTGTTCATGGTAAGGCCAGTAGGACGGGTGGTTGGAGCAAGGTGGATGTTTTTTCGTACATATCCAATATAAAAATGACGATAAACTGGATATGAAAAGGCCGCAATGGTAAATTTACTGATACACCAGATACATATTTGTTCCTCACAAGCATTCACGTAATCTCAGCAAGCCATTCCTACTGTCTTCCTTTAGACTCCTACAACTGTGGATCAGGGGAGAGAGCAGGTTGTCCACTAAGCAAAGGGTTGATCTCCATCTAACCAATTCAACATGCCGAAAAACCCCAAATTGCCCCTGACGGCTGTGCAGTCACTGTATGAATGTGTGTGAAGACGGGTGAATTGCAAAGCTCTAAGGGCTTTAGGTATCAAGATGAGAAAAGCTGCTCAAAAGGCTGCCACATAAATAAAAATAATTTATCATTTTCTGCCTTGATGCCAAAACATACCCAGCCCATACTGGCATGTTGCATAATGCCAGTGGACAAGGAGGACCCACACAGGCAGGCAGCTTCGATGACGGAACTTTAATACGTTATCTGACATGTCACAAACAGCGGGCTCCTTGATTGGCTGGAACGTGAAGAGGAGATGAAAAGGCTCCTGTCACCCCCCTCCCTCCCACATCCACGTCATACGTCCTGCACATGAATGCCAGGTGATAGCCATTCAGAGAACTTGTTACGTCACATTGACAATCTGCATTGCTTTACCTCAGCTTACCAGCGTGAGGCCCAAAGTGTCACAGAGAGGCTTAATGGAGAGGCTTAAAGGAGAAGCCAAATGACTAAGCAAATTGAATAGTTAATAGGAACAGGAAATGGAAATGCAAATGGGAAGGGAAATTGCCCTTTTAAATGTCTGATTAAAATCTCTATTCTTAATTCAGTTTGTGAATCCTGTTTATTTTTTTTCCTCTTTTTATACTGCATTTATTTACAAATATATTTTTGAACTCTTCAATGGTTTTTTTTTAATAATAAACCTTTTGAATGTTGATGTTTTTTTAATTTGAAATATTAACAGATAGTTAATTATTTGCATTGTCCCTTTTTTATTGTCCAGTACAATAACAAAATAACTAATCCAGCACAATTAATCTGCAAAAAAACAGTTTTATTGCCTGACATAGCTACAAATTCATGCTTTAATGCTTTATTGCTCCATATGTGGCACTTGTGGTCCCTCATACGATTTGAGCACATTCATGATTAACCCGTAGTGGAAGATGTCAAAAGGACACGAGGCAAAAAGAGGCAGCTTTCTCTCATGAGAGGGGAAACGGCTTCCTTTTAAAAAGCTGCAGAGCTCAAATCAGACTTGACACCTTGTACACTCATAAAAAATGCATCTGTTTCTGCATGCCACTTCTTGTCTGTTGTAGATTTACATCCAATAGATTGTGGGCGAAAGGAACAAGTCTTGGGCAATGCCGGGGGAGAATTTCCTCATGTGTAGCCCACTGAAAATACTTTCATTTTCATTCCTGTTTTTTTGTCATTCTGCCATGAGGCAAAGCGGGAGCACGTCTATGGAAGTAAATCTGTGTCATCGGGATTTGAAACAAAAAAGACTCATATAATAAGTATTATTTTTCCTATTAAATAGTGGCCCATCCAAAATTGAAATCCTGGCGTTACCCATGCCAGTCACTGGCCCGTTCGGAAAAAAAAAATCTGAACGTCATCTCGTTTAAGTTCCACTTAGTTTATGTCCAATAAAGTCCGTGAATGTACACATGTCAGTTGTCTATTACTACATCTTACAGAAACAAACTACACCGATGGCATATAGAAGAGTTTAAACACTCACCGAAGCACCTCACGCACGCTCCCGATCTTGAATCTGGAATCGATTGCTCCTCCTTGGATCCCCGGATGTTGCAGTTGAATTTTTTGAGCTTGAATTTTTTGAGGTTGAATTTTTTGTGGTTGAATTTTAAACGTTGAAAAACATTCAAATACATAATTTCCATGCATAAATATTCAGTGCTAGAAATTCAATGTCTTTTTTGTTTCAAATCCCGATGACACAGATTTACTTCCATACACGTCCACCATTGTGTTTGTGTAGAATGAAAGCAAACAGATGCTGCTGATCGGGACATTTTAAACTGTAACAGAGGTTTTACAGCCTGAGTCATTTTTTTTTAACAATCGCTGGGTCATGATTTGTAACTACGGTGACTTAACAAACAGTCCCTATTGCTGCAGCCACGGCGCCATGTCAGAGCTTGGATTGAGGACCAGCTTTTCCAATCCGCCACCCCTGAACTCAGCCACTCAGGGGGGGGGGGGGGGGAAATTGACCTTGGATCAGGGTTTACAGGTTTGCTCATCTGGTCGCCACAGTTCTGCACGCAGATAGATGGCTCGGTCTATTCTGTGCTGTCTGAGGTTGAACGAGGCTGCGGTCGTGCTGCGATGAAACAGGGTAGGTTAATCGTTCCCTCACCTCTACACCGTTCATTCCTCTGCATCAAATCTAACCCCTTTTTCCCACACTCCCACACTGCATTCTCCCCCATCCCTCCCTGTCTCCATCTCACCAAATCTCCCCTCTCCCTCCCTTTCTTTTTTTTTTCCTCCCCTGCCCGTTTTCTCCTCTCTGCAACGCCTCTTTAGATTTATCACTCACGTAGCCCTCTGCCTCTGGTAGAAGCTCTAGGGCCCTGTCATCAAGCAGAGGGGGCACTGATCCTCCGGAGGGAGCGACGCCTCCTTTCTGAATAAGGAGACACCCACCTTGGCGGATCTGACGTGAGGTCAGACGCGATGGAATCAGACCTGGCGCTCAATGTTGGTCTGCCTTTACCACGTGGCAGAGGTCAAACGTGTGGCCACATCACTGTCTTCATGATAACCATGTGGGGGTACAGGTGTGTGTAAATGTGTGTTTGCGTGTGTGTGTGTGTGTGTGTGTGTGTATGTGTGTGTGTGTGTATGCGTGTGTGCATGTGTGTTTTCCTGCTTTGTCCCTATCTCTGTTGGATGATGACGCCTGTATTATTATTACGACTGGGATGTTATTTTCACGGTATTCCGTAGCCATTACTCCCGATAATGGTGATGATAACAGGGATTGAGCTTTCCCCAGGATTTCTCAGCGCAAAGTAAGTTTGATTTCAGAAACTGATCCCCGTGTAATTTTGTCTTTTGTTATTTTCAGATATGATTCTCCTCTCCAGGTGTAACATGTGCACATATCATCACCTTTAATGTACTAACCTGAGGTTATTCTTTGTTCCATTCTCTTGTAATGTCAAGGTGTGTAATGTAATGTCACCTGTTAAACCTCATCTGTGTACTTTCAGCTTTATAAAGACATTCATCTTGGTTCTGACATCACCACTGTTCCACTAGCTTATGTAGCACAAGGCAATCTTTCATTCAAAGCTTCTTTCATCAGTTTTTCTGCAAAATTAAACCATGTTCCAGATTTTTTTTATTCCTATTCTAAGACTAAATGACACTTACAGGCCTCGCTATTAGAAACTGAAATATGAATTTAATTTTAAAAAGTGTGATGATGGTTCCTTTGGGATGATGCAAGAAACTTCTGCTCCCATCCCAGTTTTCTCCACTTGTGCTCTGTGTATATCCCAGTTCTCACGACTCAGCCATTAGGGGGAATAACAACAATGTACTAACTAGGGCCGGACCACATGGCCAAATATGATATAAAGATTTACAAGAATAATTATCTGTCGGTATCAATTATCACAATAAATCTCACATTATTACTTTATTCAAGTGTAAAGATAGATTTTTGCTCCTGGGTGAAGATTTTGGTTTTGAACTCTTCTTGATGAGAAGAAAATGACAAACACCTGATCGACAAATAACAGTTATTCAACTGAGGGAATCTCAATTATGTGTTACACCTCTTCACTGTGCTGCACAATGCATAAGCAATACATTTATATACAGTGTAGTAATATTGCTATTGATGAAAATTATATGGGGGAAATTATTGATGATGATGTTCATGTCCTAGTTCATCATACTTACACTAATTGTGTTTTATGTCCATGTTACACAAAAAAGAGAACCTGGACAAAGTCCTGGCTTGGTGAAACGCTCTCTAATCGTCTCCCTGCTTGTGTTTCTTGGCCCATCGGACTGTAGTAATATCTCTGTTCCCCCCAAGGTGTGTACAATGTTATTATAACCAGCAGAAGTGATGGACGAAATTACGAAGAATAAGACCAAAGTTGTAATAAACCAGAATTGTCCTTCAGGGCAAAGATAGGACGGAGACAAATCTCCCTTTTTATCACAAGCTGCTTCGTGGCACTTTTCAAACCCAGGGTAACATTTAGAGGTGGACAGGATGACGGATAACAGTGGTTCCCTGTTGATGAGTTTACTCTCCAATCACTCAAATGTGAATAGTTTCTAAAAACTTTGTGTGTGTGTGTGTGTGTGTGTGTGTGTGTGTGTGTGTGTGTGTGTGTGTGTGTGTGTGTGTGTGTTTGTGTGTGTGTGTGTGTATGTGTGAGTGCGGTGAATGAGGCGACAGTGTCAAGGGCATGGCAACAAGATGAGGGCCCTGTCTCACACGGAGATAGAGGTCTGGTATAATGAGGTCTCCCCAGGCACCACGTCAACCTCGCTGTCACACACACACAAACTCAGAAAACACACACACACACACACACTTAACAAACCGTATTAAACGGATAGCTCAACCAAAGATGAAAATTCACTCATTAACTACTCTCCACTATGCCGATGGAGGGGTGGGCAAAGTATTTGAGTCCACAAAACACTTCTAGAGTCTCAGGGGTAAACAGTGTCACAGCCAAATGCAGTACAATTGAAGTAAATGGTGATCAATTCTTCAAAAGTACATGCCTCCATACTGCTGGTGTGGTTTCATCCAAGCGCCTGTAAGCCCCGACAATCAAATACGACTCGAAACAACGTCATTTACACTGTGTTTTTAGCCTAAATGTTTGCTGTTGTCCTCCCTTGAAACCATATTCACTACTGGATCACAGCAAATCTTTAGGCTAAAGACACAGTGTCAAATTTGAATGTCGGGGGTGAGTGAAGTTTAATTCTTGGGTGAGCTATCCCTTCAAGCCTGGCCCCTGTTATGGTAAATGTTCTGCTTATATAGAGCTTTTCTAGTCAGTCTCACTCACCAATCCACACACACCGTCAAATACTGACGACGCAGCATCAGCGGCGGTAAATGGTTCAGTGTCCTGCTCGAGGACACTTCGTCCACTCCAGAGGAGGCCAGGGATCGAACCAGGATCACTAGACGGCCGCTCTACCTCCTGAGCCGCAGCACTCAAGTCATATCACTTGCCCCGATCGATACCGCGGAAAGCGATCCAAGAGCGGTCTGATGCCTTGTGTTGACAAACAAGGGGGCCAGCAGCTGTCGATATAGGGCCATGCATCACATTCTTTTCTGCGGCGGCGCGTGTCGTGTACCAACAACACTCTCCGTCTCTCGCTCCGGCCAATAATCAAAACCCTCGGCTTGCTTCTCTGACAAGAAAATAGACACACGCACGCATCAAATGACATGGTGACACTCAGCAGGCTGTGCATGCGCGGCTTGACGGGTTGAAGCGAGCATGGTGGTGCTGAGACGACAGAAACATTCGGTGACACCTCGGTGATTGCGGGAACAGAGCGCGCCGCGGCCAAGTTCTCACATTAAGCCTGGTAAATCATTGTTGCCAGGCAATGACATATCAATGGTTCACTTAACCTGACACGGCGAACTCTTGTCTGTATTCAGCCGTCAGTCTAATGGAAGCAGAAGACGCTCTGTCACACCCTCTGGAACGCTTCTCGTGTTTGAGTCATTCGCAGCAGCCCAGAGAAATTGTATCCTTAGGGAGCAGATGACAGAACTGTGCTCAGATGGTGTTTTGTGTGAGGAAAAACTGAAAGAAGCCGGGAAAGCTTATCCTAACACACACTAATTAAAAAATCAATACGTGAAATTAAAACTGCTGCTTAAACACTAGATGTAACCAGCATTTCAAACAAAAAACGTTTATCAGTTAATGGTGTGTGGGTGCTATTATATTGCAAAGGAATATCAATATCTGAATTTGAGAGAAACAACTTTTTTCCCTTTTAGTATTAACGTCCGTGACGAGGTGAGCTCTCTACCAGAAAACAAACACCGCCATCTAGTGTTGTTTGTGGAACGCGCCTGCAGATGAGCAGTCGGAGGGGACGAGAGAATCCGAGCTGAGAACGCCTTCAGGTTTCTCACAGTGCACCACACTGCACCGTCGTCTCCTCCGCCATGTCTCCGGCTCCGCTCTCTGTTTCCTTATCTGCTCCACGGTCACATGACCTGATGCACACAAGCAGCGCCGAAACTCCAGCAGCAGACGGAGAACATCTAGGATCAATAGATTTTCTGGGAGCGCAGCCAGAGGGAAAAAAAGTGTGTCCACACTGTAGCCTGCACTCACTACCTGTGTCACTTCACCCATGTTAACAGAGGAGTTCTATAGCAGGCTAGGCTGTGATTTCTTATTAGACAAGCACCGTAAAAACACTTGCAACCAGCTTCATGGTGTCAGTGATACCCACATTCCCATCCTCCCTTCTTTCCCACAGGGGACACACACAAAAAACAAAAGTGTGGATTTTTTATTTCTTCGTCATATTTGTGCATTTGGTGTAAGTCTCAACCGCAGGGATGCCTGATAGAGGTGACTGACATAGAGGCAGGAGAAATTCCTCCAACGCCAAGATTGCGGAGGCATTTCTGTAGCTGGTGAGGATAATGATACGGCCTGTGTCGCAGAGAGGGGCCAGCCAAGGTGGAGCTGGAGATGGAGAAACATGTCTGTAGTTTATTAGCGCCTGCGGGCAACGCAAGTCTGAGGGACCGAAGACAGATCTCTCCATTCTGCCCCCCCCCCCCAGCCCCCCCCCCCCCCCCCCCCGCAAAAAAAGGAAACAACAGCTGAAATAGCCCAGTTGATATGAGAGTACATAACAAGAGAGGATAGCATCTATACATTCCCCAAACACATAAGACCTCCATCTAATATAGCTTGTGTTGTTGGACACACATCCAGCATCTGCCGAGAACAGTAAACAGAAGACGGCCGACATTTGGGATGAGTTGTCTTATATATAATGCACTTTTAAAGTCGGTAGGGTGTTTTATTAGCCTGACGTTGTCAGACTCACAATTCTAGTCAGAATGTGAGTCTGAGACCGCTCCATTGGGCTGTGATTATGGGGTGTGTTTCAACTGACTAGGAAATAAAATTCCTCTTCGCTCAATTGGATAGACCTACAACCAATCAGAGCAACGTAGTATGTGACGTATGTTAAGCAACGCATTGTGAGTTATTTAATAATGCCGGGTTCACACCGGACGCTGAAGTGATGCCGAAGCGACCCTTCAGCGCAGTGCCAAGCCTTAAATAACAGCTGGCTCCCATCCACTCCCATGTTAAACCTTTGTGCGGGTCACACCGGAGGCTGAAACGCCGCCCTGCGCCAAGGCTGCCTCGCGCCGTGCAGCGATCGTTTCGGCGTCGAGTCTATTTTTTGCACTTCGACTCGAGTGTATCGCACCAGGAAACACACTGAAAAACGATTTTAAACTACATTGATGACATATCTTATATGATATAAATGATCAAATATGCATCCCATACTTTGAAGTCCCCTTCTGTTGTCCTGGAATTTTAATTTGACCAATCACACTATTAAATGTCCCCCTCTGCCCATCCACAACAGCCACACAAGCAGTGATACAGATAAAAAGAGAGGGGGGGGGGACTACGTATTCTCCACATAGGCTTGAGTGGAGAATACGTAATTTAACCCCCGACACCCGACATTTAACGGAGCAAACAGCAAAGTTCTTCAACATGGATGACATTAAATTAATAATTGAAGTGGAGAAGTGCAGTGAGTTGTATGATCCTCGAAACATGTTGTATAAAGACAACACCAAGAAAGACTAATTTTGGGACGCTGTTGCTAAATGTTGGAGCAACAAGTAAGTATATGCTTTTAATCTACTGGATCAACGGGTGATATTATTAGCGCTGCCCGGCGGTTCAGCGTCGCTTCAGTGTCCGGTGTTAACAGCCAAGCGCCAGCGCCATAGGGATTAGTGCGGTGCTTTGGCGTTGCCTCCACGTTCTCTGTTCCTCTTTCAAAATGAATGCGCTGTCAATGTCTTCTAAAACAGACTCAATGGCAGCATTCCTAATATGCGCCCGATTTTTGTGTCTGAGCTGAGCTTCCCAGCGTAGTTTAATTTTACACTGATGTTACTTTGTACACAGTCGTTAGTATTTCAGCTCCTCACATTGTTTCCCAAATGCTTCCAGTAATTTACAGTTGTCGTTGTGACATAATGCATTTTGAAACATTAGAGAAATTAAGTGTACAGTTAGAACCATTTTTCCTGTTTGGGTGAAAAGACAAGGACAGGGTTGATTTCCCTGTTTGAGGATTATACGACATAAACTCGACTGGGTCCCACTAGAGTGCATACCTCCCAGTCCCCTTATGAAAACACATTTAAATTCACTAAATCCTTCGATTTATTTGGATCTGCACCAAACTGGACCAAAATATTTAAAACAAAACACCCAATCTTGCCAAAGAAAAATCTGCCCCTTAATCCGGATCTGGGACAAAATTGAAAGGGATCTTCCTTGGGTCAGACTACACCCCTCCACAAAATGGAATTCGGTTGAGTAGCTCTTTTGTAATCTTTCTAATTAACAAAAAAACAAACGCAGGTGAAGATATTACCTCCTTGGTAAACATAGATTTTCTTGTGACAGCATCCCTCAGCAGAAGCCTTCACCTCGACAGACTCTGACCTCGTTACTAAACTTTGTCTCAGTTAATGTGACTGAATTGCATTGAGTTCCTTGAAGTTGAGCACCCTTCAATACTTTAAGTGCTCACATCACTAAATACCCTCACAATAACCAGGATGTTCATTCCTAATAAACAAGATAAAGCCAACCTATCATATTTGACTGTGCAGCGTGTCTCTCCATAAACACCATTAGTCCACCATTACGACATTCAAACATTCACCCTGGGGACTATTTCTTTGGTGGTAGCAATTAGTTCCAATGAAAAGTGTTTCTGGGTGCGGGATGTGCAGTGCCAGCACTAATACAAAGAAGGGCAACATTACATTTCTTTTGAGCTAAAATATATTTTTGAGCTTAAACCAAACTAGAAGTATTTAATCAAGGTTTGTTTGTCTGTTCTTTCTGAGCTTTGAGCTGCATCTGACACGTTTCCTCGGAGGATCAATTGTCGGTTGTCACGATGTTTAACATTTCAGCTTTGACCTTGTCACTCCACACAAGAGCACAGTACGACAGAGGGGAGTGCTGATAACAAAAGTTGCCCCGGAGGAAACTTATACTCAGCATCTATAGTTGGCTCTTGGGGATTTTGCTAGATGAAGAGCAGTGGTTGCAGCACAGTGGGTATAACATAGTTCCCAGGTGAGCGGTGTGGCAGCAGGCATGCAGCTAAAAGAGGGAAGACAGCTTTGAAGGCTTAACTATGAAAAGTGTGGATATATGCTGCAAAGAGATGAGTGTGTCTTTGGAAAGCAACAGCAGACTCAAGTCGACTGCCTAGACGATCCTGCAGGCTTTGCTTCTTTTATTCTATGTGTCAGTTTTTCTTTTCTTGCATAAACAATCTATGAAAGAATGTGCAGGCTACAGTAGGTGGTTCACTTCACTCAGGAATCCACAGTGCAACCGCTCGACAATCATGTGTCTGTGGCCAGAGTCGGATTGATTATTTGTTCCCATTTATTACTGTTAGTGTTTGGAATAATGAAGTGGTCATTTGCTGGTACCATCACTTTAAAGCTTTTTATTGTGCCTTCAGTTTTTGCATGCTGGTGTTATGCAGGCTGCTTGCCCAGACTTGTATCTTTGAGAACCACAGTAACTTAAAAATTAAGTTGCTGTTGATTTTCCTGTTTAACACAATAAGCATCTAGCGAACAACTCCACCAGACTGTCGGCCTTTATGTGGAGCACATATCTCCTAAACTGTTCATCTCATGGGCTTCACACTTGGCACCTAGATTATAATTTTATACAAACGTGGTTTGCTGAATTTGGTGCAATTGGGACACGTGATACTTTCGATATTAATACAGAAATTTAACCAACATGCGACGAACACTCTACAGCAGTCAGTGGTGGGAGGGAAGTGTGCTTTCAGTCTATGGACTGAGTTGAACATGTCTTCTTCTACGTCCTCTGATAAAGCACAGTGGTGGTCGGTAAACTGGCAATTTGTCTTGGTCTGAAGATTGTGTATGATTCTAAACAGACCTCTGAGAAAGCCGACTTACATATAAAAGCCACATACGTGAACAGTGATGAAGCAAATTCAGTTTCATTTTAAGAATAATATAAAATCTTCATTGCAGATAAACTAGGTAGGATGAACACAAAGTTTTCTAACTTCACTTTACACAATAGTATTTATAAAAAGCTCTGCACACAACGTCCAGAACAAAAATAATTTAAAAAAAAAGTGTTGAGCAGCCCTCACTAATGACAATGAATAATTCTGAAGTAGCTCTGGAGCATTAACACAGAACAAGAGAACAGATCGTTCCTAACAGGAAGGGTTAGCATGGACAGTGTACGAGTTAAACTAGAAGAACTGTCCATTTACTTCCATGTTGTATTGAAGTAGAAAGAGAGAGAGACAAATATCTAAAATCCCGGGGTTAGAGATACTGAGGTTAATAGAGAAAATATGTTTTGTAATTTGGTTGAGCTGACCCTGTAACATTCTCACATCAATGGACAGTCTCGACAGGAAAATAATTATTTTCATCAAATTAATGAGTCATGCCCTTATTGTCTTGGAATTCGTTTCTGAAAGGACATGCACGGAGGTTATCTAAAATTCACCCGTTTGAAAAATGTAATGACTCCTCACATCAGGGACAGTGACATGATTTATCGTGCTTATTTTCTCACCACAATATGCTCGCTGCATCGGAATAGAAAATCCCACTTCACCCAGGTCCGTCTGGAGCTCTGTTCTCCTCACCGCTATTCATCTGTGTTCCCCATTAGTAATCCAATTATGCACTGTGGCTGCTGCCACCGACGCAGCTGATCGTGTTTTAATCATATTAAGCCTTTCTGCTCGTTCAATTGTTTGTTTCACATTGGCCAAAAACATGGTCTCGGGGAGGACAGAGGAATGACATTTTGACTAATAAGCAACGAATTGAAAATTAACAGTGAGCGGGGGGGGGGGGGTTTGCTGCTGCAGGTCTGATCTTCCGGCCGCCTACAGACAACTGCTGCCAGTACTTCCCCTCTATCACAGGCTGTTCCCTGCAGGTTAAACATTAGATGTCCGGTAATTGACACACTACTGTTGTGTGTGGGGTCGATTTTTAAATACTGTGATTCAGAGCCCTGGTGTACACTTGAGGGTAAAGAGTCAGGACTGCCAGGGGAAGAAACCTCCGCGCTCAATTTGGAATCCGACTTTACAATCTGTTGAAGTGGAAGTCAATATTCCCAGACCTCCCCGGGGCTTTGAAAAGGGGAAATGGTGAGAAATGTTGACAAATAGATAATCAGTTAAAGGCGAGATGAAGCCAGCCCCACATGCCTCTCTGCCAGCAGAGATAAAAATCCGCAAAAGTGTAACTGCCGTGTAAGATAAGGGGGATTCTCATCTCCTCCCCATCTTCCTTCTCACAAACCCGCCAACGGCATCCATTTTTCTCTTCCCTCGCTCTCAGTCTCCATCACTTTCTCTCTTTCCGGCTCAGACTGCAGGCAACAAAAACAGTAGCAGAATCCCAGAATCGTGTCTATCACAGCCAAATATTAGAAGGGAAACGTTATTTGACCTTGAAATGGTACCGTTTTAAGGGCATTAGCATTGTGAAGCCATGATTCTGTTCTCTGCTCTGCCAAATGGTCCTTGAGCAAGACACTGGACCTCTGTTGTTGCGGGGAAACAATGGATGCAATTTAGTTTTAAAATTTAACAGCAGGCTTGAAGTCCCCAGGTACACAAGGATTCAAAACAGTGATATTTTGGATGAAGTGGCTGATGACAGTAACGGACAGTCAAATGTTTCTCACCCACTTTATTGAACTGGAGACATTGCTACATTAACAAGAGTGTTTTCCTTTAAAAGTCAAACAGCAGCAGAACATCTTTGCAATTTGCTACTAGCTTAAACTAGCTCTTAGCTGCTGTGTCTAATAGTAACTCAAGGATATTCGTCTTTTGCTTGGTGCCTTGAGGAGAGCTACTCTAATTAAGTTGACCTAAGTGTTTCTCTGTGGCTACTGTGTTAGGGTTAGATCATCAGCTACAGACATTTGTCAACCATCCTTGAGGGTAGTGGCTACATCACCAAGGTTCGAACACTAACTACATTGCGAGCAAAGATAAATGAACTAAGCTGTGACTCTGTCTTTCATGGTTCGGGGTATGACATTAACGTGGCTTACATATTTTTGAATATTCAATATTGGATTATTTAGTAAATGTTTTATGATATCTGTCTCTGAGGTTTTGCTCCCCAGCTCAGTGGATGTCAGAGAAGAAACATTGTACAACGTCGCCTTCTACAAACCTGGTGGTGATCTGGGTTACTCACAGGCCTTCAGGCTAATGCGGCCTTTACGTATACAAAAAAAGACATATGTCCATTTCAAACAAAGTAACCCTATGTCCACGTACTCCAATGTGTCCTTCATGTTGGTATTGTAGTCAAGCACTACATCCACTGGAGGGCTGCGAAGACTTTCTGACAACAACAAACATTTAGATGGTGGAGGAGGTTGCTATAAAATGCCCTTTTAAGAAAGAGGCAAAGCTGTTTGTCCCTGATGCCTGGGCAAACTTAAAAAGTTGCTCGTTAAAAAGTTGTTCAACATTGTTGACATTTCTTCCTCATACTGGATGTCTCACTTGAAGTATTGCATATACTGCCACGTTAGCCTGTGTTATTTCTCGGTTTTGTCTGTTTCTCCCACATCCCTAAGCTTCCCGAAGATGTGCACAGACACAGATAAAATAAGTAACAACTCATATCAAACGATGGGCATCATTTATCCTTTACTTTATAATTTATAGTTTGAATTGGAAACATTTAATGGAGAAATTATTGATGTTCATATGGTTTTGGAGGCGATTATTGCAATTTTCTTTCACCCCTACACTCTAAAACAAAAAACAAAAAATATTAATAATTATATCTACAATATATTTGACTTGGGTGAACCAAACCATTAACAATTCACATATCCGACATTGCTGACCCTCCTGGAAAGGTCAGCCGGCTCAACCGTCTCATGTATTGTCTGTTCGATCACACCTACTTTCAGGCTAATGAGAACGACGACTGGGAGTTACAGATATCCACTTGCTGTCAAAAGGACCAGATCACATCTGCTGCATTGGGACATACATGAACATAGAGTAACGATGATGTGATGAGACACAGCTAATACATCATCTGACATGGATTTGATCCTGACAGGCTAGAAAATTGTGTCCACCGAAAATTGGCCTCGGTGTTGATTAGTTGGCAGTTCCTCAATGTGGAGCTATCCACCCCAAATTATGTAACACTATGAAACTTGGTCAAGTATATTTTACTGCAAGATTGTGTTGAAATTGCTCTTACGCTCCTTTAAGAGGGAAAAGGAGAACTGGAGTGCTGTGAGAAATGTGTTTGCAGAAAATGACATACACTGGACATTGTGCTTTCTCATTTCCCTGAGTCCCGTCCTCCTCACAGCTGCCCAATCACTGTGACGACCTTGAAGAGGACAGTTTGGCCATAAGAAGTGTTTCTCTTTTTTTCTCCTCCACTCCATCTTCCTCTGTCCCTCCCTCCCTCTTCCCCTTTCAGTCCTCCTCCGCTCTCGCAAACGGTCTGATTTATATGACCGGGGTGAAGACAATAGCCACTCCGAGTGGAGGATGGGAGTTGTGGGGAAGAGATTTCATTGGCGTCACCACTTTCAGTTTCCTGGGGAATGTTAAAGTGGCGCACATACAGGAGACGCCAAGGCTGGCGACAATAAACAGCCGGGGCTGTCCTTGGAGGGAGGATTTCTCAGGACAACAGCTGATGAGAGATGACCTTAGACCTCAAAGATGTTGCTTGTATTGGGTGTGCAGATATAAGGACAACGGTTTGGAGAAGAAAAGCAATTTGACTATCTCTCATTCTTAGAAGTAGATCAAATGTATCTAAACTACTCTAAATACATGTGTATGCATGTATGTATGTATGTATGTATATATGTATCTATGTTTGCATTCATGTACCGTGTATGTTCTTATGATGGCTGAATTGCCCAATGGTAACCAACAGGAACCCAGTACTCCAGACCCCCTGGTGCCCGAAAGCTTCAGATTAACTATGATTAACTCGGCCAAGAAGGTTACATTGTAACATTACATCAGTGTGGACTTTGGCAGGTGCAGGAATTGTTTTTCACTTTCTTCAACATTAAGAGAGATCCAGCGTTATTTGACATTTGTTTTTCCCAGAGAATAATTCCTGGATCCTGGATCTTGTTAAAAAAAAAAATCTGCCGTGTTTAGGGAACTGATATTCAAGTGTGTCCATATTTTTGCAGATCCAAATAGAAATCTGGAATCAATTCAAATGTGGATTCATGAGGGGACTGTTGGGTATTGTGCCCTTCTATTTACACTGCTCAAAAAAATTAAAGGAACACTTTGAAAACACATCAGATCTCATTGTGAAAAAAAGTATGTTGGATATTTATACTTATATGGAGAGTTTAATGTCTTAGGAACAAAAGGATTCCACATCTTTGATGGAAATCAAAGTGTTCAGCCTACAGAGGGCTCAATTTTATTGACACCCCGAAAATCATAGTGAAAAAGTGATGTGGCAGGCTTGTCCATTTTGACAAAATTCAATTTCTGCAACTCAAAATGCTTCTCAATATCTTGTGTGGCCCCCACGTGCTTGTATGCATGCTTGACAACGTCGTGGCATGCTCCTAATGAGACAACGGATAGTGTATTGTGGGATGTCCTCCCAGATCTGTCTAAGGGCATCAGTGAGCTCCTGTAAAGTCTGAGGAGCAACCTGGCGGCGTCTGATGGACCGAAACATAATGTCCCAGAGGTGTTCTATCGGGTTTAGGTCAGGCGATTGTGAGGGCCATTCAATTGCATCAATTTCTTCATCCTCCAGGTACTGCCTGCATACCCTTGCCACATGAGGCCGGGCATTATCGTCCATCAGGAGGAACCCAGGACCTACTGCACCAGCGTAGGGTCAGACCATGGGTTCAAGGATTTCATCCCGATACCTAATGGCAGTAAGACTGCCGTTCTCTAGCCTGTAGAGGTTGTGCGTCCCTCCATGGATATGCCTCCCCAGACCATCACTGACCCACCACCAAACCGGTCATGCTGAACGATGTTGCAGGCAGCATAGCGTTCTCCTTGGCTTCTCCAGACCCTTTCACATCTATCACAGGTGCTCAGGGTGAACCTGCTCTCATCTGTGAAAAGCACAGGGCGCCAGAGGTGGACATGCCAATTCTGGTGTTCTATAGCAAATGCCAATCGAGCTCCATGGTGCTGGGCAGTGAGCACAGGGCCCACTACAGGACGTAGCGCCCTGAGGCCACCCTCATGAAGTCTGTTTCTGACTGTTTGGGCAGAGACATTCACACCAGTGGCCTGCTGGAGGTCATTCTCTAGGGCTCGGGCAGTCCTCAACCTGTTCCTCCTTGCACAAAGCAGCAGATATCGGTCCTGCTGATTGGCTGAGGACCTTCTACGGCCCTGTCCAGCTCTCCTAGAGTAACTGCCTGTCTCCTGGAATCTCCTCCATGTTCTGGAGATTATGCTGGGAGACACATCAAATCTCCTTGCAACGGCACGCATGGATGTGCCATCCTGGAGGAGTTGGACAATCTGTGCAACTTCTGTAGGGTTAAGAAATCGCCTCATGCTCCCAGTAGAGATAATGACTCTAGCTAAAGCCAACACTAATGGAAAACCAGTCGAAGTGATCAAAAGGGAGAAACTTGAAATGGCCTCCACATGCAAAACCACTCCTGTTTTGGGGGTCGTCTCATTGTTGCCCCTCTATAGCACCTGTTGTTAATTCCATCCACACCAATGCAGCTGAAACTGATAAACAACCCCCTCTGCTACTTAACTGACCAGATAATTATCAAAAAAGTGCAATTGAATTCATGCCATACCCTGATAAAAAAGTGTTCCTTTAATTTTTTTGAGCAGTGTATAATACTTAATATATCCTTTGACTTATAGTAAATTAAAGTCTGTTTTTAATCTACTACACTGTTTTCCTAAAATGTTTTTCCTAGCTCTACGAAGTCTTTTAGCATGTTTCAGCCCATTTAGTTTTCCAGCCCACAATCGATCCGTTTTTGGTTGAAACACACTGCTTTAAGTAACTTGCGAAGGGAATTGGCTCCCACCAAACCACAGACAGGCAAAGTCATGCTGCGTTACGTTGAACTCATTTACACTTTGAAAGTCAGAGGTCAAAGCTGGGTATCCACTCAAATGCAAGTTGATGTCATGATGTTAGCCATTATAAACAATAACTGTGGATACCAAGTCATTGTGCTTTATTTTGCACATTAATATATTGTAGCAGAAACTTGAGGAGTTGGGCAGTGCTGTATACGACAGTTTGATGAGACAGAAGTGCTACTAAACACTATATTACTACAACTTTTCAGAGTAGCCATGTCAGATATTAGTTTGGGTTGATGAGATTCCGAACAGAACTATGAACATCCCTGATCAATTTGTTTGTTTTGCTGTCAAGCATTAGAAATCCCTCAGTTGATTTGAGTTGCTGTTTGTTGTGTGATCATCAATTTGGATAACAAAAAAACATTTTGAGGAATGTATTTTTATTTGGTTTCTAAGTATTTATCCCACATGGAAATTTGTCCATACATGTACAATTCTCAATATATTTGCAAATCTCAAAACACTTACAAGGTTTAAATATTTACAGATCTGATCTTATCATTCTGAATAAAAATATGTTCTTGTACGCAATCGCAAATCTCAGTATTTTTACGATATTGGCCCCATACAGCAGCTTATCGCCTCAGGGCCCAATAGAAAGTTTAATCCATAGACAGTTTTGTCCTTTTGTCTGTTGAGAGCCAATTTCAGTTTAGCTTCAAACTTAGAGGACGATTTGACCAAAGCTCATTTTAATAAGAGTTCAAAACTCTGGTTCAGGACTTAACTTGGATTAGGTCCAGTTACATTTAGTAATGGGACATAGTGAGAGCAGAGGATTAAGTTTGAAACCAGCGAATTAATCTAATACAAACAAAGTGCCTGTAAACAAATGTGTAGGCAGCTGTGTGTGTGTGTGTGTGTGTGTGTGTGTGTGTGTGTGTGTGTGTGTGTTTGTGTATGTGTGTGTGTGTGTGTTTATGTTTTCCAGCATGAATGGCAGCTCTGCCTCTCCATACTGAGCTCCCTCAGGGATAAACTGCTCCCTTGAAATACTCTATCAGTTAAAATGCAGTGTCCAATGTCTACCCCAGGTGGAGAAAAGATACCAGCTCTGATTTGAAAATCCAGCTTCATCGACTCCTCATTCTTCACTTGTGGCCAAGGCATAGAAAACATTTAATGCAATGACTCTGTTTAATCCTACGAGTTCCTTAAAAGGTGAGCAAGTCTATTTTTGCAGGTGATAGAAGCCGAAACGATGCGTTCTTGATGGGGGAGGAGAAACAGGGAGGAGATAGTGGATGAAAGAATAGAAGACGCTGTAATAAGGAGTTGGGTGCCGTGTGGGAGGCTGGATGGGTGAGTGGGGTGTGGGGGTTGAGTGTTTAAATGCTCACAGACGCCCATGCGTGTCGAGACTGCCAATCCTCTGGGAAATCAGGGCCTGGGAAGCCGTCAGGCTCCCTGGAAAGATCCCCATTTCTACGCACAGAGATCTGACATTTTGAAATGTGAGGCGGCCAAACCACCTGCCACATCCAAAAGGTTTGATATGAAGCTCTGATGAGACAAGCAGGGATGGGAAATGGGTCTCATTTGTTAAATTTTAAGATTTTCCTTGCTCCCTTTCTCCTCCTCCTTCCTCTCTTTCTCTCTGCCTTTTTCCTCCAGATTCATCATCATTGTGCTAACTTTCGGGAAGTGTCTGGGTATCTCTGTAATGAGAGCAACCCCCTAGATATTATTGATCTATGTCCTCAATTACCTTCCAACTCTCAATTATTTAATACAGTTCCAGCTCTTTCACATCCAGAAGTTGTTCAAAGGGAAGACAAGGTTTAACTCTCCAATCATACCTCTTCCTGGCACAGATAGATTGTTTCTGTGCTACATGTCTTTTCTGATTGATTCTACACTATAATGCAATCTCCAGGGTCTTGGTTTGGAAAGCAAGCATTTCCTAAGTTATCCAACACTGCCGAGGTGAGCGGGTCTCTGCAGTTCATAATGTCTCTGCACCTCCGTGTCTTTAAAAGCAAATTTATTGTATCGCCTGTGGAACGATTTGTATTATTATCCAATTTTACCAGGGCTACTTGACAGAAAGCAGGGCTCAGATCATGATGTGTGGTGATAATAAAAATAAAATATGGGCATGGGTGATGTGAGTTGAGTACCCGCCACAAGCCCAAGAGCAGTAGGAGGGAAGAGTAATAAAACTGTACCACAATCAACCAGGGTTTATCATCTACTTGGACCAATAAGTGAACTAACTGAACTTCTGCTCAGTGATGACCCTGCAGCCCCCAAAATGTTACACACTAAAGTGAAGGGTGAGTGAATGAACTGTTCTTCTCTGAGCTCTCACACTGAGGGTGGGTAAAAAGACAAGTTCAGGCTGTTTTGAGTGAAAACGTCTTTTGGGGCAGATTTTTTGGAGAATTTCACTTGGCTTGTTTCCACCCTCTTCACAACTCCAGGGGTTTGGTATAACAACTCAAAGTTTTTTTCTTAGGTCTGCTCTGTAACATTAAAATGTTCTGTGTGAACCGATCTGACTCACATCCTTGTGTAGTTAAAAAAAAAAGGACAAACTCTCTACAGCTGCTCTGTTTCCTCATCCACATCTTCAAATAAACTGCAAAGGTAAGTGAAAATAGAGCCAGTGGCTTGGAAATCAAAAATCTTCAAAAGCACTGATCCATTTTTGCGTTTTGCAAAAGTCGTGATCAGCAACAGAATACTTAAAACCTCAGAAGTGATTTGGAGGAAAAGCTGCACTGATCAGAGTTTTGTATTATTAGCTGATCAAATGACGGTGTGTGATGTGAAAGGAGTTGATTGAGGACAAATCCACAGATTTATCTCACGGCTCAGCAGGTCTACACTCTATTGAGACGTTAAGCTAATTGTCTTTAGTTTCACGTCCCGCAAATTGCTTTTTGGTTCAGTCTCACCACTTTCATCCACCTGGTTTCCACTTCTCTGTGCTGCTCTATAGCACCAAAGAGCAGACAAAGTTAACTGTTAATTTGTGCATCTACACAATGGAGACCAAAACAGAGCTACAAGTAGAGGTACTGTTTGGCCTTGTCTGCAATACTGCCAGATATTTCCCCCTTCATTTAAAAAAAAAAAAAAAGCTCTGTCCACATTAACTTGGACTACAGTTTAAACAAGCATGCTAGGCCAGTAGGTGGCGATAAAGTCTACATCAACGAGCCGTCAAATACCAAAGAATAACGCTGGGGGCCATATGAGTTGCACTGTCAACAAAACACTCTGTTTCACATGTGCACACTGGACAAGGGACTGAAGATTTTTTTAATCCGCACTTTGTAAGGCATTTATAAAAATAAATATTTTCATGACTTGAAATAGAGGGTTCCAGATTCAGAGGTGAAAAGTCTGTTTTGCTCAATATCCACATGTGGACAGGACATTAGATTTACATTAACCAGGTTTCCGGAAACATGATTCCAACCTTTACATTTCCTTCTTTTTGTTAATACAGTCACTGTTATACGTTTAATAGGGGGTGGGCTTCCTACATTGTCTTTTAAGCTTGTCCCCAAGAGGTCTAACAATCAATAAATATGATTTTTAACAGTGCGGCTCCGATTTTCACCTAACATACAGTTTGGCCATGAGAATCATTTAAAGGATGCAGTAACTTAATAACCTGCATCAAAAGTGTATTTGTTGGCACATCGGGGCAGCTGTTGGCTGCCATGGAGCACTATGGGCACTTTATACTCTGAGTCTTGTCTCTGACCACTTGACAGATGTAAGTCTGATTCCCTGTTTTGGCACAAGATCTGGCTCTGTAGCAGCCACATGTTGTAAATTTGTTGGGCAGCCTGATGTGAACTGTGTGTGTCGGCTCTGCGCTGCATGGGGCAGTCAGCGAGCAGTGGAATTACCTGCTGCAGGAGGAAAACAGATGTTATGACATCGAGTTTGTTTGCCCCCGAAAACCAACAAATTAGCTCAAAGAGGTTGAAAGGCTCAGTGGAGCTGAGAGGAGCTCCACAGTCTGGTAATTTAAGGAATATTTGTCATTGCAAAGCAATGTCACCGCACTGGAGCTGTATAAGGAAGTCCATTAGAAAACAGCCTGTTGCCTTCAAACCAGAGGCCTCAGCATCACTGCATTGCAGTGTATTCATGGTGACTTTTAAGTTCAACTTTGACAAGTGAAGTAAACACATATTCACTGTATACATGTATCAAATCAAATCAAATCAAATCAAATCAAATCAAATCAAATTTTATTTGTATAGCCCATATTCACAAATTACAATTCATCTCATAGGGCTTTAACAGGGTGTGACATCCTCTGTCCTTAACCCTCAGCAAGAGTAAGGAAAAACTACAAAAAACCCTTTTAACAGGGTAAAAATATGTAGAAAACTCAGAGAGAGCCACATGTGAGGGATCCCTCTCCCAGGACGGACAGAAGTGCAATAGATGCCACGTGTAGGAAAACATCATCAATAATCAAAGTCTCTAGCAGCATTGATGAAGCACAGTCCATGCTCAGCAACCATCTAGACCACGATCCACCATCCAGACCAGACGCCACTTCAGTCCTCAGTCACCGTCCACCGCAGCCCACCAGGAGGACCCATCACAATGTATGTATGTGTTTTAATGCTTCTGTACATGAACATATTCTTTTAGGGCTTTTGGTCATTTCTCAAACTAGTTCCACTACATCCTCTGTCTTTAATCTTCAACAAGAGTAAGGAAAAACTATCACAAAAAATAAACATAAAAAAATAACTTTGGAAACCTGACAGAGTCACATGTGGGGGATCTGTATCCCAGGATGTGCGGAAATGCAATAGATGCTGTGTGTTGCAAAATAACAATATCTAGAACATTGACGAGAATAGACCAAGTCTAGTATTAACTGAGGGTTGTACCCATGTCTTAAGTATTTACACTAAGAGAAAGGTCTGACAGAGATGAAAGGAGCACTAATGACAATTTTAATAATAGAGGTGTAGGCAATAATGGTATTATATGTGAGTAGGAATATTTTATATGTAAGCATATTTGTCCATATCCTTATAGGAGTATCAATCAATCCATACAATTAAATTTGTATAACCGATATTCATAAATCAAAAATGTTCTCATCGGGCTTAAGGAAGTGGTACAGCCTCTACCATTAACACTCAACATGAGTAACAACAAGATTTATTAGAAAAGAAGAAAAAAAGTGTAACATAATGGAAAAGTGTGTCAATATTTAAAGCATTTGTACATCTGAGTAGGCATATTGTATATACAGTCTTGTAAAGAAAAATGGATACAGGGCTGATCTGAGTTGGGTAATGGATGGTAGATAAACCAGATCAGACATTTTTACCAAAGGGGGAGAAAAAAAAACGATTGGTTCGAGTTAGGATGATCTTTTTTTTGGGGGGGGGGGGTAAAAGCAACGCAGTGAGTTTCCAGTGCAGTGCTGCAGGCCGGCTCGTCTCTGTTCTAAAGATGACTGGCGCCCTCTAGCAACGAATGGGAGCAGATTGCGTCTTGGCCTGTGAAATTCAGCAAATGAACCCTGCATGTATACAGTTCTCAGTTTTACTCACTCCCACTATACTCATAGTCGGAGATTACTTCAAATTACTTATTATGTTAGTTTAACATTCGGGCCGTTGCTATAGCTGGAATCTTTTTCTCTCCACTGTGAGATGCCACGATCCTCCCCCGTTTCATTCCTAACTCCTTGTTATGTTCTGCAGCATATGCCCTGCATATGGCAGAGAAATCACTTTGAGCCATGAAGGACTTCACTGAAGGAAATCCATGTAATCTGCCGCATCTCCCAGCTAATCAGAGAGCTTAATAAATCATGAAATTCCTCATACTGTGACTAGGTTGCACTTTCAATATGACTGTGGGGTGTGTGTTTGTGCGTGTGTGCAAGTGTGTGTGTTTGATCTTGGCTGAAGGAGGCTGCTGGGAAAATGCGGCATGCCATTCAGACATCCAAGGGGGCAGAATATTGCTGCCTTCAAGTGCTGCTGGAAATATTCAAATCCCACACTGACCACGGTAGAGCAGAAAACGGCTAAATTACAACTTCTGATCGGTGTGACGTTCCAGGCTGCAGGCTGAAGTCTCACATGGATATCATTTCCATGCCTTGACACACTTTGCCATCATTAGTCAGGATAATCTCAATACTGACAGAGCCATGTCTGCCGGGAAAATTGAATAACTTCTACTGTGTGTTTCACTTCTAAGACCTGGTTCGCATTACGTGGCCTGACATTTGATGGAGTTCATAAATTCCTTGCACTGTGTCTGTGCACTCTGTATGGTTTTCTTCAATACAAGCAAATAAATATACTATGTTTTCTAATGAGTCCCATTTTTTTAAACCAAGACACTAAATTTGAAAACAGGCAATAAAGATGCAGTCTTGTTAGCTGAACACCCCTCACCTCACTCTCACCTTCCAAACATGGAAGAGAACCTTTGGTAGCCTTCAGTGGTTATAAAAACTCAAAAGGTGTTTAGTTTGTGGGCTACTGTAATAAACTCAGAATTGACCTGCTCCCGATGTAAATATAGAGGGATTAAATATAAAGGGGCCATTCTATGGTAAAGAAAACAACAATTCGAGAATTTTTATGATTACACGCTATTGAAAACATCACTAGGATTATTTTATAATCAATTACGGTCTAATTTCACCCAAATCTTACACAATGACCCTTTAAATATGTCACCAGTTCAATTTCCCTTTCCTACACATCTATTTCCAGGTGTTGAAGCCATGTAAAGCCTAACAAATATCTCAAAGTGATATAATTTGATGGGATTTACAGCTTGACAGTTATTTTAAGAATTCTTTAACTGCAATCAGATTTCTGTTTAGTTTACTTGGAAATAACTTCATAATCTGTCAGAAATTATAGGAAAAATAGAGGCAAGACTCTCTCAAGGCTGTGTGGAGTTGAGGAGGATTTGCATAAGAAATGTGAAAAGTTAAATTAAACATGTGCCTTTTGACTGCGTACTTATATGTTGTGTATTTATATTTTCCTCCTTGAGTACTTATTGTTTTGGACATATATGTTGTGATGCATGCATGCTCTGCTAGAGTGGGCTACTTAATGTTGTATAAATAGATGTGACATAACTTAACTATCGCTTGTGTTCTATTGTTTTGTAGATACACGTTGTGTTACTTATATGTTACTTAGGTACCTATTGTTTTGTACTTATATGTTGTGTTACTTGTACGTTGCTTGAGTAGGCTACCTATTGTTGTATCACTTATATGTTGTATAGTTATATATTGTGTACTTATATGTCGCTTGAGTACTTACTGGTGTGTGCGTTCATGTCGTGTTCTTGTATATATATCTATGTCATATGGCAGTGAAGACAATAAAGTTGACTTTGGGGGAATCTCATTAGATCCAGGTTACAAAGAAAACTTTGGATTTGTGATTTCTTTAAATCTATTTATTATGTTGTTTGATGTAAATCAAATAACAATTAGTTATTTCAGAGAGTCAGAGAAAAACATGGAAAAACTGAGGTGAACATATTTGGCTGCGCTTATCTGCTACCTGCCCCAATGGGGCGGGACGATCTGCGGCCTGGAATGTACGGTGTGCATTTGAATGCAGCATGTAGATCTGCGGCCCCTGGGAGCCCACTCCCCGGTGACGTATCGGAGGGGGCGGGACCTGTGCACAGGTGAACGCTGCACAGGTGGAAGCTGCGGGAAATGTGCGTCCTGAAAAACCGGCTGCAGCGCTCGGTGCCGTTACTCGGGCTCTCGCCAGCTCCATGCTATGGCGCACGACTGCGTGGGGAACTGCGCGCCGGTGTTCGTCCTCGCGGTTGCGTTTGACGCGGTCGGTCTGGTCGTGCTGCTGGTCGGGGTTTTCGGCAACCTGAACTTGGACGGGCGCTTCTACGGGGATTTCCTCATCTACACGGGCTCCGTCATTATCTTCCTCAGCCTGATTTGGTGGGTGCTGTGGTACACGGGGAACGTGCAGCTGTACGGGGAGGACCGCGTCGGCCCCCTGGACCTCAAATTTACGCACTGGGTCAGGAAGCTGTCCGAGCGGTTTTCCAAGGGCGGTCTGAAGCCCCTGGAAGCCCGGGAGAATAAGCAGAACATGGTCAACGGGAAGGAGATGAACGGCAACGTGCGGGCGGCTGCGCCCTCTCGGGTTACGTGGGAAGGGGGCCGCGCGGGAGCCAAGTCGTGTCACGACAACAGAGGGTTTGACTCAGGGACTGAGTGCGCGTCTCTGGCTGTGAAGAACTTGGAGCTGGGGGTGTTGAGGAGCTCTGACGTGAGGCTGCAGGGAGTGGTTGACAAAGCGGAGAGGCTTCTCTGACAGGAGGTGCGTCTATCACCCAGAAAACTTATTCACTTGTGTTTTATTTGGATGTCACCAAATCCCAACAGGCTTTATCTCCTGGCGCTTAACACAGAATAGGTCGAGACCTTTCAAATGATAGAGAACCCCAACACTTGCTGGCGACTGGAGAGAATAAAACTCCCTTTTGACAGGTCTAACAGAACCAGAGTCCATATTTGCGACCTGCCTCGACCGGTTGGGATGAGGTGGAAGAAATGGGTGAGAGAAGAGAACTGGGTTGGAAAGAGGGGAGACAAGAGAGATGCCAGTTGTGCCACTGTCATATTTGAGCCCTCACGGGTTGCTATAGTGGGAATAAAGAGTAGTTATAGATGTAGTGCTTTTATTAATGATAACAGCTTCAGTTAATTTAGTGTAATAATATTGATAATAATAATAATCTACCTTCCTCCACAAACATCTTTCTTTTATATGGAACATATCTCACAAACCATTCTTCTCATCAGCTTCACACTTGGCGTTTCTATTGTAGATAGCCTGAGAATGTGCAGTGAAGAGTTTGGTGCAAAATGTTCAGTATCATTAAAAATGAATGAATAGAATAGCTGACATGCAGTGTATGAAGAAATAACACCAGGTAAGTAAATCATTCATATTTATGTAAAAGCATGTGAACAGCAATGAAGCAAATTCTGTTTTACTTTATGGAAAACACAGGACAATAAAATCTTCACTGCAGATAAACCAGGAAGGATGAACACTACCTCAACAGCCTCCAAGTCGACAGTCAAGTTTTCTGACCTGTTTGTGCTGTTGAGATGTTGAAAACCTATTTCCCTGCTTACCTACTTCAAATGTCTGGACTCCATAGCTAACCTGTTGCATTCTCTAAAAGTTAAAGCAATCCTTTTGAAAAATTCATGATCTTCTGAAAGTCTGGGGCCTCTCAAAACCAACAAACAATCATAATTGAAAGTCATAAATATTCAGCACATTGCCCTGCTTGCACCCTTTCTGTCAGCCGGCTGTTGTTTGCCTTGTCGTGAGCTGCTCAGTGCCGCTGCTGTAACTCTTTCATCATGATTGCTGCTGGCATCCTTGGTGTACTGCGCGGTGGCACTGTGCCTCCCCCGGCTCTCACCCCTGCCACCAGCAGGAAATTTCTCACATTATTGTTAGAGATCAGATGACACCCAGAGTGAAGGCAGTCTTGAGGAATGGGCTCCCTCACGCAAACGTTAGTCCTCCCTCAGGACACTGCCAGCTCACTCTGCTCATGAATATCTGTTATAATAATTAATTTTCCCTGGCTGCTGTGAAAAGATCTTCAGTGGCCCGTGGCAGCTTATAATTAATGAGCCTGACCGCTTCTGCTCACCTTCACAGTTCTGCATTATTTTAGCTGTCAGTTTGCTTGTAACCGGGTGGCGAGGCAGGGACCCTTTGGGCCAAAAGGCAGGATTGCATTTTTAATGGAACTCAGCAGTGCTTATTGATCCAGTGGAATGGAGGTAGGCATAGGTAGAGCCAGGCCCAAATAGAGAGATCATACCCTGTGCTTCACACACACTCCTTCCAGCCAGTAGTTCCACATAGTTAACTGTAATGGGCCCTACCCTGATTTCTATATTATCTAGTCTGGCTAATGATCTTCAGATATTGCATTGTTTGTAATGGTGTGGTCGAAAGAACAAACACGAAACTATGACGCACTGTTTTTTACTGTACCTTCACTTTGATATACACCAGGCAAAGGAGCACTGAGAGCAGGGCACGTCTGCCACTGCACAAACTAAGTTCATGTTCCATATTATCTCTGGTCATTAGTTTAATTAGTGGCTTTGCAACTCAGGCACTCATTTTTAGATTAGATAACTTTAAGGTCACAAATCTGCAATGAAATCAAACTAATAGATTTTGTATTTATCCAGTATTTAACCAGAATAATATCCAGTCAGGAGGGAAAGGGGTTTGAAGGAACATTTAAACCATAATATAGGAGCAGAGAAAGGAAGTTACTTAATAGAAAAGTTAATGAAACTTGAAAATGTGCGAATTATCATTTAAACTACGATGTATTTTCATTATTTGTTTATTATTTTGATCATTGTTCCATTAATTGCTCTATAAAATTTAGAAATTAATTAATAATCATTTTTTCCTACTGATATTTAAATACTATATGAAGTAACTAATCACAAATGACAAAGATAAGGAAGAAATCCTCACAAAGTTTTACAGCACTTTGCAATTTATCAAAATGGTTGACTGTTTTTTTCTGTCTGATCAATCATTAACGAATCATTACTGCTCTAGTAGCAGTGCTATCGATACTCATCGCTATTGCAGTCGGCCAAGGAATGAGCAATCAGAAAGATATTTTTTAGAAAATGAGCCAGTACATTTTTTTCCCCAGACATTTGAGTGTTTTTGTTGTTTCCAAGATTCTGCTGATTTGCCAGATAACAGCGTGGTGTCCCCCAGGGCTCCGTTCTTGGGCAACGATTTGTTTTCTAATTTATAGCAATCACGCATATGTGCCCACTGTGTTTTTTCCTATAATGTTTGCAGAAGAACACAGCTGAATTGATGGATTACTACGTTTAAAGCAAATATAAAATATAAAATATAAATATAAAACTATTTTGATATAGTCATTTAAGTATTTTTTTCAAGCAAAACATGAGCAAAAACTACTTGGTTTCACCTTCAAAACTGTGAATATTGGATGATTTTGTGATTTATGTGACAACAAATGGAATGTCTTTGCATTGGGATGTGAGTTTTGGGACATTTTGATGGGCACTTGTTCTTGTACTCTGTCATTTTGTTGCCCAAAGATTAAGTAATTGAGAACATAATTAGATTAATTAAATAGGTATCTTGTTCGATTTTACTTGTTGAATTAGTCAATTGTATTGTGTAGGTAGAGTTTAAAGTAATGTGCGTCAGGCTGTCTTTTGTTGGCCTATCCATAGATAAATATAAGGTTAGAGTTGCACTGGGGAAGCTGGTTTCAAGACCGAGAGCACATAATGTAATGGGTTTTATCACTGGACATTCCCCCAATGAACACAGGCCACCACCTTAGGACAACATGCAGCCAGCTGGCTCCATTATTAAACCATCAGATTCAACAACAGCCTGCACAGATAAAATGTTGTAACAATGATGGACTCAGGTGTACAGCAAACAAGAATTTCCTAACACGCATTAGGTGACGCTGTTACCAGTTAGGTAACATGAGATTAGCTTCAGGTTGACACAATGATCACAATAGCTGCACATGTATTCATATTATGTGAATCCAACTCAAAGCTGTGAGCTTTTCATGTTTAACAGTGTTCGGTGCAGTATTTAGCTCAATCCTGTCGCAGGATAATGTTTACCTTCACTGAGGGGGTTATTTTTTCACCCTTGTCTATAATGAATAATAAGAAACGGCAGAATGGTTTTCAAAAAAACTTGGTAGAAGGATGTGACATAGGCCAAGAAAGAGCCCATCAAACTTTGGCATGATTCCGGACTAACCCCGGATCCAGGAAGTATTTATTTCTCTTTCTTTAACATTGCAAGATAGGGTTTTCTTTCAATTTCCTAGGGAAAAATATGCAGATCTTGGGGAAAAAAGTCAAGCATATTTATTCAGGAGTGTCCTCCAAATACAAATACAAATCTGGATCTAGTGGATTTAAACGTGGTTTCAAAAGGAGGAAGGCTTTAACTTGGTTTGCCTTTTTATCAACCCATTTGTCTTCTGTAAAAGGAGATTATGTTTCGTGATCTGCATTGCTTTGTTGCCTTAGCTGTAAGGCTTGATTGAATTTAAGGGGAGTGTTTGGCCTTGTTTATCGTTTATTGTGGGACTGAAATCAGTCTTCTCTAATAACTCTAAGGTGTTTTTAAATGTCAACCGATGTAGATCCATCATCATTTATCATAATTTTATCCTTTGCTTTATTTAAAGGGCTATAGTCGACAGCCTGGTTTGTTCTTTCGGTTTATTTTTCCGCCAGTCATTGTAAAGCAAAATACGCACGCAAAGTCACATGGCTAAGAATATAATAATAGATATGAATTTTGTGTCCCGCGTGACCAAACATATTCTCTCCTTAATTAAAAGTGAATGAATAAACATAGTAAATATCGTATAAACCCACAACCATCTGCTTCTGTTGTGGTGCTGTGTGTTCACATCATGCTGCTCTGGTCACTGATTGATCAGCTTTTCCAGAGCATGGGACCAGTGGCATGACTGGATGTTTTCATTGATCACTGCACCCTCCTTTATCTATATTCTCTGTCACCCGGCTTCAACACTGTGTGCTTCTGCACCTACATGAAGCACAGGTGTGTCGGGAGACTTTGCTTATTTGTTTTAGACCATTCAAAAGCTTTTTACAAGTAACATTTTGATACAGCAATGTGCAAATGGCAGACATTTTTTATTTTCTGTAATGTTTTGTCCAGAGATGATATTCAGGTTGAAAGGAAACTACATGCTATTTTTCCATCTCATTTGACAGTAAATGGAATTTCCTTGTGTTTTGGGATTTTTTTATTCAGATACAATATTTTCAAGATATTAACTTCGGCTTTAGGACAATTTAATGGACATTATTCATAGTAATGCGTCAGTTTGTTGCCCAAGGATTAACAAAGTAATTTAGAAGAACTGAGCAGATGATTCCATTAACTGAGAAAATAACCATTTGCAGCGGCCTCACAGATGTTGTTTTTACCCTAAACAAACTAAACGTCCTCCGCAATGTATTGGCTGATAAGGGCCTGAGTTGGAGAAAACCCTGAATATAAAGTGACCTAACCTATTTAGTCATGAATAGATTCTGTGCCTTTTTATTAATCACTTATTTATTCTTGCTTGTCATCCTGCATAATATTTCCAACGACTCCAAAACGTCCTCCTCCAGATGACGCAGCTACATTTGCAACCCATTCAAATTCTTGCACTTAACTTTTTAGGATGTATGTTGTTCATTTAATGAAAAAAATCCAAAGAGAGGACATTTCTTCACGTCTTATTGTCTGAACTATTTAACAGATTTACTCAACCAGACAGTTGTCTTTTCCTCATCCTCCCACACATCTCTCAAGCAGAGTCCAATTTCATATTCCAATACCCGGAGCCTTAATGGAATCACACCTTTCCTACATCAGTTTTAAACAGCTAATTCAAAAAAAGACTTCAACATCTGTAAAAATTGTGTATTTCTTTTCTCAAACTGTTCTTGAATTTGTATTATTTCAACCTGCAAACATATATTAAAACCACCTTTCCTCTTTACAGGTGACATCCTGCTTCCCTGGTGTTGGAGGACGCTGTCCCTCCTCATGCTGCTTTCCAATGACTGAAGTTGTTGAGTTAATGAACTAACGTCACTTTAAAAAAAAAAAGAATTTCTTAATCAGGGAAAAGGCTCTGTACCCACACCAAATGGATGAGCTGTGCACAGAGGAAGAAACCGTCTTTAACTTGTACATTGCAGACTTAAGTTTTTAATGATCTTGTTTATTTGGACAGATGTAAATAATTTTCATGGGAATAAAGTTTACACGTTAATTGGACGGCGTGGTTGTGCGAGTTTCTTTGAAGGCGTTTCTGCGTCCGCGCAGCTGATACTGTTTGATATCAGATAACAGCGCAGTAACGCCCGTTATTTGAGCTGTGCAAGAAACAGCTATTTTCTTTCCGTCTCTTCCTCCTTCACAGGGTTGTTTGTTAGCTTTCACACACTTCACAGGAAAAGCTGATTTTTCTCACATTGTCACTTATCAAATGTAACGTTTTTTGAAGGTTTGAAGCCCCCTGAGTATTTCCCAGTTGTTTTTTTTATCAAATAATGTGAAAGGGCGATAGAGCCGTTGAATCTCTTGTCATCATTAAGGAGGTTTATTTCACCTCCGTCAGTCAGTGTCATGAAAAAAAAAAGATGTGAGATGTTGATAGAGAGAGGAATGTGACCCGAGTTTGATAAACTCTTCCCTGTCATCAGACTCCTAGACTTGCAGGCGGCACTGAGACGGGAAGAAGAGTTTCCTCTTTGTTTATTTTGCTTCTAAAGATTTTTCGCAGTAAATTATAATTGCCTAATGATCAACTGCTCCTATCATGGATTACACTGCCTATCTCGGGCGCTGTCTGCTGGTCTTCTTCGTTGCCGTCTTCCTGGATGCAGCAGGCCTCATCCTCTTCCTCATTGGGGTCTTTGCTCCCTTCACTTTCTGGGATTTCCTCGTCTTCTCGGGCCCCTCCTCATCTTCCTCAGCCTGGTGTTCTGGATCTTCTGGTACCTTGGAAACTTGGAGGTGCCGATGCAGGAGTTGCTCCCCATCTGAGATTTACAGCTCCTTCTGCGATGCCAAACCATTTTCTGGTAACTTGGACTGGAAAGCGAAAAAAACAAAGCCGGAGCTACAGGTGCAGATTTTCATTATTTTAATTATTACAAGGAGAAAATGTGTTCTTAAGTGAAGCAATTTTCTTAATTGCATCTTTGTTCTTTTTCGTTTGAGGGGAAAAAATATTTTGGCTTCTACTCAGAACAACGGTACCTTAAAGTGAAGCACAAACATGGACATGTTTATATGCTGAACACGTCAGATTCTGGTGCATGGCTGGAGTTTTGTCTTAATTTTTAAATGTGAATAATTTCATTAATACTCACTTTAATCATTTATTCTGCATGAAGTTGATGAATGCCAAATAACTATGACTAAACTAATGAAATACATGTCAATTTCTATATTTAACTACAAATATCATTTGCATCTGTAACTTTGTAATGTAAATATTCTGCTTCCAGCCCTGTTACCTTTTGAATCTGGTAGCGTGAACCTCAGATAGCCCCGGGCCATCCCCCCCAATCCTCTTCTGTGTTTACATTGTTTTGTTTAACTTGATAAGCTTTGTTTATTTGAACCTTTTTTTTTTACTGATGTTTCACTCTGACCTTAAAATCAGGAACCAGCATTTGTCCCGTTTGTCTATTTCCTCTCCATTTCCATCACTGCGATGCTGCTGCTCATTATTTGTTCTCTTACTTGTTATTGATTTCCCTCTAAGGCCATTGTTCCTGACCATCTCTATGGTGTTTTTCCAGTTGTGAAATCTGAGTATTGGTCGCTCAACCCATTCAACAGAAACCAGTCCGACTGGCTCACTAGCGACTGGTGCTAAGAGGATCCTCTCATTTTACAAGAATGGGAGACGAACCTGTGCATATCTAACATTGTAACATCATAAAACAAAATACAGTGTAACTAGATGTGTGGAAGATGTTAGTGTGCTTTTGTTCAAACTTAACATCAAGTATGTGCTGCGAATTGTTTCCCTATTCCTGAAGTGGACACAACATATTCACAGTGCGGCTGGTATTCAAGCTTAACACCAGAATGACCCTTGAGTTAAACAAATTCAGATCACTAGAGTAGAGCTTCATAAACTAGAGAAAAACAAGAAATTGAAACATAATGGATTTCAAAATGTAGCGGCACATCTTTGCTCAAACCATATTTAATCTGCACTTAAAAGTGAGAGCCCAGACAATCCAAGCCGTATTTGGAAAAGTGTCTTCTGTGCATTGCCGCACAACATAACCCGACCGGGGTTGCTCGGAAGTCTCCAGGAGAATCGACATGTGATTCTGAGGTGTCACAATCACTCTGTCCATGTTGTCTCCGAGGCTTCAGCTTCCACCTCACACCTCATGTGCCTTTCCATTACCTGTTGTACAGTTCACAGCCAGGACACACACACACACACACACACACACACACACACACAAACACATCAATGCCTGCCCTGGGTCAACTGAACATGACACTCTACTCAGCGCGCTGGTGACAAAGGGGACAGGGATTAAGTTCGCGGAGGTGTAATGTTTGGTTGTTGACTGTCCTGCCAGCACTTCACAGTGCAGCAGGGCAGTGTTTAATGTGATGCTATTTCACAGAAATGTCAAGTGTGACAGGTACGGGGATATTTGACTTAAGTATAAATACCTGTAAGAAAAAAATAATCTCTTCTTTCAGATTACTTTTTTTTTCTGCTTCTTTGTCACTTTTTTTTTTAATGTTTCAGTTTATCAACTCATTTTAATATTAAGAAAAAGAAAAAGTCCATCAAAAAAATTTAGCTTTCAGCTTAGTTTAAAATAGTTATTCAAAAACCCAATATGTGAACAAGCATTTGCCCCTGAAACCTAATAACTGTGATTAAAGATTGTCAAAACTTGTCTTTGACGTTGATGAGGAGGAATTTCGATTTTTTTTTCTCTGGTCCTGCAGTCTGTGCAAAATTCAGCAGCTGGAATTTGAACTAGAACTAAGAGATATGATCACACACGGCTCTTTATGGTCAGGCCCTAATAAGGCTCTGGAATGAAAAGCCTGAGGAAATTAGTCTGAATCTGGGTCTTCTAGTAAACATTTGTTTTCTTGTTGTCCAGCACTTTGTGCTAAAAAGTCCTCTATAAATAAAGTTATGAATAGTACTATTAACTGCAAACAGTAAAAGCTTTTTATAAAATTGTAACTACATGTATTATTGGTATATTGGGTGATTAACTTTGAACATTTGGATGAAACTATGTGAGCAGAAACTGTATTAGTCAGATAAATGTGGAGTGGAGTAAAAAGTACAATACTTACCTCTGATAGTGCTCAACTCAAGTATTCAATCACAACCTTAATTGTACTTTTCTTGAACATTACCTTACATATTTTTTGCGGCTCCATATTTCTTCTGCACTGCAGCGGCTGATCAGGAGGTGAGGCTAGGGGGGCTCAGGCCCCGGCTGAAAGTTGAAGGGCATCTGAAATGTCCTTTTCACCTACTAACAATACTAACAATTCTTATGACAATACTCATTCCTTTGAATGTTTCAAAAATATATTCAACTACGTATTGGCTATGAATCAAAGCTATAAAGCAAACGGTAAACAAATAATGACTTCGATGTGCACCTCACTGCATCAGGAGCTCTGCATGGATCCTGGCAATATGATTGATGGGGTCAGTGGAGGGGCCCCTGGATGCTGGTCCTGGTGAAAAGTGGAGTGTGGACGAGAGTTGGATCGCAGTCTGATAGCAGCAGACAGAGGAACAGTTTAAAACTGACAGGAACAGAGGCCATGATGTAATCTGATGGGACTCACTGACTGCACTTTTAGCTACTTAGGTAGGATTTTAATTTTAAAGACATAGGCTACTACCTGGTGCGTTGGTATTGGTACTTTTACTTAAACAAACTGAATACGTCTTCCATCCCCGCCTTTGAAATGCCGTGCAGCACATTTGTGAAGGTAAAGTGCAAAGCTTCACAGTACTACTATATACAGTCAGTGCACTTGGTTTCATCCATTAGGTTAAAACCAGATATTTTGCATAATGTTCGTGCGCCTTGTCACCAATCCTGTTTGTGATATACATGGACAGGATATCGAGGCGTAGTCGTGGTGGGAAGGGGTTGCAGTTCGGTTGTCTGAGGATCTCTTCACTGCTTTTTGCAGATGACGTGGTCCTCATTGGATCATCGGCCTGTGACCTTCAGCACTCACTGGATCGGCTGGCGGCCGAGTGTGAAGCGGCTGGGATGAGGATCAGCACCGCTAAATCTGAGGCCATGACTCTTAGCAGGAAACCGATGGATTGCTTACTCCGGGTAGGAAATTAGTCCTTAGCCCAAGTGAAGGAGTTCAAGTACCTTGGGGTCTTGTTCGCGAGTGAGGGTACTATGGAGCGTGAGATTGGCCGGAGAATCGGAGCAGCGGGCTCGGTATTGCGTTCGCTTTACCGCACCGTTGTAACGAAAAGAGAGCTGAGCCGCAAGGCAAAGCTCTCGATCTACCGGTCGATCTTTGTTCACGGGTACAAGCGGCCGAGATGAGTTTTCTCAGAAGGGTGGCTGGCGTCTCCCTTAGGGATAGGGTGAGAAGCTCAGCCATCCGTGAGGAACTCGGATTAGAGCCGCTGCTCCTTTACTTAGAAAGGAGTCAGCTGAGGTGGTTCGGGCATCTGGTAAGGATGCCCACTGGGCGCCTTCCTTGGGAGGTGTTTCAGGCAAGTCCAGTGGGGAGGAGACCTCGGGGAAGACCCAGGACTAGGTGGAGAGATTATATCTCAACACTGGCCTGGGAACGCCTTGGGATCCCCCCGTCAGAGTTGGTCAATGTGGCCCGGGAAAGGGAAGTCTGGGGCCCCCTGCTTGAGCTGCTCCCCCCGCGACCTGACCCCGGATAAGCGGACGAAAATGAGATGATGAGATGATATGAGCTCTACAGGCCAGTAATGATCCACACACATTTTGTATGATGACAAATGCTTGCAGGTTTTAATCTTGCTGGTGTTAAACCTTTCTGTTTATTCATTCCTGTGGAACCAGAAAACGTAATGTCAAATAAAGCATTGCTTGGCCTGACTCCTTTTCAGAAAATATACAAAACCCAACATCTAAATGTTTAACTAACCTCTTAAGATATGGAACTTGTGGATAAGTACACCAGTGGATACTGGAGATACCTTAACACATCAACAAACACACACTTACTGGTGATAACAATCACTTCACAAGCTCTGACAACAGGAAAATTAAGCTCTTAGACATGCCTGCATTACAATAGCACAACAGCAGGTGGCAGGACTGGACTGCTGTTTTATTGCATTTGAGGTCAAGTCATGAAAATCCAGTTACTATTTATAAGACTACTACATCTACTAATGTTAAACACACCAGAGCATCTCATCTTGTTTAATGCTAACAATTGCAACTATATTTGTGTCTTAATATATAGTGTCGTTTTTACTTGTACATATTTTATGGCACTACATGAATAAAATTGCTCCTTGAAGCAAAGATAATACATGGTAATATGTGGTAATAGATGCAACATGTTTAAACGATATGAACATTAATATTGACATTTAATTGCTACTCTTATAAATTATACTTTAATTACCTCTGCCAGGGAGGTTATGGTTGTGCTCTATTTGTCAGCAGGATTACACATCCAGGAATTTCTTTATTACTTTTATTAGGTGTTAGTTTTTTTGTTTGTATTTTTGACATTTTCATTATTTTCAAATTGATCTGGATTGAATAAATCCTGCATATTCATAAGCTTTACTCAATGTCCACTTTTCCATTCAAAGCCATTTACCATTTTCAGACTGGTGTTTTCAAAGTATTAGATTATACTGTATATCAGAAGATATATTTTATATGTTTACATTTTAAATACTGAAATGTCCCCATCATTTCCCTTTCTGATATATTATAAAGGAATGGACAGATATATATATTGTTATTTATAAATTGATATATTGTATATACAGAATATCTATATAATAATGTTAAAATGTCGGTAGAATCTGAAAACATCTAGTAAGCGTCCCTTGACTTCACATTGAATCTGTGTGTGGGACACAGCTATGGAGCTCCGTCGGTTGTAATTGCGTCATAGACGGAGAACACGTGGTTCCCTCAGAGTGCAGCGCGTTCTCTGGATTATTGATGATTGGTACGCTTGGGTGAACGCGCACGCGCCGGCGGCAGAGAAAGAGCAGGGTCCGCTCGTGGTGTCGGGACAGTGTGAAGAGCAAGTGTCCGCGCAGTGCGAGTCACTGTGTATCCATTATTCAACACACAGACACAAACACACACACATATAGACAACACACACAGACAACAGACAACTGAACACACACACACACACACACACACACACAAACACACAGCGTGGTAGCTGCTAGACGACACTTAGTAAACTAACCCGCTGTATGGAAACCCCGGCTGGTGGATCTGCTCCACACGGACCTGGATTCATGCTTCTTTTTTTTTAATACACTATCTATGTACGGTACTAAATAATGTAACAGGACTATGATGGTGACGAGCTCATTTAAAACTCTTACATATGACAACCTTTGCATTATATTTATTGTTTTTGTAAGAAGGTATATTTTACTATTAAATGTAATTTATTAGTTGTAAGTCTACTTATTTATTCATACATTTTTCTAATGCTTCTCATGTTTTACCATCCCTGTTACTCCTGTGACAGGGCAAACAAAGGATTATCTTATCTTGTATATATTATTTCTACTACATTTATATTGTATTTTTTATTTACTATCATATTTGTCTATTTTGGAGTGTCCTCTTTGCTGCTGCCGCGCCGCAAATTTCCCCAGGCTGGGACAAATAAAGAATTATCTTATTTTATCTTATCTTTGATTTCATATGAAATTGTATTAATTTGTGTCATTTATTTGAGTTTTTAATTGCTTATTGTTGTTTGTAACAGCTGTTTTGAAAGAAGCTACATAAGCAGAATTAGTTGTATTATTATTATTATAATAAATTTTGCTTATTCTACTCAATCAAGCTCCTCTTACTAGTTTTTTTCAGTGCTTTCTTCCACATGCTCATGGTCTTCATCAGTAGATTAACGTTACTCAGTTATCATGGAGATACCTCAGCTGCCATCTCCACTTTGTTCATGTGATAACATAACGATTTGTAACTCTTTCAAAGCTCTGGGGAAACATATGAAAGTTCGCCCTTAGTTCAGTGTAAATATGGGTCCATCCCCTGTTGCCAAGGTCAAGAACATGGCTTCGGTTTTTGGATCATGTGTGATAAATTCACACACATTATCAGATGTGCTCTGCGTATGGAACAGTGACAAGATGACAACATGTTGTGTTTGCATGATGCACGTGGGGCTGTTTCACACATCTCTCCAAATCTTACCACTTGGGTTCAGTGGGATTGGGAGATTGATTGAGGACATGAGACAGGAGTCGCATCATTTTCATGCTCAGTAGCTTGTACTTTGTAGAGCGGCTGTCAGAGGATATCAGGGTTGTCTCAGCAGAGTTCTGGTGGCTGAAGTGTTAGCCGCCTAACATCATTGTTTCATGTATGACTCTGGGAGCTGTATTGAATATCATTCTCCATCCCCATTTCCTGCCATTAGTCTACTGTCACTATCTGATAAAAGCATAAAATGGCCCACTCAAAATGGAAAAAGGAAAGCTTTGTTATATCCTTGCCTAGAGCAGCTCTAGATGTAGATTTGAGGAGTCAGCCTACTGTAACCTAGCAACAACTGCCTTTTCCTTGTTGAAACAGAAAACTGACATAAGACTAACATAGACGGTATTTAGGTGCTTGCTTCTAAGTTTGCAACCAAAACCTTTGAAATCGACAATATGTCAGCAATTGTTTTATTCTATTCTATCCTATATTTTTAAGAGCTCAACAAGAAGACACTAAAGTTTGGAGCTTTATTATAAGCAGAGAAATAGTCTCTTTAGATGTTGATGTCGTAGAGCCATTTGTTATTATTATTAGTAATATTATTGCTCGGGGAGGCTGCATATAATACAAAATATTTATTATATTATAATGATGATTATTATAAGAATGGTGTTATAATTTTAATGATAATAAAAACAATAGATAAATAAAATAATTATAATAATAATATTTGATCGTTAACAATCATGAATTGCGGAGCACATGTTGTTCCTCTGACTGTTGGAACATGTAATCCCCCTCCCGGAAATCACTGCACCGCTTCTTACTTCCCCCCCACTCATCTGCGTGTCAGCCTGCGGTGCAACCGAACTCCATTTTCTACGGCTATTTTTATTATTGTTGTCATTGGTAAACACCGCACATCTGCCTGCCCGGGCCGGCCTCCCATTGGTCGAGGGGGTTGTCCATCGAGGCACTTCCGTCCGTTTGGCTTCCTGTGATTGGCCAGCCCCGCTCTCTTTCTTTTTTGCCCCCTCTGCTACACGGCGGTGGGTCGGAGCCGCTGTGTCCCCGGTCTGGCACGTTCCTAGCCAAATTCTCCACGGTGTAAATTCGGATCCCCCCCCGTGTTTTCCCCCACAAAACCAAAAGCACCCCCCCTCTGTAAATCACCTGTAACCCGCTCGCAGCTTCGCTCTCAGCGCACATCGCCGGCTCTCCAGCAGAAACCTCAGAAGATGGCGGTGGTAAGCGGGATGTCGGGGTCGGCTGTAGCCCGGCTCGAGGGCCGAGAATTCGAGTACCTGATGAAGAAAAGGTCGGTGACCATCGGCCGGAACTCGTCGCAGGGCTCCGTGGACGTCAGCATGGGACACTCCAGCTTCATCTCGCGGCGGCACCTCGAGATATTCACGGCGGGAGAGGACGGCACCGGCACCGGGGAATTCTACCTCCGCTGCCTGGGGAAAAACGGGGTGTTCGTTGACGGGGTGTTCCAGAGGAGAGGGGCTCCACCTCTACAGCTTCCGCGAATGTAAGAGCCTACACGAGCAGTTCTCCCGAATCACGATAGAAGCCGCGCGTTGTGCGTGTGTTCATGTGTTGTTATTGTTTTGTTAGCCCGCAGCGCTGTCGCACGTGCTGCGCGAAGCAACACGGAGCCTCGTTCTCTTGGCGATAACGTCACACGGAGCATCCACAGAACCACCAGCGTCGCTCCGCTGATTCACAAGCACATTTAACGCCATTCCAAACCTCGGTCTCCATCGCACATATGTCGCGGTTTCTTCTTCGCTGCACGTCACTGACACGCCGGTTAGACATGCTATGGCTAAGAGCCGGCTCACTGCTGCCTGCTATTCACCATTGTGGAAGTCAGTTTATAGGTTGTATGTTATTATTGTCGTGCGTGATGTATGCCGAATTGAAGAGCGCCGTCTAAGGCTTTATAACCACCTGAGTGTGTTTTCACCAGTGTTTGTATGAACGCACAACCAAGTACGTCAGGTTAAATATGTCTGAATTCTAATAGAAGTTTGGTTTTAAAGGTCCAATGTGTAACAATAATCTTAGCGATGTTTGCACTTGTGTGTGTGTCATCTTAATTGTATGAATTGTTGTTGGTTTACCTTGATTGGGCCTTTTGAATTTAAACATTTAAACTTACCCTAACCCCGCCCCGCCTACGGAGGCCACCATGTTTTTTTACAGTGGCCCAAACTAGACAAACTAAACACCTTTTGGGTTTTTATGACGACTGAAGGCTGCTACGGGTTCTCTTTCATGTTTGGAAGGGCAGGGTGAGGTAACGGGTATTCAGCTGCACAATGCAACTTCACCACTAGGTGTCACTAGTTTCTACACAATGTTAATTTAATGTGTTCTTTAGAGGTATATAGAATAATTAAAATTAGCATATTTTTCTGCTCGCCACTATGCCGCTGGAGGCGTGTGTGTTTGAGTCCATAAAATACAACTGGTGTTTCAGGGGTAAACATTGTTGCAGCCAAATCCAATAAAATTGAGGTAAATGTGATCACTTCTTCAAACGTAAAAGACAACAAGAAAAAACTACCTCCATACTACTACTGTGGTGCCACCCAAATGTCCATTAGCCACTTCATTCACAATTCTACACCGAACAGCACCATTTACACCATGTTTTTAGCCAAAATGTCTGCTACCGGTAGTAGCGGACATTTTGATGGAGTTGTTTTTGGTTGTTTACCCTAGAAACTCTTCAAATGTTTTATGGACTCGTAGAACTTCAACCACCCCTCCATTGGCAAAGTAGATAATGAGTGAATTTTCATTTTTCGAGCTAACATGCTAGCAACAGGGGCGAACAGGTGAGTCTGTGCCTTCACAGGTACTCTGTCTGACCTGCTGAACCACAGACTGCACTATGCTTTATTTACTCAAGAGACTGTTGATGAATTGTGCTTACATTAATGACACAATAGCATATTCCCATTACAGGGACAGGCAGGTAGCTGAGGTTAGTGCTGTTGTCAGTGAAGTCTGGCTCAGTGTCATCTTTACCTCATGTTACATATGTTTACTCTACTGAGTCTTTTCCTTCCTCTTTCCCCAAACTCACATTGAACAGTTTTATTTGTGGTTACTCTCATTTTGCATTCAAACATCATACATGTTTCTGTAGGATTATATTATCACCACTCCATAGTAGTAATTCATCCAGGTGTCAAAAGTCTGTCCAAACATACCCCATTAATTCTAAATTAGACATGTTAGACATGCTTCGTTATGTAATAGTCACGGTGGACGTCCATTTTTAAACAGTGTGAGGCTGAATCTCGGCTTGAGTTAGATCTTGGCCTGCTTGTTACCAGGCAGGAGGCATATCTGCACAATGATACCGTTACAAACATAGAAGCATAGAATTTCCCACTTATTTGTTTAAAGATGTACATAATATCAGTATATATTAACGATTACGCAATTTTTTTATTAAAAGCTCAAGCAATATATATTGATATGCAGAATTTCAATACTAATAACGATAAATCTTTGTCTTATTTTGAAAAAGGATAATATGTTTAAAATCTGGTTTCACTGCGAGAGTGTAAACACAACTTTTTTCTGTTAAACTAAAATAATAAAATACAATGTTAAAATCTATTAGCTTATATAAGCACCTATTGGCTTACTTAAATAACAGTCCGAATATATCAGTGTTTTGGTTTTAGTGTTTAAATTAAATTGTTCTTGTGTCTGTACTTGTCTTCCATCCTCAGGTGTTGTTTCCGTTTCCCAAGCACAACCATAAAGATCACGTTTACAGCCCTGTCCAGTGATAAGAAGGAGCCAAGGAACGTGCCGGAATCACCGGTCAAGCCCATCCAACCACAAATTTCCCCGTTGACCATAAACATTCCTGACAACATCGCCCACCTAATGAGCCCACTGCCTTCACCTACTGGTACCCTCAGGTGAGAGAGCGGGGGAGCGTTGCTTATGTGCAACCCTCAACAGCAGTTTCTAGTGCTCAGAGGCAGAATTGTCAGTTGATATAAACGGTTTATAAAGTACACCGGTATGAATTTCCTTTTTATGGTAAACATTTTTACTGGTAGAGCCCTCACAGCTCAAAAGGGGCAATGATGTAACTATACCAGTGGGAGGCAGCACTGCACTGAACCAGAAAGTAGATTCACCGCACATAGGATGATTAAGACCCGCCCACGTAGATATGCTCAATCTGGTTCGCTGAAATAGAATCTGCCAATCATCTGCAGATGAAATGTTAAAGGGGACATATTATGCCCATTTTACCACAAGTTGATATGGTTCCTTGGGGTCTTAATGAAATGTCTAACATATTTTGGTCTAAATACCAAAAGGATCATTTAAAACAGCGCCTTTTTACCCTGTCTAAAACAGACTTCTTCAGATTGACCTGTTTTGAGTGCCCCTCACCCTCCCTCCTTCACGAGATACAAGCACCCGATTTTTCGCTATCCATTACCTCTATAGAACTATGGCTACTGGAGACGAAGATGCAATCTTGCAACCATTTCGTTTTGAACCAGAGTCAGGTGGGCCAAAGCCTGGCTGCGTGAGCCTCAGCGCAGCCCCGTAGTGGGAGCTTGAGCTGGCGCAGCAGCAGCATCCTTCCACACTGTTGCGTCAACGTTTAGAGGTGTTCCGGGGTCCCTTGTTTATGCGTTAGCTTGCTCGTCCAAGGCCATGTAGTGAGACTCCCTACATGGGCATGGTGTGACTATGGCGTTTATTTCGGTCGTAATCCCATTCAACGCACTCTAGCGTATCGGTTCTGACATAGAGGAACCACAACCAATTGTGAGAGGGTTTTTTTTCCAGAGTTTTTGGGACGGTAGCCATGCCAGATACCCAAAATAACGTGTAGAAACACTACAAAAGTGGAAATTTCATAATATGTCCCCTTTAAGGGAACATTGCTAAATTGTAGTATCTACCAACTGTCTGCATGTGAGCCTTTTAGGGGACACGTCTAAACTTTAGTTACAGAAAAGAACCTGGGTTATACTCTTCCACCTTGCATATACTTTATTGATACAATGAACCACCCACCACCACAAGTAAATAGAGGATCTGAGGCTACTATGTTTTTGTTTGAAAACGCATACACTCTGCCAAAATAATGCCTTACGTCAATACTAGTCGGGAGTTTCAGCGAGTCTGAATGAACTCTGGGGCTGCGTTTTAGTCTGGACAGGCTGAAAAATGTATATTTGGATACGATTGCTCACTATTTGGTCATGACTAAACCGTCCTTGTTCATCAGGCTCCTATCACATGTCCCCCTTCCAGAAGAAAACAACCGGCATTATCCTCAGCTACCGTGGTAGAACTTAACGTGGATAATCAATGACCAAAGTGGCTGATTCTGTTGTCTTTGCTAACTGTAGTTAAATTCTGCATTTTACAATGATACAACTTTTTACGTGTGTAGGTGGGGAGCTAGGACTCAAGCAATTCTTGTCTACACCAGTACACACATGTCTAGTATATGTGGCCATGTGATATGGTCATCGGACATCGTATTGGTTTGAAAACACAGTTCCCAATATATCATGCATTTTTATGCCATACTGTCCGGACCTACAGTGATTTTGTCAGTTGACTAATCAGTTTTTCAATTTACAGTGAAATCCTAACAAATGTTTTCCATGTAACAGTGCAGCAAACTCCTGTCCGTCAAGTCCACGGGGGGCGGGGCTTTCGAGCTACAGGACAGGCCGCGTTCTGGCCGCTGACCTTATAGGAGACAACTCCCAATCAGAAAACGACAAGGAGGCCTCAGGTGAAGACAGCCCAAAGGTGAGAGCGAGTTGGGGCAGAATGAGAAGTGGGTTGAATATGGATGAATATCAACAATGGGTCCGAATTTGTTGACGGAGATCATGTCACATGAGGCGTGACCTGATAGAGGCGTGTGCGTGTATGTGATTGACCAAATTTGCTCACTGTAGCATGTAAAAGTAACTTTTCTTCCTTTTCCACAGGACGACTCCAAACCTCCATATTCGTATGCACAACTAATAGTCCAAGCTATCACCATGGCCCCAGATAAACAGCTAACACTAAATGGAATATACACCCACATCACCAAGAACTATCCATACTACAGAACAGCTGATAAAGGCTGGCAGGTTGGTGTCTTCTCTATTTGCTACCACTGTGCATGTCTGTTGAATGGTTATTAATGTGCAGTCCAGTCATAGTCAGATCATTTGTCAGTCCAGTCGTATGGTCTATCATTGGAAATTCCAAATGCTCAGGCATGTAGTGTTGCATTGATTAATTTGCTATTTAATTGACAATAGCTAATTTTGATAAGAGATTATCTGTTAGGCTTTCTTTGTTTGAAATAGTACTGTAACTATCTTGAATGGATGCATTTGAAGTTGTCACTCTGGGTTCAGATATTTTTTTTTTAAATCAAAGATACATTGAGTAGACCTGTATCATGAAGCGGTCATCAGTTTATCAGTAACTTAAGTGTGGCTCATCAGCTGCTCGTCTTGAGAGAAAGCTAAGGTGCTCAAAGCTACATGCTGAATCCAAAAAGACCCTGTGCAGCAACCTGGGAATCTTCTATATCATGGATCACTACAAGTGTGTCTTTTCTGTTGGCTGGTGGTTTAGAACTCGATTCGTCACAACCTGTCCTTGAACCGGTACTTCATCAAAGTGGCCCGCTCTCAGGAGGAGCCAGGCAAAGGCTCGTTCTGGAGGATCGACCCCTCCTCCGAGGGCAAGCTGATTGAACAAGCCTTCAGGAAGCGCAGGCCTAGGGGTGTGCCTTGTTTCAGGACCCCGATGGGACCTCTTTCCTCCAGGTAAAAAAAACGTATCAGGTTTTGGCTCCTATGTGGATGGTTCTGTGCAGCAAAGACCACCCCATGTTTTGTTTTCCTCTAGGAGCGCTCCAGCCTCTCCAAACCACACAGGAGCACTGTCTGCCCACTCCAGTGGGGTCCAGACTCCAGACAGCCTGTCCAGAGAGGGGTCCCCAGTCCCCATGGAACCAGAGACGACCCCTCCACCAGCCCCCACCCAAACCACCACAGTCCAGCCCAAACTCGCTGTCATCCAAGAGGCGCGCTTTGCACAGAACTCCACTGGTAAACCACAACGCTTATACAGATAAGGGGAGCACCTTTTATTAATTTATGTCCTTTTAATGACGTTGAATCCTGCCCTCTGATAGGCTCCCCACTGAATAACCAGCCAGTACTGATCGCCGTGCAGCGCCAGATGCCTCAAACGACCATGAAGCCTGTGACCTACACCATGGCATCGCCAGCCATCGTGACAACGCCGGTGAACTCCGCATCCGTCATGCAGACGGTGCACGTTGTCCACCAGATTCCCACGGTCACCATGACAACTCTTGGCGCACAGTCTGCTGCCAAAGTGAACTCAGAACCTCAGCAGAACGGAGGGGGGGCGCACCAAGAGATCAAAGGTGAGAGCAGATCCATGTCGCGTCGTGTCACTCGTGTCTGTTGGAGCATCTTCCTGTGACTGTATACATACATTGAGTTTGATGTGAGTTTCTCTCACCGTGTAGTGAAAGTGGAGCAGGTGCCGTCCATCACAGGCTCATCTCTAGGGGGAGTCAGTCGTATCATCCAGAGCTCTCAGCCTGCTCCCCTGACAACAGTTACCATTGTGCAACAAGCCCCGCTCGGCCAGCACCAGCTCCCAATAAAGGCCATCACACAAAACGGGACTCATCTGGTCCCCATCACTACTGCTGCTAGCACAGGTGAGACACACACACACACACACACACACACACACACACTACTCACACTGGGCTTGTGCACAGGGTTTCTACAATTCATCAGAATTTCAGGACATTAAAAGTCTTAAATATTTGAAATTGAAATATTACAATCTAGGTCTTCAATACTTTTAGCTTGATCCTAATTATGTTAACATTCATTTAACAATACTTCTGTTATTTTAAGAAACGTGTTGGTGGCATGCATATTTCATGATGCCTCAGGCATTTGTAGCTCTTTCGTAATGATACAGCTATTTATTTCTCTTGTTGAAACCTGCAGAAACCCTGTGTGCATTTGCATCTAAATAATGCACCTGAATAGTGTGCAGACAGTTGCATTGGTGTCTGCTATCAAACCAGTTTAGATCCCGGACACTCCAAGCCGCCACGTGTCCTAGATTTGTCCTTATTTAATGTTGTATATGACAAAGAAGGCATCGGAATTAGTGAGATTTGAGATCCGCCTACGTAAACAAATTGATTTAGTGTCTAAGGCTTTAGTCTTTCTGCATTTTCCAGAGAAAGAAATTACTTAAATAAAGATTTGAGTCTTTAGCCAGCTCTAAATCTACCAGTTTATTAACCATTCAGAAACCTAGACTGAAACTATGATACGAACGTCAACAATCTCGTATCGTGTTACCCTGACCTAGTACCGCTGCTGCAGGTCTGAAAAAATTTGCATTGAACAAATCCTTTACAAGTTTTTAGTGTGATAATAAAAATAAAGCAACGAGGAGGGACATCAACAAACAGAAATTAACAGTAACAGTGATGCATACATTTTTAATCGAAGCTCTAACATTCCAACAGACACATTTCTAGTGTGTCTCTTCATTAAGTGTATTTCAGTTAATGAGTTGTAGTAGTTTTAAGATTGTTTTTTTTGTGAGCTAGAAACACCATTTAGCACTCTATACAGAGAGAGTGCTACTTGAACCCCTTCACCTCATCCTGTAGTCTTTAATAAATCCTGTCTTCTTTCTTCCAGCTGTTGCGAACCCTCTCCACTTGCTGGCGACCCACGCCTCGGCCTCCGCGTCCCTCCCCACCAAGAGGCAGAACGGAAATCTGCAGGACCAGGCTGCATCGAAGCGAGTGAAAACGGAGGAGGGAGAGAAGGGAGACTCAGCAGCAGCAGCCGCCAACAACAACAACGGCACCACGGACAGAGCCGGAGTAGCAGGGGTCTGTGAACAGGTCGGTGACAAGTAGCCTCTCCCCGATCTGCTTCCTGACCCCCCCGCTCTCCTGTACGCATTGAGCCTCACACCTTCCACACCCTCGCCCCCTCCATCCTACCTGGTTATCATCTACTTCAAGGTGCCAAAAAAGAGACGAGACGTGGAAAAGCAAACGGGACTAACAAGAATGTGCGAAACCCCACCCCCCTCCACTCCTCCTCTTCCATATATTTAAGACCACCAAATACGATGCAAAGACTACAGACCAAATTGAAAGTGGAAGTGGAGACGAGTTGCTGATGACTGTGAAGCCCGGAAGTTTGCGACCCAGGTGGCAGGAAGAAACACAGGTTTGAAAATCCAGATCTCTAGATGAAAAGAAAAAAAGAAGAAAAAAAAACTTATTGGACAAGCGAGGAGTCTTTGACCCTCGCCAAAGACAGAGAGGAGCCTGGTCCTGGTAGCATTAAAGACAAGTGCTTAGCTGTGTGTCGGATTAGAGAAGTCAAACCAAGTGAAATCACCAGTAGTGTATTCTGATAAGGGAAGTGTGTGTACGTTTGTGTGTACGTTCGTGTGGACATTCCCATCTCTGGCAGCTAGCCTCCACGTCGACCTACCTAACCCAGTCGTGAGTAGATATGCAGTATTCCGTTGTACAAGTGTATCTGTGGATCTTTGAGTGTTTCTCCGTTTCCCAAGGCACAGATACTATTTAGTAATAATTAAGATAACTAAAAAGCTATAAATGGGGTCTTTAAGAACATTTAAACATCGAAACATAATATTTTGGGAATCCTAATTTGTTTTGTTTTTGTATGTGGACTCTTTGTTCAGTGAAATGAATGTAGTCTCTTTTTTTTTTCTTTCTTTCATTTAAAGAAAACACTATCTATGGAGTGGTTGTTCTTTTTTCTCTGCTCATTCATGCAAAATGAAATTTCTTTATCACTGTACATCTGCAGATTTTTTCATATTTTACAAATATCCTACAAGATAAAAAAAAAGTATATTCCCATGCGTATTTGACCATATCCTTCATTGAGCTTGCATGTTACGGATCTAGAGACAATGTACTTGAGCAGATTTAACTGAATATGGAACTGAAGAAAATTTAGACTGAATCTACGCTATATGATTCTGACCAGTGCTGCACTTAACCCTCTTAGTTCTTTGTTATTTTTTATTTTTCTTATTTTAATTTGCTCTCAGTATTCCCCCTCCCCCCGGTCATCATTGGTTGTTTTGTTACCTTTGTGTTGAAGTTGGACGTCTCTTTGCTCGATTATTTTTATTCTGTTTAGGCTATAAAAAATTAAGTCTATTCAGATTGTATTCTATGTTACATGAGGAAAAACAAGTGATAGGTGTTTGTTCTGCTTCAGTTGGTAAATGCTTCCTTTTTCTTTTTTTTTTATATATAAATTTATTTAAAACACATAACATCCTGGTTTGTATTGATTTGAGTAAAAGGGGCCTTCTCTGCTGGGCAAAGTCCAAATCTGTCTGTGTGTAAACATTTATTTCCTGTTTGGTCGGAGAGACGAAATGACGACTTATTCGTGTGTCTCATTAAGAGTGAACATCTGGAATAGAGACATCACTTGCTGTGAAGTTTGGTTAAAGGAGGTTTTCAGAGTGCATTCCACCCTGTTGGCTAAGGCTGTTCCAGGAAGTGTGTGGACCACAGGTTGGAAAAGCTTCCTTTGAATCTGAGGTCTGGAAAATGTAAAAAAAAAAATTGTATCAAGTATCATTCGACCATGTTAAAAGGCAAGGATGTTAAGTCATTTCAACGAGATGCGATCATACAAATGGAGATAAAGCCAAACAACAGGAAAATGAGTCTTCTAAAAATATCCTCTGCATTGGCTCCCCTTTTAATCGAGAATAGAATTCAAAATCCTTCTCCTCATACACACAAGGGCCCTTAGTAATCAAGCACCATCATATATTAAAGAGGTCGTAGCACTGTATTGTCCCATTAGATCACTTCACTCCCTGAATACACTTCTGGTTCCTAGAGTGTGTAAAGCCCTTTTCAGACATGCGCTGAACACTGGAGATCAATGAGTTTTTAGTTAGGCCTGTATGTCTGGACATCAAGCAAGCTCATGATGTTTTCACCACTATTCCACCAGGGGGCATTTTGCTTGTTTTGTGAAGGGCGTTCCATCCTGCGTCATACACACCCGGAAGCCTGTACTGGGAAACACAGTTGTCTACTGCTCTGGAGCTGATGGTGGACAATGGTGACTTCTATCATATCGTGTATCAGATGGTTTTCTGATAGAGATGCAAATCAAAATGACGTCTGTTCGTCTATCTTCAGTGTTCTTCACATTACTGTGAGCTCTCAGCATTACTCAGCAATCCTCACATTCTCTCTGTGCAGCACTTTATCTATCATGCACTCAAACACTGCTGGCACAGACATCAGTAGCAATTTGTGATTCAGTGTTTGGCCCATGGACACGTCGGCACTGGGACCAAATCGCCAATCTTCTGTTTAGTGGATGGCCCTCTCCTGAGCCACAGCTGCCCCATATGTATAGCCCATAATCACAAATCCAAATTTATCCCATCGGGCGTATCAATCTGTACAGGATGTGACTTCCTCGACAAAAGTGAGGAAGAACTGCCCTAAAAAGCTTTTAACTGGGAAGAACCACATAAACCTCAGTCACAAGTGAGGGATCCCTCTCCCAGGTCGGACAGAAGTGCAATAAATGTCACTTGTAACATCAAAACAATATTCATGATAAAAGAAAGCATCTATCTTGAATTGAGAGACTTAGAGACAAGGTGTGTTGGGATGTGATGCTATAGAAATAAAATGGAATAAAGGTACAGCACTTGAATCCGGTAGCTGTTGCCTCGAATGGTACAAATAATTTCATTGAGAACACAAAGTGGGATGCAGCCACGCGGTCCGAGTTTGTTTCACACATGCTGAACCCTTCATACCAGTCTACCAGGGTAACACCTCATAGGTGCTGGCTGTGTGTGTAGTAGAAAGTGTTTGTTAAAGAAGCGCTGTATGAATGTGTGTGTGCGACTTGTCCTGTAAAGAGCTTTGAGTGATCAACCAAGCCCGGAAAAGAACTATTAAGATACATTCCATTTACTGTTAAATTAGCTTAGAAAAAGATGATTCAATTCAACACACTGGACAGAACTACACTTCTATCCAGTGATGAAAGATCCCATGAATTTTAACTGTAAAAGCAGATGTTAAATTTTATTCACAAGTTTACACGCAGGTTTTACAATCATTCTGAGTGTGTCAGAAACAGGTTGGCTTTTCAGTTTGTGCAGCGTCCCCACTGTGGTTGTGTGCTGCGAGTGTGTGTGTTCAACAAAAGTGAAGCCTGCACGTGTACAATCTGATGTAGAGAGCAACACACAGGTGATGTGTTCTTTGCACTGAGTCAACAAAAAAATGAACACTATGTTAACAACACATTAACAGTTTTGCGTACATGCTGTGGTGGATCCACACTCGTCTCCTGGGTTCCACAGAGCAGATTCAGATTCCCTGATTTACATGAGTAAGTGTGGATGGTGTCAGTAGCAGGGAGGAGAAGTTCACAGACACATGTGACTCAGGACAAACTGTTGGAGAGCCACACCGGTCGATGAAAAGTGTATCAAGAGAACTATTTATCACTAATCAGAGGTTCTCAATTGAATCATCTTGGCTTATTTGTGTGTTAACATACATGAAGTGCAGTCTCGAACCGATTGTTCTTTATAGTTTTGTGATGAAGGATGGAAGCGTGCGCATATTTGGCTCCGAAGCTTTCCCGTTCAGGTAGAAGAACCAACTCAACTTTTACAAATACTTTAAAGAAGTTGTTCGGTAGTTTGGAATAGATAAGCTGAGTCACATTCTTGCCAGAGGTAAGATCATGTCTGGAAATGTGAAGCTTAAACGTTCAGTGTGTGAGATTTAGGTGAAAGGGATCTATTTGCAGGAATTGAAAAATAAAATAATAGTGACGTCTTTACCACAAAATGCAACTTCACCATTAGACATCACTAAATTCTACACACTGAACATTTAAGCTAGATTTGGCTCAAAGATAGTATATAAAGATGGAGGACGTGACAGCTTCCTGAAAGTGAAGCCTAATCAACAGGATCGCCCCCTGGTGGTTGGCTGCAGAATAAGTCATAAACCCTGCCTCCTCCATCTTTGCAGATGGGACTGATGCTGATCAAACTAAAAAGTCAAAATACTCGTCAAATAATTTGGGTTCTGTCATTTTCTCACCACATTGATGTATATTCAAGTGTTCATGGTTGGATTTAGAGAATGTTGTTAAATGACATGATTGACAGCTGAGACTGACTTGTGATCGGTTGAAGGCGTGAAGCAGCCCAATCCTGCGGCTGAATTTCACCATCACTGAAGCGCAGACTCCGGCTCCAAATCACGTCAAAACTGCAAGATGGCGGCACCGATATTTGGGGTAATATCCGTACATCGACAGGAAGTGGAGACGTGTCGTTCATCTTTATATAAAGTCTGGTTTGGCTGGGCATAAAGACTGGAAACAGGGAGGCAAGCTTATCATCTCTAAAGCTCACTAACCACATTCTTTCTCGTTTGTTTGATCCGGACAAAAGCTGGCAAGAAAGTGAAGCAGACACATTTCCAAATAAAAGTCTAACTGTTTCTTTAAGCTTTTCTTATGTGGGCGGAAACAACACTCAACTTTCACAAGCATCTCAGAACACATATTGCACAACGTATGAAAAAAAAAAAAAAAAAGAAGGAAGACAGAAACAAAATACATGTTATTTTTTCTTTTTGCTAATATTTTGTACAATTCTAGGTATTTAGAAGTTCAGTCTGGCGCATTGTGTTTATACAGTGAATATAAGAAAATCTAATAATACTAGCGTGGCTCCAATGTTCCTAAACTGTAAAGGCAGAGGTGGAGAAAACCATTCACCTCGTTCTGATCCTGCTTTGCAAACGCCTAATATGGTACATCGGTGTATATACACAAACACACACGTGTATATATGACAACATTAATATGTTCACACATACAGATTCTCTCCAGTCTCAGAGGCACTCCCTATAGTTAGGTGGTGTTAGTTGACAAAAATCTTAATATTTTCAATCCTTCTAACTATCAGAATCATCTATGTGATAAAAAATAGCCATCCTTTGTAAATTCCTGGGAAGACGTCTTAAAAAGCTGTCGTTCTTTCAAAAAAATAACTTTCCCTCTTTTCTGTTGTGTTTGGGGGGGGAATAGAGTCGGCGTGTGTGTGTCCCTCTGTCCAGAGACAGTCCTCACGAGACTGTGAGACAAAAGTCTGCATCCCTGTTGGTGATTCCATCTGTCCACATTAACAGTTCCTCCAGAGTCTGTGCTTCTCTTTCTTTGTCCTCCCTTCATCTCGTGCTCCGTCACAGAGTCTGTCAAGATAAGGAGAAGTGCCACGGGGAACATTTCCTGTCTCCTCCAAAATGTAAACGCAACTGAAAAAAAGAAACCGGAGAGAACAGGCGGTGTAATAGCAGGTCTGCAGATGGGTCAAAGATCAGATTTTCTCATCCGTCATCTCCAGGAACTGGGCGTAGACGTCTCTGGAACACTCCCCTTTCTGGTTGAACAGGAACTTGTAGTAGCTGCCGTCAGCACAAATGGCTGCTCGGCGGAGAGAGGGAGAGACAAAAGAGAGTAAATGTCAGTCAGCAAACAGAGACGAGACACACAGGACAAGGGGAGTCTGGTTTTTATAAGAATGTGACAGGGAAGAATCATATTCAAACGTCATTTAAGATGATGTTATTGAGTGAACCAAAGATGAAAATTGACTTTCACCATCCACATCTCAAACCTCGAGCAAAGCCAAGAATCTCTGTACTCGATGAAACTCGTTTCTTGGATTTTTAATACATTGTTTGACACTGTGGGCAATAAAATCCCAGGGATCAGATTTGAATGAGGCCACGGGAGAGAATATCAAAGGAAACAGAAGTTCTTCAGCTTTCAGTGATGGCAATTCAGTTCAGACAGTCAACTCCTGTATAATGGATAATTATGTAATTGTAGAAACATGCAGTGTTCAAATTGGAGATGCAAGCTCTGATCTCATCCCCGCTTCCAACTGCTATGTTCAGCACAGCAGTGACGATAAATACCCCCCAGCTTACCAGAACATGTTCTGTTGTTCAAATATAGTTTGAGCACATTGTCAGATAAATAAAGTTGTTTTCAAACGTGAACTCCAGAGAACGGGTCTGTTTGCCTTTCACTCCTCATGCACAATGCAGCCGATTGTCCGTTAAGACACGTTCACAACAACACAGAAGTCTGCAGCGCATTCAGCTAAGGAAAGGTTTGGTAAGCAGGACATAAGGTACACACAGATAAAGTTTTTTTGTTTACGGCAATTCGACACCAATCGTATTGTCTTTTCCAAGCTGACATCTTGGTCGGCGTCTCCTATGTGTATGGCACCAGTCTTTTATCCTGAGATATTTGTATACTTTCAGTAAAAACATCGTCAACACACGCACTCGCTTGTGGTGAAACCTTCAGATTATCTTCTGAGTTCTCATTTGGGCTCAATCAGACATTCTTTTTTCAAAGAGGGGGCTGGCCAGAAAATAACCTAAAGAATGTCCAAAACTTCTCACTCTGACATTTCCCATCACACACACAGCCCCTTCAAAAACTACAGGATATTATCCGGAGTTCAGCAGGACAACACCACAGCAAGTCAAACTCCAGCTTCTACAGTGATCTCAAAATGAATGAATTTACAGATACACACAAGTGCTTTGAAGAAATACTGAACATTAGAAGTGTAATGGAAATGACTGATGTAATAGACGGCATTCTTTTGAGCTGGTTGGACCTAATTCTATAACAACCGAGTGTGTCTCTCTCATTTGTTGTTTTTGCTCTAAGATGTGAACAGCTTGTCTCCCGCCACATTTAGACTGGAATCTGTTTTTGTCCTGTGACAATGTGAAAAAGCTGTAATACACATTCTGCACACTCCTACGAAATGCTTCACATTATTCTATTATATCTCTTAATATGGTCTGATGTTTATAATTTTAGTTATCACTGATAGTACTGAACCCAGCAGAGCTTTTGGAGATATCTGGGAACATTTATATATGTTAAATATCTATCTATCATGAACTCTACCAGCTAGATAAATGAGCCACCAGACAGGTTGTTGTAGCCTCCGGTAAAAAGAATTAAAGTTAAGACAACAGTCAATAACAGAGCTTCATGAGCCATATCAAGGAAGCATCACAGTCCAAACTGAACTCACCTATGACAGCATTGGGCTCCGTACCAAAGGCACACACACAGGGAGAACCTGAGGGGACCTGGAACTTGGAGAAGCTCCACTTCGAGCTGAAGTATTTGGGAAGAAAACTGGCCGATGCCAAGCTGCGGAGAGAGGGACACGCAGCCAGGACACAAATTTTACTTTTTATATCGACACTTTTGTTTTGGTAATTGAATTCATTCAGCTGCTTGACCGGTTTGAATTATTATTTATTTCAGAAACTGACCTCGACTGTTTGTTCCTTTTGGGATCCTCTGCAGCAAAGATGTGGACTGTGCCGTGGTCACTGGACACACAGATGAGGGACGCATCCTGGTTGAAATTAATGCTGGGATGACAAAGCACGGGACAAAGCAGATAAAAGACATAAGAGCAAGGACAATACAAGCAGTTGTGTACCAATTACCTATTCAGATCAACACATAAAAGAACAGGCTTAATTTGTGTGACACGGGCAGGATTACCATAGTGAGTGTAGAATTATTATAAAATTATTATTAACATACAGTGCAGTGGTTTCCAAGGCAATGGTAGCAAACGAAAAAAATTAGATTATGAAACTTTTTGGAGATAAAATGTCACTTTTTTTTTTTTTAAGTAATAAAAATACCAAACACACTATTGCTTCATTCAGTAAATAAAGGGACTTTGACCGAGTTAGTTCACTGACTTTATGACTCCGCTGGAACCTTGCTTTTATTTTGAAATCCTCTTTCGCTGGTCATGAGCTGCCACTTTATAGTAAAAGTGGGCCTATTGACCCTAGCCCTGTTGATCAGGTGACCCTCTTATAGCATTCATTTTGCCAGTTGCAGCCATTTCAGAGGGTACGCTACACATTGCAGATGGTCGAGTTTTTTACCAACAGAATAAGAAACTGTTGTAAGCAGGAGTACTGATTAATTCATGGGTCTTTTGAAAACAATGGGAGCATATGTAGGGGATCTCACAGCCAATCTTCAAGAGTAATTCAAACATACATCTGACAAAGTGCTGGAGTGAAGCACTCAGACTGTCCATTAGTTTAGTGAACAAATTCACACTGCAGCTGCAATCTGTCCATATACTTCACATATTTGTGGGAAAGACTCAGACAAAGGTCATAGAAAGGCTTGAAGGAGCAAATGTAACCAGTGAAGCCTGCCTTGAGTTTTTTTTTTAAATCCACAGATGCTTGCAGCAATCATCTCCATCTACACAAAAAAATATTTTTCTCTTGCTAAGTTTTTTTATCTAATGATATATATATGAACAAAATGTCTGTTTGTTTGTCTAAAGCTCCTTTTCCACTGGACAAAAACACTAACACACACTAACATCTGGCTTTTGTCTGCAGTGGGAATTAATACAATCTCCCTTCAATCCTGAGTCAAATGACTGCAGAAGACAAGGGTATCAATCGGCTGTGGCTCAATAGGGTAGTGATGTAAACAAGACACCCGTGTGAATGCACTAATTGGGCAAGACAGGGAAATAAGAGTGCCTTTCAGTTTGCAGTGTGTTCAATCGCCAGCTTTAGCCACGTTTAAAAAACTCATGTATACACACTAATTTTGGTGTAGCAGATGTATAGATGTCAGAAGCATTGCTGCTCGGTTCTCACCAGTAAATGTTAGCTGCCTGAGAGCCTCGTCTCAGCTCCTGTATGAGCTGACCTGCAGACGTGTCGAAAATTCGTATAAGAGTCCCCTGTGGAAATACGGATTGGACACAAGTCAGCAACAAAAGAAACAAACCACAAAACTGAAAAGGTCCCAGAGTGCATTTTTCTTTCTCTATTCACATCGAGGGTCTTGGTATGACATACCTTCTCTGATGCAGTAGCTATCCTTGTGCCCTGCAGGTTGAGGGCGATGCAGCAGAGCGACCCCTCATGGGCGGGAATGTCAACTGGGGGCTTCTCTGTGTTGGCCAGGTCCACTATCTGCACATGGCCTGAATGAGTCCCGGGGAACGCCAGCAGAGAGTTGTTACTGTTAGGACACAGCACACACAGACCTGAGGAGAAAGGAAGAAAGAGAAGGAACGGGCCGGTTATAATTGATCATTTATAGGTTTATGACTTAGAAGTTATTTAATGGCTCCAAATATTTGCTAAAGCTGCAGCCAGTTGTTTCCCTGGCTGCAGCATTAACCTGAAACATTTGAAAGTTGAATCAGTCATAGAGTAGTTGTGGATGATGAGGTCTTGGAGAGTGAACTGACCTTTAGGATTGTAGCAGGTCTCAAACACATGCAGCTGATGGGGGTTGTGGGTAAAGGTGAACACTTTGATCATTGAGTCCAGGACCACCACAATCCTAGGAACAGATGAGAACAAACACTCAAGATACAAATGTAACTACAAGTCATGGAAATCTTCTGATTACCACTTCTCTGACAGCTCCATTGATAAAGACAGAGGCAGCTCCACTGACAACAAGAGGATCAAGAGATTTTGAATGCCAAGTACAAAACACTGATGAGGCTGCATTGTCACCGTGTGTCCTCGTCTCAATGGGAGAGAAGACGACAGCCTCCACGCGGCCTCCCCTGCAAGTAATGAGATATGGTGCAAGACCAGCTCATGAAACTAATGTCGCCACCCAATCGTCACGCTGTCAGATCAGGGCGCAAGAGGCCGGGGGGACGCAAGCTCACGTCAGGGCGGGCAGCCATCCAGACCATCGAGCGCCAGGGCCTGGCAGTGCTCCAGCTAAATGTCGAGGGCCTCACCACCACCAAACTGGACATCATACGCCACCTCGCCGACTCCCATGAAGTCCCGGCCGTCCTCCTTCAGGAGACGCACAGTGGAAAAGCAGACTCTCAGGTTGCCCGGGTTCCACCTCGCCGGCTCCATCCTCAGCAGGCAGCACGGGATGGTCACCTTTGTCAGGTCTGACCTCAGCTGGACAGCCACAGGCCAATCCCCTCCAGGCGCTAGTCTCGAGTGGATGTCCACGAGGATACAGACAACAACGGTTGTGAACGTGTACAAGCCCCCACCATGTGTACTGTCCACATCGGCCCTCCCAATTACCCCAGCACCCGCCATCTACGCCGGGGATTTCATCTGCCAGCACACCTACTGGGGATACTCCCACACAACACCGGATGGGGAGACGCTGAGCGAGTGGGCCTCCAATGCCAACGCCCATCTCCTGTTTGACCCCAAAGAGCCACCAAGCTTCTACTCCTCCAGATGGAACACCTTCACCAACCCAGACCTCGCCTTTGCTGTGTTCCACAGTAAGGATCCGATGCCAGAGAGAAGGGTCATTGACAGGTTCCCCCGATCACACCACTGACCGTCTGTCATCAGAATACCATCACTGGTGCAGCCGGTCGCAGGGAAGCCTGTCAAAAGATGGAATTTCCGGAAGGCCAACTGGCATGCTTTTTCTGTTGACACAGAGAGAAGATCTGTCACCCTCCCGGACCCAGACACTCCTAATGTGGATGCTGCATATGCAGCCTACTGTGAAGTGCTGACAGGGGCAGCGAAGAAAACCATACCACGAGGCTACAAAGAGTTTGCCCGCTCAACATCCCACGAGGTATCCAGTCTCTCTAGGGCAGCCAGGGTCAATGCCAACCTGTCAGGAGATTTCACACCAGCTGAGCTCAAGGACGCTATGGCCAAACTCAAACAAGGCAAGTGACCAGGCTCCTACAACATCCACCCAGAGTTTGTGATCCACCAGAGCGAAATAACATCCGCCTGGCTGTGTGCTTTCTTCTCTGCGTGCCTCCGGAGGTCCAAGCTCCCAAGGGCATGGCGACAGGCCGCTGTCATAGCCCTCTTGAAACCCAACAAACCTGCGGATGACCCCAAGTCCTACAGACCAATCTCGTTGCTGTGCGTCCCTTTTAAAATCCTGGAGAGGATGATACACAGCCGAATTGAGCCAGTAGTTTACTCACAGCTACCGAGGGAACAGGCTGGCTTCCGCCGGGGCAGGTCTACAGTGGACCAGGTAACCCTTCTCACACAAGATCTCGAGGACAGCTTCCACGCCAAAACCAAAGCTGGGGTGGTACTACTGGACCTGACTGCTGCTTACGACACCGTCTGGCACCGCGGACTCCACCTGAAGCTGCTGAGAACAATCCCGGACCGTCATATGGTCAACTTCATCATGGAGATGCTGTCAAACCGCAGCTTCATCCTCCAGACCAGTGACGGCCAGCGCAGCAGGCTCAGGAGGCTGAGAAACGGGGTCCCACAAGGGTCTGTCCTCTCACCGATGCTCTTCAACATCTACATCTTTGACCTACCGGGGACGACATCTAGAAGGTATGGATACGCGGATGATCTAGCCATCATGCTACACCGGCCCACATGGAAGGCGGTTGAAGAGGGTCTCAATCAGGACATGGACGTCCTGGCTGCCTACCTTTGAAGCTGGCGACTGCAGCTCAGTAAGGGAAAGACTGTATCAGCAGCATTCCACCTCTGCAACAGGGAAGCAAGAAGGGAGCTGGAGATCTCAGTGGACAACAAACCCCTGGAGTTCCAGCAGTCCCCAAAGTACCTGGGCGTACGCTTAGACAGGACACTGTCCTACAAACAGCATTTGGATGAAGTGAGGGCTAAAGTAACAGCAAGGGTCTCACTCATCCGGCGCCTAGCTGGTACAACCTGGGGGGCCTCGGCAAAGGTTCTACGTATCTCCACACAAGCCCTCGTATTCTCTGCAGCTGAGTACTGTGCCCCAACCTGGAGTAGAAGCCCACATGCCAAGAAGGTCGATACGGCCATCAACAATGCCCTCCGGATCATAAGTGGCTGCCTGAAACCCACCCCCGTGTCCTACCTGCCAGTCCTAGCAGGAATAGCGCCAGCCGGCCTACGGCGAGAGGCTGCTACCCTCGCCCTGGCAAGGAAAGCCCAGGAACACAGCTGGCACCTCCTCCATGAAACCACCACCATGGCAACACCTCCAAGCAGACTCAAGTCCCGCCACCCATACAATCAGGCCGCACAAGAGATGCTTATTTCCATCCCGGAGGATTTGACAACCAAAGCCTGGCTGGCAGCGGCATGGAAGCAGGAGTGGGAGTCAGCAGGACAGACACGCCTACACCATTACATCCAGGATCCTGGAGGTGGCGTTGAGGGAGAAGATCTACCTCGCCGGCAATGGACCCTCCTGAACCGCCTTCGCACAGGGGTTGGCTGCTTCAAAGCGTCCATGAAGAAGTGGGGCCTAACAGACAGTGCAGCGTGTGAGTGCGGGGAGCCTGAGCAGACTGCCGACCACATCATCACCACCTGTCCCCGGCATAGACCACCCTCAGAGGAGGGCCTCTTCCAAGTGGGACCTGAGACGAGGGAGTGGCTACACGACACGAAGTTGGACATATGAAGACGATACACGAAAGAAGAATGCCACAATACTGTTAGGTGATTAAGTTTGCCCTAGAGAAAAAAAATATCTTCACACCGTGGGTGTCAGATGAATAAACCTCCCATCTACTCATTAATGCATTGCACAACACCTATTTTGTCATGATTAATGAAATGATTTCCACTGACAAAATGACAGGAGCTGATTCTTGTACAGATGAAGCAGCACAAAGTTGGTTACCTGTCACGTCGAAGCTTCACTGCCTTAACTTCTGTTGAGAACTCAATCTCAATAACTGTCTTCTTCTTCAGGTCATCCCAGATCATTACTACAGGTACCAAGCAAAATAATAATAAGTTAAACATTCAACTGAATCACATCAATAAGTGTAATACTTAACAGAAGGTTCTGTAGTGATTACCCTTTAATCAAGTTACATCTATGACCTTCTGACAACCTTTTAAACTACATCAGTAGTTCTGGCTGTCGATATCGATAATTCCTACAGACATGATTAATTCAATCTATGACCTGGACTGTTTAATTATAATTTTTGCTGAATTAACACATGTGCATGCAGAGTGGATTAGTGACTGTGTTTGATTCAAGTTGGATGATAATCACTGAAACTCCACCAGAAAAGAACCCACAGTCACAACTCTCCCTCTTTTAGTCTTCAAATGCTCAATATTGAAGAACTAACATCACTGCCTATGACAGGCAAAATAATTTATATAAGATATGCGTATACATAGATTAAGACTTTAAATGCCCTAAAGGAAACTAATCTATATAAGACCATTAAATACCTTCAGGTCGGTTTTCTACTCATGCTGTTGTATCAGAATAGATACCATAAGTAGGCTTCACAAACCTTTGTTAGTTGGATACTTGGGTTTCTTCCCTCCTCCCACTAGTGCCAAATAGTTACACCGAAACAGCATCTCCACGTGGCCAACTCCGCCCTCCAGGAACTCTGAAAGTTAATGGTAATATTAATAACAGGTAGGACTGTTTATCAATGTCAGAGGAAAATGCAGATAATATGACATGTGAGTGTGCTTGTGCTTGCACCCTTCTTATAATTACTCTTCTTTTATTCCTCTGTGATGACTCCGCTCCCCAGAGACGGCAAACCATAATGACAAGACAGAGTGAGACTGGCCTCTCTGTGTGTTTAACTTGCCAAACACCAGCAGCAAAGAGTTTCTACATGCTTTCAGCACAGAATGAGTAGTTGAATGAGTTTACTCAAAAGTAAACCAAGGGAGAGTTAATAAAACCTGGCCATCCATCGAAATGATAGCCAAAACAAATAGGGAAAAGCATATTAGAGTTGGGATGTCCAACATCGACTGCTGCATCGGTGGCCGGGGGGGGGGGGGGGGGGGGGGGGGGGGGGTGAAAAAGTCTACACATTTTTTATAATCCCTTACTGATTGCCTACTACCAGGGTGAACACAATGCATGCTGCATGTGTGTGTCTTGGGACTGGGCATGTTGGCCAATAACAACCAAGTTTCAACCCTCTCGTTGGGCCAAAGTCACTTTGAATAAATCCAAACTCAGCAAAGGACAAGAGTCACTGCATTGCTAAACCTGCCAGGATTTGGGAATAGTGCTTTTTGGAACAGGTATACCTGGAATTCGGATTATGGAACAATTAGGCTGTATTGTCATATGTTGTTAAACTGACAATGATGATTTCAAATCCAGTCTGCCCAGTCAGAAAGACGGGGTAAGCATGGCAGGAGCACAGAAAAAGCCATGAGAGGTTGAGGAACACGAGGGTGACGAAGAGCAACTGGAGCAGCAGCATCAGAAGCTGAGCTGAGGAAAGAGTGGAGGACGGCTCCGAGATTATAGCCAAGTCACAGTTTATACTGCTCTATCCTCCAAAGCTGACTGAGGGCAGTCTGGACGCCACCATGACTCACTCTGTGGCAGAGACATTTTTAACTTCCTCTTGCATCTCTCCATATTTAATGATTTGCACTGCTTTGCACTCGGCTTTAAAGAAAAAAGGCTTTTAAGCCGACTGCTGAGCATTGCATATTAATGATCTTTAAAAACTGTGTTATTAGAACCTTATAGACAATTATTTTTATTAAAACTATATGTACCAACCCAATAATTTTCATACTTGAATAATACAAAAGCACAATTATGTGAACCATACAAGGCTCGTAGTGAACAGATAGAGACACAAACACAGGCTTTGCTGATCTCCTGACAATTAACCTAAATCACTCTGCTACTAATTATGAATATGAGCCTAATAATAACATAGCAACTACAACAGACAGTATGTGTCATGTCATCTAGGTAAGTTCTCAGTTGCCTCTGGTTATTCAGGTTAAAGTTGTTATTATAAATTGTCTATTGTTAAGTTAGCTGTTCTATTTCGGCAGCATGCAGCCCCCATTACAGCCTTTTTGCTGTTTTATAAGAGAAAATTGATCACATTTCAATTTGTCAAAAGTTTCAGTTTTAAACTAAACTTACGTATTAATAATATACATTAACTTTACTGGCTGTTAACTTGGAATAATGTTTTCTATCTGCCAATGATAAAGACTTTGTTACCTTGCTTCTCCTTCTCTTTGAGAGGATCGGTGTTGTACACACGAAATCCATTTTCCATTCCACAGGCAAAGCATCCTAGAGATGAGCACAAAGACAAGAGCAGCGATCAGACATGAACCAACAACTACAAAAAGCATTGACATGTGTTGTAGTACCAAGAGGGTTTGCCATAGCAATCCAATTCCAATGATATCACCCACACACCACCAGTCCTGACAGTAATGGCAGTGATGACACGTGAAGCCTTTTTTGTCTTTGGACAACACAGACCCCGGTGCAGTTGTTCAGAATGATCAACACTCTAAAAACCACAGGACTGACCATGATCATGGAACAAATGATTAACTTCTGCTGGGGATTATACGAGACTGCTGATGTCGGCAGCCATAGTTTCTCTGAGGGGTCATGTGAGGTGGTCGGTCACTTGATAACGTTACACCCGTGTCACTTCTTAAACGGCTGATCAGCACCTGTACCACATTACTGTAGTTATTATTGTCCATTGCATCGATGTTTACTGAGACAGTCGGTGAAGGGAAATACTTGATGGCGTGTGTGAATGTGTGGGTGTGTAAATTGAGGATCGTATCATTTGAATAACAGTTGTTGTAACCTTACCGACGAATACAGGTGTGCCCGTACCTCTTAAGCCCGGTAATCTGAATACGCGTAAGTTTATTTTGGAAAGATATAACATAAAATGAGCCCAATACAGCGGTATTGTCAAACTTAGCTTAACTAGCTGTTAGCTAGCCAATGCTAGCCCCTGGGTTAACCAAGGCACGTATGACAGTCGAGGAAATTTAGCCAACATTAGCTTTTGGCCAAGTAACCTTTCATCAGCTACCTGAGAGTGGTTCATACTAATGAACAGCTTAACGAATTCGCCGTTTATTTAACAACCCGTGCCATGTTGACCCAACGTTAGCGAGTTTACTGCCTTAACCGCTGACTGAAAATGAAAAGGCTACGTTAGCTCTTTGGCTAGCTACGGTGCTACATGACAGCTAAAGCTAGCATCTACAAACTGTTCAGCGCCACTACGGCGTTGCCATGAGTTGTTTTCAATCATGTTAAACACAAGGTTGTGGTTGTTACATGATGTGGTGAATGAATTCTATGATAAGTAAACGGGTTAGCACCATTAGCCTTGCACCCGCGACGCTGCCAATGTCTGCTCGGGAGGAGAACAACTAGCATGACAGCGCCGCCTCTTACCGTGATCCTGGTTAAATCCTGCATAAAGGAGCCCATTGCCGTGAGGATTAGTCGGTAGTAAATTCATTGTTTTCTCAACCGAGCCCTCAGCAGTGGCGTTAACGAGTGAATCCAGCGTGTCCAGTGTGACGAGCTAACTCGCTACCATTCCTCCGGAGTGTGCGGGGCAGAGACAAGGAAAACAACAGAGAGGTTCCTGTCAGCAGTCAGGAGCGCCGGGAGTTTACGCTGTGCTCCGCCGGCACATCTGAGCAAAAGTGTTACTGCGGAATCATGTGTTATCCTCGTTGACGGTCAAAAATAGGAACTAGAAAACTCCTCTCGAGAAATTTGGATTATGTGCTGCGTGCTTCCTGCCAGATCCAGAGACTGTTTCAGTTTGAAAGAGGGAGAGACACGGACAGACTGGCTGGTTTAAGAGAGAGAGAGAGGATGAGATACTGAGCGAGTCTACTGGCCCGCTTGGAAAAGGTCTACTGGCCCGCTTGGAAAAGGTGAAATCGTTCACCTTTGCAACTATCTAGAGCCTGCTTCGATCTATGACCACTGAAACTGTCACCTGTTTTTCACACATTTATGGCAGAAGAACTGAAAACAATATATATGCATGTATTACATTACTAAACACATAATAAGAAGTATGGGGAATAATAATATATGTGCATGCATGTCATTACTGCACAAATAATAAACGTGTGAAACAAGCACTGATACAAGAAAGGTTTAAACTGATCAGAACCCATAGTGGACAATTTAATGATCAGTGCATCACAGTGCATAGTCTTTGTGGTCAAAGACAATTGGACTAGAGTTTATGATTTAATTGACAAGCTGCGCTGGCCCCAAAAAAGATTAAAGGGCTAAGTATTGATAGAGTCGGAGGTTTGAAGCTGCCTTGACTACACAACATCACCATCGGATACGTTCGCGTACGTCAGGCCCATTTACGATTTATAAATAATACAATTTAAATGATGAGATTTATAATTAAATTTTATGGTGAGGTGTGCCTATCTAGCCCCAGTGGCCTAATGGATAAGGCACTGGCCTCCTAAGCCAGGGATTGTGGGTTCGAGTCCCATCTGGGGTGGTCAATATTTTGTACGGTTGACTGTAGATGTTTCAAGAACAGACTATTTGATAACTTAGATAAAGATAAGCGCTTTGAGTTGTTATCAAGACTAGAAAAGCGCTATATAAATAAAAAACCAACACAATATCAAGTGAGAGCCAAATACCTGGAAACATAATTTATTAATTTGTTTATTTCATTACAGAACTCTTTGATTCTTAAAGCAGCATGAAGTACTGACCTGAATAGTAGAATTTCAGGATCAATGCGGGTTTGGATGCAATAATAACATTTTCTAAATTCTTCTTTCTCCATTATGCTTGTGTCCTAGAAAGCGCTGTCTGTGGGGCCGCGAGCCACCATCAGGACCCTGAAGCTAAACCAATCAAATCAATTGCTACAGTGACAATGTCCAAATGTCTGGAGTAGGTGAAATGCCTTCAGGCTGAAAAAAGCAAATAAGACATGACATCAAACCCCATTTGGTTAATTGCTAGTCATGAATACCACTAAACTTTTCTCCCTGTTCGAATAATAATGGCCAGGGCTGTTTTGAGCTCTGATATTTCTTAACTATAACTTTAAGCAACAATTGTTCACGTACAATAAGTTACATATTAAGACCAAAACCTCATAATTGCAATGTAGTGCTTTAATAAAACCCCTTGATTGATCCATACCCGCGTTACATCTAGCTAAACATTGTCTCAAAAAAATACATTAACAATTATTTTAAATGTTCAATTAACATCAGTCTTGAGTAAACGACTTGACACCTGGAGTTAAACACCAGATTTATTCAACATGAATAAAGAATTCCCAAAGGAATTAAGGTTCTTATCACTTATACATACAAATCTTATGTAGCGCTACAGCAAATTTGTCTGTAAAAAATACAAGGTTACATTTTCGTGAGCCACTATACAATTACACAGTTCCTATCAATCCAGGCTGCGACAGCCACAGATAACAATGTTGCTGACATCTTAAACAAAATGGTCCTTCCGCTGAAAAAACCTGAACTAAGCATCTTTGAGCAAGAGGTCAAATCCTCAACCAAGTTCTTCTTTTCAACTGATTCGCCCCTCTGTCCTCCTTCAACAAGCGGAAAATAAAGAGAATATTCAAACAGGCATTTGCGTCAGGGTTAATATTATCTATGCGTGAACAAGCCTTCTGTGTCTTTTTAGGCCATGCAAGCTCGAGAAGCCCTTACTACACACTGCACAAACATATGGCCTCTCCCCTGTGTGGGTTCGCATGTGTAAGGTCAGAAAGCAGGACTGGACAAAACCTTTCTCACAGATGTTGCACTTAAATGGTCTTTCCCCCGTGTGGTATCTCCTGTGTATCTTTAACTCCGCCATGGACCTGAAGGACTTGTCGCAGTCGTCGCACTTGAAAGGCCTCTCGCCCGTGTGAATCAAAGTGTGCCTCACCAATGCGTCCTTGCCAAAGAATCCCTTCCCACAGTGCTCACATGGGAACCGCATCCCCTTGTGATGGAAATTGTCGTGTTTCATAAGGCATCTTCTGGAAGTGAAGGTCTTCCCGCACTGCGCACAGGTGAAGGTGGGCAAGGGTTTCTCCGTTATGGGCTCGCCGGAGTGGTGCACGCGCTCCACGTGCCTCGTCAACGTTACGCCATGCCTAAATTTCTTGCCACACTCCCAGCAGAGGAATGGATATGCCTTGGTGTGCTTCTTCAGGTGCTCCACGAGGTCAGAGTAAGATCTGAACCGCTTACTGCAGTGAGGGCACTGAAATGGCTGATAGCCGGTGTGCTTCCACTCGTGTCGGATGAAACGCTTCAAACTTGGAAAAGAGGTCTGACAGTGGGTGCAGGTGAAAGGCTCGGTGGGATGATGGACATCGATGTAGTGTTTGTGAAGGGCCTTAAACACAGGGAAGTTCTCCTCACACTGGTTACACTGAAATGGTGTGTGGGACTCTTTGTGCATCGCCAGTGCCTCGGCGTCACGTACCAGTTTCATACACACCTCACAGTAGAGCGGGTTGTGAGTCATTTTGTGGGATTCCAATGTTGATTTGTATTTGAACGCTTTGTCACATTCAGTGCACCTGAAACAATTCTTGACATCCCCAGCCTTGTCTGGGTCCACCTGCTGCTCACTGTAGCAGATGTTTCTTAAATGAAACCTAAAAGTTTGTTTGCACTTGAACTCTGCGCTGCAGTGGGGACAGTAGAATGGACCTTCCGCCAAAGTCTTTTCTTCTTCTGGGCTTTTCTCTACTGATTCTCTGGCTGACTTCTTCTGTGCAGGAGGATCGTAATCGGGGTCGTGGTCGGTGTCGTCTGGCGGCTGCTCCTCGTTGGTTGCCTCACAAGGAATCCCGCTGGATGACTGTTCACCCTCATCTGCCTCAGTCTCTTGTCCCTTGGGTTTCCTGCCAGCCTTGGCTTTTGAAACAATTGGACATTTGTGCTGCTGCAAGAACCGCAAACTCGTATAAATCCTTTTGCACGTTGGACAAGAATAAAGAGGCTCCTCCGAGTGTCGATTCATGTGTCGCTCCAAGAACTTGGCCTTACTCACCACCTTGCCGCACACTTTGCAAGTTCTGTTGTCCAAGTCACTGCTTTTGTTTTCAGCTGTGGTGAACTGTTGAGGGCTACTGTTAGTGTCCTCCTCTTTTCCTGATTTTCTCCACTGTGAAAGGTACCCTTTCATTTTGAGCCCACGGTTCTTTCTCACAGGTCTTTCTGACAAAACATTTACGTCTGGCTGTTTCGCCCTGGTTCTGCTTTGCATTTCAACATCTTCATCTACAGGGCATTTCTTTTTCCGCCCTCGTTTCTTTGGCTTCTTCTCCATGCCCTCGAGCACTGCAACCTGGCCGTCCACACCGATTATCAGGGTTTCCGATTGGCCATCAGGGGTATCGGTTGCCATTTCACTTTCAGTGGCCTCCGTGCTTTCCACAGAGTCTATCTCTGCTTTCACTTCGCTGCTGACACCAAACCACGGAGCTTGGACACATGCCTCTGTGCTCCCGGTTCCCTCCTCGTACACCTCTTTGTTCTCAGATTCCACCTCCATCTCTGTGCAGACTGTATAGACGAGTCCACTCTCCACCTCTGTTACTGTTTGTTCATTGATCACAACTCGCTCCACAGGAGGGAGACACAGGGCTGACAAGATGCCACTATCGACAATGTAAGAATCTGAAAAGGAAATCATGGCAATTGTTAAATTGACACATGAAGCCAATTAAGATGAAAGACAAACTATATAACATGTTAAAAACTATTCTCATTGAGAATACGAGTACAGTGCCTATTCTTAACCTGCCTGTTTGAAATGATCTGTTCTCGTCCTGTGTTAATTTTCCAGAGCTTCTTCACAATTATTCCTTGTCGTTAATGAGTCCTCCATAACCAGTTCTACAAAATGATCACTCTATATTGTTAGCGCACTGGAAATGGTAGAGCTTTTAATATACAATCTATGGTTCAAAGAGTGGCATATCTGCAATTTCAGAGGTCTGTTAAGCAATCGACACTCTCCAGACCCAAGTTCACAACTTTCTAAAATAATATGTCTGCTCCCACTCAGTATAAAGCATAGCAGCAACAAAACGGATGTTGTGCTATTACTTTGAAAACAAGAAGGAAGTAATTCTATCAAAGTTGTTGTCATGACTGCTTGCTTATAATTTTTTTCATTAATGTTGAAATAGTTGCGTGTACAAATCACACCAAACTCACTGGACCATTGACAATAAACAAGCCAAGTGGGAAGCTGATTGGTTAAACGGTACACAGGAGACACGTTCTACATACAGACCGTAAAACAGACCAAAGTTTATGGATCTAGTACGTAGATGTTTAGATGCCGTTACTGAAACCACTTTTGCGGAATGACAACAAATTGTCATCAAGTAAAGGGGGCCCGTAAGTCTGCGATCTGGGCTTAGGATTTTTGGACCACACTGTATTTGACTGCATTATTAAACATGTAATATCTATTATATTGTGTGAATGGGTCATAGCTCACCAATATCCTCCAGCTGACTCAGGTCTTTGTGAGAGTCCAGCAGGGTTTTGAGCTCCTGAGGTTGAGCCAAAGTCTCCATGCATTCAGTCAGAACAGAAGAGGCATTGCTGAGCAAAGAAGCAATCTGATAAAGGGAAAGAAAACCGTAAGATAACAACAATTCATCAATGGGAGTTGAAATTACTTTTTTTTTATATGCACTTGAAACAGTTTCAAAAAGACATTGCCATGAGTTTTAAAACAATGCAACGTAAGCCTGCATATAAATTCTAAAGTACTAAAAGAAAATGCAAAAAAAAAAGAAGTAATCACAAATTAAAACTGGGAATTTCAGAATGCTACATACAGAAACTGCTGCTCTCTAGGGCAAAGTGTCAATATTGGAGGAGTATGAAGGGCAACAATAGATATATGTTAAGTGTGATAACCTGAAATGATATATTCAGCGTACCTGTTGGAGAGTTTGAGCAGGAAGAAGCTTTTCAAGTCTGGACAAAAACAGCCACATCAGTGTCTGGATTGCTTTGTCATAGGTGGGGCCAAAGTCTGCTGGGAAAACATCCTGGAACACATAGAAATCTATAAATCTCCGAACTGTACATAAAAGACATACATTTTCAAATAAAGAGTAATCAAGTGCACATCATAAAACTAAGAATTTTCATTTAAACATTAATCACATTTGATAGATTTACATAAAAGCATACTAAACATCTGTGTGCACAGTATACAGCCAAAACATACCTGGAAGAAGTTGCTTCTTTCAGCAGGACCTTGGAGCAGATTGCTAACAAGGTTCATGAACTGCGAGTCTGGAGTGTCTTGATCTGCATTTTCAGTCTGGAACAAGAGATGGTTCAATGCAGGTGTCATTTAGGAACAAATGAAAATGGCACTCAGTAGTCTGCAATCCTAAACTAAAAATTGCCTCTCTCTCTCAATGCTAAAGTGATGAAAATACCATACGTCCGCACAGAGATTTATTGAGTTCTAACTTGATTCTGACCACATCCTTACACAAAGTTCAATGTTGATCCATCAAGTAGTTTTCTCTTAATCTTGCTTACAATCGAAAAAACGTACAGGGGAGGAAACATAAGCTCCTTGATAGAGGAGATATGGAATTCCCAGATGTGAAGTGTGGTCCGTCCCATGATTCCTGAGTATTCATTTAATAATATAATAGTCAGGGGACCAAAATAAGAGAAAACTAGAATTCTCACAATGTGCTTGATGACGTATGCCAAACGGTCAAGTAACAGAATGTATGGTTATGATCTTTCTCTTACACGTCATGTTGTTACAGGCTCTAACAATGTTTTTTACAGTAAATCATATCACTGAAGATGACCCCTTGAAAGTTAGGATATAAATGTCATTGCTCTGTTTTATTAGACAGTTGCGTTAAATACGTGAATATTGAAAAATAATATTGCAAATAAGACACAAGGGATAAAACAAACCACTTAATTCTCAAGTGCAAGTCAAGATTTGTAGCAAACCTGAAGACATTTGCTCGAGGTGTTCCTCAGATAGTAGAAGAAGAGAATGTTGACGACTGACGCCCAAAACTAATGAGTCTGGCTACGGCTGTTCTGACACATAAAAGCACCTTACTAAAGGCAGTCAGTTGAATCAATAGGGGTCACATAACAGTGATGTAAACAAATGTAAAATCCTGACCACAGAAAAACTCCATTGTACATTGTAGACTGCAGGTTGACTCACCTCAACATTCCACAGAAATCTGAGGTTCTGCATCCGGTCAAGATGTGGCTGAATTATCTGGAGGTCGGCAGTTTCCTCAGAGCGACATAACTCCAGGATCAGCTACAATCAGAAGACAGCAGCAATAATGAAAGAGTGATTGTGAGGAAATATGCGCATATGCCCATTTAAATTTTCCTATCAAGCATGTCTAAAATAATGAGCTGTTTTATGCCAATGAGCAAACACATTTCTTTGAATAACAGTCCTCTCACACCTGCAAAAAAGATGTTATGTCTAACATTTGAAAATTTCAGTCATGTACATACTTTATGCATTTTATTCCCTGAAGTCAAAATATATATGTGGGTCTTTGCGTGCAAGGTTTATGATTGCTGTGTGAAGAGCTGATGCTGGAGTAAACCACAATAAGGAACCGCAACACAACGACAACACTCGGGTTGCAATAGGACTAGATTGTAATGTTCTGCCTGAAGCATCTAGAACCAGTGAATAGGTGCATACTATGTAATAAGAGATGTTGAAAATTTGAGTTTTGTAATTAAAAGTGAATCACAGATGTTGTTTTGACAATTCAGAATGATGTTATTGATCTATTCAAATTCGTAATAATCACAGTGAAGCCATGACTTGTCCTAATGACATTGTTAATGTTAATGTGTTATAATTCTTAATAGTCAAACTTGATTGAGACAAAAAATGTTGCTGAATAGGACAGCTATTGGAGGTGTCTTTCAGTCACACAGTCTCCGTTGCTCACAGCAGACAAGCTACACTGGGCTGAATTCATGTCTCATGTAAACATCTTCCAGGCATTAGTTTATGTGCTTAGGACATTAAAGCTGTGATAGAATAATTTATTTCTTTAACCTGTTTTAAGCGGATTTAACATGACATGGCAAAAAATCCCTGCGGTATGAACCTGAAGTTGTTTACGATCCACCAATAAACTGAGAGAAGAGTAGCTCCAATGTGTTGTCTCTTCAGGTTCATACCAAAGCCATGATTTGCTGCTGTTCCATGTGTAATTACCTTTACACAGTTTGCAGATAAAGGTCTCTGAAGGTTTCAATGTAAAATTTTTGCACACATTTGACGTGGTTGCCTTGTCTTTTCTAACGATTACTCCAGAAAGCAGATGGCACCCTCAAGTGAGCTAAACAAGGCACAGGAGTGGATGGTTTGCCACCCCCACCTTTGGAGACGCTGTCAATGTGTGTGCTGTGCATTATAAAAGGCCTGTCTAATCGATTTCTAAACTAGTTGACAACTATTCTTATAATTGATTATAATCGATTAGTTGTTGCGGGGGGGGGGGGGGGGGGGGGGGGGGGGGGATTCTGGTCAATCTTTTCCACACCACAGAGCAAAAGCTGATAAAGTAATCAGCAACTCATCTAGGTTTAAAATGTTGTGACGCAAATTGAGATTTATGACTATTGCAAATTGTGATTTGTGAATAGGGGCGTTAGAAATCAATTTTGATTGATTAAAGTGTGTTGGTTCTGTGATTATTACCTGTCCACTCACTATGTCCTACTCTCCCACACACAAAAATGTTTCCTTACCCGTGCTCTTAGACCCAAAATGAGTTCAGCCCGCTGCCTGGTGGAGAGAAGTTGAGGGACAATCTCTGTGACCATGAATACGAACTCCTCGAGCAGCCCATAGTCCGACACAATCTTCTGCTCCACTGTCTGCCAGATTGCTGCAGAGATCAGTCGAATAGGTGGGACAAGGAGGCGCAAAGTGGAGAGGGAGAGTGAAGGACCTGCGCACAAGGGAACAAAATTCAATTTAATGCTGAAAAGAGACACTAAAACAAAGAGTCATGGCAGTATCTCTTTCTCAGGTGTGCCGTAAAGGAGATGAACATCTGACCCCAGATAGAAGATTTTAACAATATACAGTGTTAGTCGGCATGAGTCTACCATATTCGTGGCACCTATTGCACTTCTGTCCGTCATGGGAGAGGGATCCCTCACATGTGGCTCTCTCTGAGGTTTCTATGTATTTTTACCCTGTTAAAGGTTTTTTTTTGTAGTTTTTCCTTACTCTTGTTGACGGTTAAGGACAGATGGTGTCACGCCCTGTTAAAGCCCTATGAGACAAATTGTAACTTCTGAATATGGGCTACACAAGTAAAATTTGATTGATTGATATTCCTATATATATATATATATATATTTCTGCTGTTTTTATAATATGTATACAGTTTATATTTTGTTGTACTATCCACTCCAGCAGCACAAGAACACTTTACTACTGGACACTGACACAATCACATCATTGCATTCCATTCCTGTATCTGTAAATATGCTCTCCGTATGTGATGCATGTGATTTATGTATATATGCTAGTGAAGTGTTAAGTGTACAAGCTACTGGATGATCTGAATTTCCCTCGGGATTAATAAAGTATCCATCTATCTATCTATCCAGGAATACAGTATGTGATGGTTGTTACATCTTATATCAGGAAAGATATGATGCCGTCTTCTTTCATTTTCAATGATGTGTGCACTACAAACTAGACATCTCCTTTTTTGAACCAGGATACAAAATTAATTCCCTTCAGGGTATCTCCAAACCTTAACTATGTAAACCATAACTATCTGCATGGGAAGATTCTGAACAACAAAACATGGGAAATCCCACGTTATATTTTTGTTTGGCTTAATCAACCTATCGAAAGGCCTGTCAAGGTTTTCAACGTTGCCGGATTGGATGCTAAGAGGTTATTGTCTCAGGTGTACCGAGAAACAAACAGGGAAGACATTTAAGTTGCACCTTAATTATATTTACAATAAAGTTGGTTGATGTTGGAGCATCATACGTTCAGACAGTTATTACCCAACTACCCATTAAAGCCTTAAAGTCACACAGTAACAGGTTGATTCCTGATGTTGACATTTCATTACTGTGTCATCATACTAAGTCTATACAGTGATGACCAAAACAGTCTAAAACTGAGGATCCGTTTCTATCTTTGCAGCCTCCCTTTAAGCCTTGATTAAGACGAATATGACGGAACACATTTCTGTCGGTATGTGGAAATACACAAGAAAGTGCAAATGTTTTCAAATAGACAGGATGCAGATACTTGTGTTGACCATCATTGTCCAGAAGGATAAACAAAGTTCCAGTTCAACTCCACTAGCTTGCCAGCAGCTAGCTCTAGCGTCAGCTAAGACGGCAGATCCTATACCTAGCCATAGCCCGGAACCCCGAAACTTCCACTTATACATGCAGCTTTTACCACAATATCTCGCTTCAGTTGCGTGGTGGAACCAAAGGGATGCAGTATTTTGTCTTAATTAGATCTAAATCCGATGGGTAGGGACATGTTTCAAACCAGATCTTTACACAGCTAGCAATGCTATTCCCGCGCGCGGGCTATGTTGCGGCCTAGCCAAATAAAAATAGTCACCAGATGTTTAAACTCACCTGGTAACTCAGAAGTGTCTCCGTCCATCCTGTGAATCAGCACTGTGACATCCCAGTCAGAGGGAACACTGTCTGTGGCGGGACAAGAGTCAAACTCAATGATTCAATGACTGTGTTGAAAAGACCGAAGAGGCACAGCAGATCTTTGTGCGTCAACGGTTCCTTCGCGGTCCGACCTGAACAAGTCCGACGACACGCCGCAACTGTTCAATGGTTCCGCATCAACATCTTGTCAATAATGTATAAAAGCTCAAAATAAAAAAAACAATTCATCTATGTTCCCACGTTTGCTAAGTGTCGTATAACTAATTTTATTTGGTACAATTTATGTATTTGTTTATTTATTAAGAAAATTACAAGTCTAGCTTTTATTCTGTTGGAATGAGGTGAGTAGATCCCACTTCCTACTAGGGTTCTGTGAGAGGCTGGCAGGATTGTACATTAAACAAGAAAAATCAGATTTATTAATAACATGTTGGACTCCCAAACAATGTCTTTAACGGGGCAGCCTACCCATAATGCCCTATATGATATTATCCTTTACTAAGGATAATATCCTTTACTAAGGATAATATCTTCATCACACCAGTCTTTCCAGCAGAAATGTCTTATTTCACCAACATGTCTCTTAAACTGTCCCCAGCTCATGGTCCAGCTCTACCTCATCATTTACTTTTGTCTAGGCTTTCATCTGATTGGCTTCCTCCGGTGTGACATCGCAGGACGTGAGCTCGGAGAAGAGAGCAGGTAGCCAGTACTGTGCCTTGCCAGCTGCCTGAGCGTCCAACCAGGCCAAGCCTTCTTTCAGCAGGGGATCCTAGAAACACAAGAACGAAGGTTTCTCTTCAGGGCTCACACAGCTTATGACTGAATTCAATGTCTTTTCAAGGAGTAACTTTTATTCAGACTACTGAAGGTAGAGTCTGGCGGCCATGTATTGAAATAAACAGACACTCACCAGGACGTGACAAGCCCGTTCCTTAACCCATTTCAAGCTCTCCTTGATCTCACCGACTGTGACGTATCCCTTCTTCTACAAATGAACATAGAAAGAAACAGACATCAGTATTTCCCACAGTGAAACATCCTATAATTAAACCCTTTTCTGACCAAGAATACTTTACACGGTTATAGAGCTGTCTTATCTCTTGGCTAGGCTAATGACTGACTTTTGATATGTAATTAAAATGACTTATCTATTTGAACGTTTATTTTCTATTTAAACATATAATACAATAATAAAATAATTGCATAATAATAAATAATACAGTTTCTACCGTGCCCACAAGAGGAAGAACAAGGTTCCAATATAATGTTTCTCACTTTATTGACCTCGTGCCTTAAAGCAATGGCCCTGCATTAATTTTAGACTTGAGCCGTGTTGGAAGTGGTAGAGAAATATTTGATCTTGTCAGACTGCCATCAAGACTTCGGCCCTTTTCAAACTTAAGACAGACATTGCAAATGCATTTGGTTAATTAACTACATGACTGAGTGGGGAGGTCACTGACAAAGATTATGTGATCAAAACTGCTATGAACACGTTAAGAATACTGTGGTTATGCAACTTGAAAAATAAATCTATATAAGATTCAAACCCCTGAACCAGACATCCATATTTTGATTGCCGTTAACTCTGGTCTCCTTTAAAGATAGTTATTTCATATTTTGTAGCCCAAAACTCAGATTTGGCTCAAGAGATACTGAACCAAAGTTACAGGTGGTCCAAGTTTTTGCGTTAAAAGGAGAATATAAAGAACTCAGGTAGGACCTTATGAGACAAAAAAGCTTTGAAAGTACAGCCACAAAACTGTCATAGACATACTAAAATAACTTCCTCAGATATAATCAGATAAAATGTATATTTTGTCAATGTTGGGTGATGATTAATGATGGAAACAGATACAGAGCAAGAACGTAGCTAAAGTAGCTCTACCTCGGCCAAACCTTAAACCAAGAACCGAGGAGCTGCATGTTACCTCAGCCAAAAATGATCCATGTTAAGCTCTGCTGGGACTGACTGCACCGAGAAAGAGCCACCGACAGGAATCATCCCAAAACCATTCCCCATCTCATTCAGCTTCTCTATGGCTCTCATCAAGTCGTCTCTGAGTTGCACATATTTAACCATGATGATTAAAATACAACTCAGACCAGACATGGACATTCATAATACAAACATGATGATGGACCAATAAAGAACTTCCTGTTCTTGTCCTGTGTTGATGCTCCAGAGCTACCTCAGAATTATTCCTTGTCCTTAGTGAGTCATCCTCAAACAGTTTAACAAGATACTGTCCGTTTTTATTGCAGAGCTTTTTATAAACAGTCTATGGCACAGAGTGAAGTTAAAAAACGTTGTATTCATCCTACCTGTTTTGTCTGAAATGAAGATTTTATTATTATAAGTGTTATTCATAAATTGAAACTGAATTTTCTTTATTACTGTTCACATGTGTGGTTTATATGTAGGTTTCAATTACTGGTCTTCTAAGTAGGAGACACAATCTTCAGACCCAAGGTCATAACTTTCAAGAGTACAATACATTACAGCAAGAACATGAAAGATGTGCTTTTTCTGTGAAGACAATTTTTTATTTTAATTTTATAATAGACATTCCAAGCATGAAGCTGATTCGAGAGATATGAGTTCCACATACATAGAGACAGATATTCTTTTTTGGAGATAGTTTATATTAAATGAAGATAGAGAAAACCGCAAGACCGCTAATAAATGTTGTGTGTGTTTGAGTAGTTTTACTTACTGGCTCACATCCTGAGCTTATTTACCTCGTCCCTTCAGTACTCTCTGATGGAGTTCGTCCAAGGTAATGAGCCGTAAATGAAAACACACGTTATGAGGCTGGAGCAGTGCAGTCACATAAACACAGATACGGGTTTTCGTGACTGAGTTTTCATTGACAAATTACAGACCTCAGTTTCTGGGTTTCAGGGCACACTTCAATAATCTGCACACCAAGCTCATAATAGAAGTCACCGACTCCAAGCATCTCCGACCAAAACCCTTTCCCAGCTGTGGACAAGGGAGGAATTATTATGATCAACTTGATAAGATATGACCATAAAACATATGATTTGAGCCAACTTCCCTAAGAGTTCTTATTCAATTATATAGTGGAAGATCCTGACAGGCAAGTGGGTCAACTCCGATGGTGGCACACATTTCCTGGAACTGAACCCTGAACTGCGAGTTCTTTTGAACTTCTTGATTGTGCTTGCTGATAAACTCCTCCAGGTTTGATTTAAAAGTCTCCAACTGCTTGGTCATCTGGCAGGAAAAAAATAAAAAATGATTTCATTAAACACTGCAGAACAACTGACACATGGACACTCATTACATGGCAAATATAAATTTGTGACTTTGAGCCGTAACATCATCAAATTACATTGCATTCTTTAATTGTGTAAAGATGGATATTCATTTTTCATAATATTATGGACTAAATATATATTTTTTAATGAACATTTAGGCAAACAGATTTTGCAGTAATCCTTTGTTCTCTTGAGCAGCAAATATAAAATCATCGCACTATTTTGATAATTAATGAATCGCTTAACACATTTTATAAGCATAAATGCAGCTGTTATATTAAACTCAGGACAGGCTAGAGAAATACAAATATTAAGGTATATTTTAGGATATTTACAGCTAATCAAGTACAAGCGCCTCCATTTTGATTGGTAGGAATTAAACCTCTTCTTCCTGGTCGCTGAAGTGAGTAGTTTATGTCATACCGCCCCCTAGCGTCGGGACACTTTTACATTTATACAAAATGTCAAACATATTTTATAAAATAAAATCGCAGAAATTTTGTTTTACTTCAGTTAATTAGAAATATTCCCAGTACCTCTACTTCTATAATAATAAAATAATAATATATGTGTTGTGGGTAGCTTTCTGACCTGAACATAACATAAGCCGTTATATGTAAATAATGTTCAGATCACTGAAGTTATTTAAGTTGTTTATTGTACTTAAAATGTCAACAGCGACTCTCAATTGCTGATCTACAGTATAAAGCCACGTATTTAATCTCTCTCAAATCATATTTATTTTATTTTTTTGCTGTGGGATGGATTATACCAGTTTAATACAAATATAATAAACATGAAGAGTTGTCATCACGAGCCATGAGGATGAAAAGGTTCTTTTTAGGAGGATGACAATCTCAGCAATTAATCAAACTCATGCCAAACAATTCAAAACTTTATTTCTGGAGTCATTAATGCTGGAATACTTGATCAGGCAGCAGTTCTGCAGATGGAGTCACACATTCAGATCTTCACCACTAAATAACTCAAAGTAGGACATGAATTCTGTGTTTGGCATTTTGGGAATTCTCCACATTTTAACGCCAACCACGAGGAAACGCGCCTTCAACCGACTCTGATCATCACTGATGAATCTAAACATCATGAACAATAGTCACCGGATCATTTATCATCATTAAGAAACACCAACAAAGGTTTTAAACAGGACACTGAAGTGGAGACGATGACTTCTGGGAGCCCACTGGAGATGCGCGGGCTCCCGCGAAGTACATGCGATTCTCATGCAGGCAGAACTCGGCAGAACACCGGAAGTAACCCGGAAGCAGAGGAACCCTATTGCATTGTGTGTGGATGTAGAGCCATAGACGGTTTGTATAGTGCGCTCACATATTCACATATAATCTGGTTTGCCAACCGCCAATAAATCAGCAGAAGACGAAGAGGAGCTCAGACACTGTCTCAATGTTTACTATCAGACAATGGCTTCAAGCGACTAAGATGGAGAGTAAATAGCAGCGGGTTGTGTCAAAGCCGCCGCACCCTCAGGTTTGTTTGTTTCTTGTCTTGGAACGGGAGACATGCGCTGGCGTGTTGTTTTACAATTGGCCGCCATCACCCTGTGTATCATCCAATATTAAGCACATCTCGCCGGCCAGTCTGCTCGACTCCTCACAGACCGATCCTCCCGCACTCAGAGTATTGTCCATTATGTGTCACCTGCAGCTGAGGACTCTGGTCTTTGCAGCCTGGGTGCTGGGCTACGTCGTCTTCCTGCTCTCCATCCGGAGGATGTGGACGGGGAAGTACGTCCGCAGTCCGCTCGTCCGCTCGTTGTTTTCCAACATGGTGAGCGAGGGCGACGCGGCAGCCGCGGACACTGAAGAGGTACGAAAGATTGGCGATCGGCGGTGTGCGAAGCTGCATGGTCACACTCTGTTCCCCGATCGGACAGACTCATTTCATTCCTTACCTCCATGAAGACTAGGGACTAACATCTGTGTGCATTGTTCCAAATAACCGAGCTCATAGGTTAGACTTCTAGTATTTTCAATGGGATTTGGCGCGAGGCTAAACATGCCGGTGCAAATGTAGACAGGATCGGTTTTCTTCACTGTTGTTTCTTTGTACTTACTCCCTACGGGTTAGGGCTGTTTTGCCACTTTTTAAGTCGTCTTTTGTAAAGCACATTTACCATGAGATCGAGTGCGATCTTTTTTTTTTTCAGCACAGCGTTGCCTTTATTACCAGAAATCATTTGTTCACCTAAACTATAAACATATTGAACCGAAAAATATCCAAAGGTAAAATCCCGTATTTGTTAGCTATAAAAAATGCATACTATTAAATGTGACTACAACTATCAAAATGTAAATGTTGGTTATAAATGTGAATATATAATAGTCACACTGATATAACATCAAGCAATATACAGATTTTTGAGATTTAAAAAAAAGGAGGTGTGGACAGCTGTGCAACTTTTCAAAATAGTGCAAGTACTCAGTTGGACAAATAAGTACATCAATATATTTGTATTCCCCGAGTAATGCAAATATAATATATAGAAATTCAAACGCTGTGTTCCAACACGTCTTGAAGCAACCATGTCATCAGATCATGCTGGTGTGTTAATAAACACTGATACGTATATCTAATATCTAACATAGTATCCTCCTGACTGATAATGATTTCTCTAGCCTATCTGGGTACATGTTAAATAAAAAGCAGATATTCAATGACGGCATTGAATGGTTTCTTTATTTTGTTTTTCATTTTCTCTGAAGTGGTACCGGTGCTGTCCTGACCTCCTCGGAGAATCTCTGAGGCCCCTGTTCGTTCAGAGCCACCTGGACTCGGACACCAGGGCTTTTCTGAAGCAGAGTGTGGAGAAGTCTGGCTGGATGTTCACCCAGCTCTACCATTCCTTTGTATCGACGGTCCTCAGCCCTCTGGTCTCACGCACCTCCATCAATGGGTGAGCAGTGCAGCCAAGTCATTGCCCCTGTTTCATCCGTCAGTGTATCCTCATGCAGTGCTTGTTTTCTTTCTCAGGTATCTGGGCCGTGGCTCCATGTTTGTGTTTTCCGCGTCGCAGCTCCAGCAGATACTCCGGATTGAGCCGGAGTGGAGGGCACAGAGGCTCCTGGACCTCGGAGCTGGGGATGGAGGCGTCACAGAGGTGATGGGGGCCCATTTCAACGAGGTCTATGCAACTGAGGTGTCGCCACCAATGAGATGGCATCTTCAGAGGAGGAATTACAAGTGAGTGGGCTGTTTGATTTCTGTTTTTTGTTTTCATTCTCTTTCAAATCTTGAGCCATATTCAGTTAGTTAGCTTGGCGCTACGATCACAACATTAAAAGATGTTTTTGAAAAAGCACCAGTAATAATATATTTATTATTATTCTCATATTTGTTATTGAGATCTCTCCAGTTGTCTGATCTACATCTTAATTTGCTGATCATGCAGTGAGTAGAAAATGCAAACTCACAGCTACCTCCATGTTTACCCGTTGTCTTGATGTGCTGAATCATGTTGTATTTATCCCTCTCTTTTTTATAGAACCACACTTTTGTATACTATTATTAATTTCAGTTCCTCCATTTAACCATTTAATGTTGCTGGTAAGATATTGTAAATTAAATTTAGTTATTGCACATATGTTTCAGTTAAACAGTGTAGCAGGATATCATTACTTCTTGCTGATTTAATTCCAGCAAAGATCTGGATGGATTTTAATTAATTAGTGAGTGAAAACTGCTTCACATGATCTCAGACTTGATGACAAGAGCAGTCAGAGTACGATATAACTGTGTTTTTGTACTTTGCAAACTTCCTTTTTTATGTTGTCTCAGTAAATTTGAAGTGATGGATACTGCACACTGGTAAAGTGGTCAGCACCTCATATCAAGACGGTTTTTGATTCAAACTACAGTTTAGCTTGGGCCTTACTATGTGGAGTAGACAGAGAACATTTTGTGATTATAGTGACCAAAACTGTCACGTTTATCAGTATAGTTAAAAGTGGCTAAAGACGTTCAAAATATAAATAAAGCTTAATATTTATTAGAAATAAAAATAATATGGCAACACATAACACCGTATCGAATGTGTGACATCACTACATTTTCTCCAGTGTTTTCCTTTTACATATGAAGAAGGCAAGAGTAGATTCTCTGCTTAGATGCATTCACTACAGCAGACCAATCTCTGGAGTGTTCACTTGTGAGAAGTGTTCAAGCTGAAGGATGGATCGACATTCCACAGCACTAATTATATCAGCCCAACTGCAGAGTGATATCATACTGTCTGGGCTCAACTGCTTTGAATTTTCATGTCCCCTAAGATTGGGATGGCTGACATCATCATGATGATGTTGACTATCACGATTAATCACCATAACATTTTTGTTGTTGTGGAATCCGACAGAGAACACTTCTGACTACAAATGCCTCTCTCTCTTTCTCTCTCACGTCCTGTCATGCTCAGAGTGCTGGATATAGACGAGTGGCAGCAGACTGGTTTCCACTATGACGTCATCAGCTGTTTGAACCTTCTGGACCGTTGCAACGACCCTATGTTTCTCCTGCGGGAGATCAAGCGATCGCTCGTTCCCAACACGGGGAGACTCATCCTGGCCGCGGTGCTTCCCTTCCAGCCCTATGTGGAAGTCGGTGAGTTGGGATTCAGTGCGTCACATTCCAAAAGAATATTGATAGAAACTGAGTAAATATGAATTTACTTGCCTAGCATCAATTAAAAGACTTCCCTCTTTGCAGGAGGACAATGGCAGCGTCCCACAGAACACCTTAAAATAAAAGGAAAGACATGGGAGGAGCAAGTGACCAGCATGTCGGATGAGGTGTTCAGTAGGGCGGGGTTTGAGGTGGAGGCGGTGACCCGGTTGCCATACCTATGTGAAGGGGACATGTACAACGATTACTACATGCTTGATGATGCAGTTTTTGTTCTCAAGGCCTCAGAGACGAGCGAAGAGGCTGCTCAGTGAAAAGCAAATCCGCTGCGCAGCCAAGGCTCTTAACTTCATCTTGGATGGGTTTTAGTGCAATTTTCATAAGCTTCATTCGTACAACACGGTATTTCTGACTTGCTCAAACGGTGTGGGTCAGATGTGAAGCTCAGGTTCTGTAATTCCTACGTTTACCAGCCATCTTGTGTGACAGTGATACCTCTACCTTTTAAGCAAAAAAAACAAAAGTGGCAATTGACCGCTATTGAGATGCCACAGAAGATGAAGTCTTCTAAGACATGTCATCATGTTGTAGATGTTTATTCAATTGAAGTCTGTTATTTGTGGGAAGTGTTTACTGTTAGTGTTTTATCCTTCTGTATTAATACTTGGAAGAATCATTGCTGAATGAATTAACTGTTCATCTATTGCAAAGGACCAGTGTATGCACAGACATGGTGAATGGAGCACCTTGTGTTGAAATGCTTCATTTTAAATTTGATAATAGTGATAAGAGGTGTAATATGAGGCCTTCTTAAAATCGGCCTGTGTAACTTTGAACAGCAGTTACTGCAGTCACAAGTGACAACGACTGAGTAATGCTTAGAGATGTATGAAGTTGTTTCTCTGGCCATTTGGTCTCCACCATCTCCTGAGAGACATATCTGGCTCTTAAGCTACTATTATACTGTTCACCACATCGCTGCTAAATTGGTCTGTCTGTCATTTTAAGCTGAAATCAGCTTACTGCTGTGGCTGGAAAGGACTTTGTTTAGAGTAAATTTTTGGGTGGGAAATAAACAACAACAGTTAAAATACAGCAATTATGAACAACTTTCGCATTAATAAAGTCATTGGATGCATTGCTTCTTTGTAAAATACTGTTAAGTGCAGGTTTCATGGTAAAACATTGTGTAATGATAACACAAGTGGTAAAAAGCCATTAAGGCAAACTTTACACAGCAATATCTAACCACAGTATTCTAACATTTGCCAGCTTTAACTACCAGAACAACTATGGCTGTCGCAGCTAATCTTTGAGTCTCAACTTTAAGCAAAGATGTGTCTGTGTTTATGCATCTGTTTTTTGTAAGAGAAAGATTTTGTTTCTTCCAAATAGTTACATGGTCTCGCTTTATATCAGTGGTGTTCACCTCGTGTGTGACTGCACAGCGGACGATTTTGAAATGTGCCACAATTAATGCAACATTTGCATTGAGAGAGTGTGATATGATATGATGAAAACTCAATAAAACGATACATTTTATGATGCTTTTCTCCACTCTTGTTTTCTGTGTCACTGCGTGAACATGAGGTGTCGTTCTTCAGAATGAATCTTTACAGAAGTCATAGAAGAATATCGTGAATAGTTAACAAACCTTAGTGCGCACACCACCACCAAGGTCCAGCAGTCTGTTTGTGAAACCACATTTATATGAACTAGATTATTATTTGGATCTGCACTAAATAACACGCACTGGTATTAGTCCTTGAGAAAACCCTTGTGTGCATCCGGGTTAGGTGACTCGTTTATAAGAATTATTTTGACAATACATAAAATGAGGTTTGAGTCCACTTTCGTCACATTTTCAGTTTTAACTAAAAAGGATCACTGTCTAAAATCTGTCTATCATATGCAACCTCTCTGCAGCCTTATGTGAGCAGAATGATTCAACACCATGAAGCACTTCCATGAACTCTTGTCTGTCTATAAACATCTGTATGAACCTCTGGAAAACACTCAGCTTCATCACTGCTTCAGCAGAAGGATAAAGGTCAAAGGTCGGATGAACTGATTTTAACAAACTAATCATCCTGGCGCACATCATCCTGCGGCGCACATCATCCTGCGGCGCACATCATCTTGCGGCGCACATCATCGTGCGGCGCACATCATCACAGCACATCATCACAGCACATCATCTTGCGGCGCACATCATCGTGCGGCGCAAATCATCCTGCGGCGCATATCATCATCACCGCACATCATCCTGCGGTGTACATCATCGTGCAGCGCACATCATCCTGCGGCGCACATCATCATGTGAAGCACATCATCCTGCAGTGCACATCATCCTGCTGGGCACTTCATCCTGGCTCACCTCATCGTGCCGTGCACATCATCCTACGGCCCACATCATCACTGCACATCATCGGGCGCACTTCATCCTGCGGCACATATCATCATCACCGCACATCATTGTGCGGCGCACATCATCCTGGGGCAGACATCATCCTGTGGTGCACTTCATCCTGCGGCACACCTCATCGTGCTGCGCACATCATCCTGCAGCGCATATCATCACAGCACATCATCCTGTGGCGCACCTCATTGTGCGGCACATCATCCTGCGGCACATATCATCATTACTGCACATCATCCTGCAGCTGTCGAGCCCGGTCCCGTCCGGACCGGACAGCGTTGTGTTCGTTGATTCGAGGTTCAGATGGGAAAGGCAATGATTAGACAAATTCAATGTTCAAAAGTTTCACAGTAACAAGTTTATTGTATAAGAACAATACTTACAGAGAGTCTCTGGGGTTCTGCCGGACAAGTCACCAGGTTCACTGGATCATGTCGAGAAGAAGCCCGGTTCAATCCTAAGTCCACAGTATATATAATCAGACACAGGGTGGGCACAGAGGCGGTTCTTATTCTTTGAGGGAATTCAGTTATTGGCCAGATGACATCATCGTGTGGAGCACATCATCGTGCAGTGAACGCACATCATTTTGCAGCGCACATCATCCTGCGGCGCACTTCGTCCTGCTGCACACATCCTCCTGGGGCGCACATCGGCGCACATCGTCTTGCAGCACACATCGTCGTGTGGCTCACTTCATCCTGCGGTCTACATCATCTTGCCGCGCACTTCATCTTGCGGCTCACACCGTCCTGCGGCGCAGATCATTGTGTGGCGCACATCATCCTGCATCGCACATCGAAGGAGGAGGGTTGAACCTAGAGCTAGAAGTTCCACCCCACATAACAGCCTTTTGATTGAATTTGATATTCTAACATTTAACAATACAGGACAAAATTGATTTATGTATGTGGGTCTAGATACAGCATTAAAGTCATGAAGTTATTTTCAGAAGTGATGGCCTATTTCAATGGCAAGATATAAAAAAAAAAAAAGAATCAACAGAAGAATACGGAAGTTTATTGCATACACTATTATTTTTTATTGATTTTATAATTCGTCTCGGAATTATCCCAGAAAAACAAAATAATGTTTTTGTTAAGTGAATGTAATGCGCTTCTGTAGAAGAAAGCTTATTTTAAGTTCTAAACATATTTAAGGTTTTTTTTTCTCACTTTCTGTACGTCCTATAGCGACCATAACATGCAAATTAGGCGATGGAGTCATTTAGCGACATCTAGCGACTTTTAGGACAGCCAATAGGTACTTTCCTTATTGAGGAGTTGGCAACACTGCCCATAATACCGGCAGAAACCACGAAGATTTAGAAGAACCAATATGTACCAAATAGAACAGCGTTTGAAAGAAGAGATCCGAAAGTATGACCACTTGTATAACCCGTCACTGACAGGCTACGAGGAGCCGCAGTGGCGATGTAAATAAACAGTCGATGAAGAAGAAAGAAGGCGTCTCTAAGGTCGTCTTCGACAAACACATTACTGCTTTGTAACACGCGCTATCCTTGGGGAACTATAAACCAAAACGAGTCCGTCGATGCAACTATGTGGCCAGCCACGGTTGCAGTCGCAGTACTATAATTTGGCCTTTAAAATTATAGTAATTAATAAAATATATAATTGTGCTGCACGATCTCCTTTTTTTAAAAAAATAGGCAATTTTCCCCAAGTCTCCGAGTCACCTCCACACGTTTCCTCTGTACATCACACGGAGACTTTGTGATGTTGCTGGGAGATGATGTTTGCAGAGTGTGGAGAACAGTGGTCGTGTTCAGAAGCTTATCAAATTTCCGCTGTTTAAGGAGAGATTGCAGGGACGCCGCGGGCATATTAAGCACCGTGTCGGTATGAGATCAGTCAGTCTGCTTCCAGGAGGAGAGGCGACAGGGATGGAGAGCCTGGTTCCCCGAGTCTGACAGAGGTGAGTTCAATTATCCCACGTTTAACAGTCCAGTCTTTAAAGGACGTATTTGAATCCTGGTCGGAGTAATGTAAAGACTGGACATTTATGTATGCTTTTTAATTCTCAGTTTCCAAGTTATTTTGTTGGTAAAGTGTCTGGGGCTTTTTATTATAAGAATACGAATTATAAGATTATGTTTATTATAAGATTAACTAAAACATTAAACACAGTTAAAAGGTGTACAATGTTGTGTCCAAAATGTAGAAGCAGGAAGACGTCACTTTGAAAGTTGATACAGGAGCAGGACGTGCAGGTGAACTTTGTACGATTACTTATCTCATGAGCTCCCTCCTGTCTAGTGGAAACAGAAGACAACCAGCAGAGGGCAGCAGAGGGCACAAGTTAAAAGTATGTGTTTAGTTCCCTCTTTTACTCACATACTTTGAGTGCCCACAGGTGAACTCTGGAGGTGATGCAGGTGGGCTAGAAACCAATCTACCATTTAGCAAATTCATCATTTATTTGAAAAATAAAGGTAGAAAATGGCTCAAAGTATGATTTCTAATATTGAGACTTTTAGAATTGTAAATAAACAACTGTTTCCATACCCATTTGTTGTCTTATTTTGTCTTTGCATTCAAAGAAGGTGCCACATACAAGCTATTCAAATAATACTAGACAACTATTTACAAAGAAGCAGCATTCTGTCTTTGGGCACATGATCAGTCCTGTTGTTTATAAAGCAGGCTGTATGAACACCTATATGCGTGCAAAATGAATTGATGCAATTCTTTTGTGCCAGAAGACCTGGTAAAATGGCAGAACACCAGTGTCTTGAGGCATATGAGCAGTCTTGTTTTTTTTTGAGGAAAGATCAAGATCAAGATTTTTTACTTGTCAAATGCACAACAATAACATTAAGCAGTCTCAGGCTCTCTTCTAACAATGCTCAAGTAATTACACACTATACAATAAAATAAGAGAAATAGTTTAAAATAGAATATCAAAATAGGAAATAATTTATATATATCTAAATATATATGAACAGCTGAGGAGAAAATAAAACAACAGAAGTGCAAATATGCAAATATGTCACGGTGCTAGTTTAATGGAGTTATTGCAGTTCAGAGGAGTTTAAAAGTCTTATGACCTGGGGGATGAAACTGTCTCTGAGCCTGGTGGTGCGGGCCCGGATGCTGCGGTACCGTCGGCCAGATGGCAGCAGGCACAAATGGTTATGGCTGGGGTGAAAGGGGTCTTTAATAATCCGGCTGCTTTTCTTCCTGCACCGCTGGGTGTAGAGGTCCTCTATGGATGGTAGTGCTCTCCTGGTGATGTGCTGGGCAGACTTCACCACCCTCTGTAAAGCCTTACGGTTCAGGACGGTGCAGCTGCCATACCAGGCGGTGATGCAGCCAGTCAGGATGCTCTCTATGGTGCATCTGTAAAAGTTGCAAAGAATCCTGGAGTCCATGTGGAGCTTCCTCAGCCTGCGGAGGAAGAAGAGCCTCTGTCTGGCCGTCTTTCTGATGGAGTCTGTGTGATGGGTCCAGGTCAGGTCATCAGTGATGTGGACCCCGAGGAACTTGAAGCTGCTGACTCGCTCCACCGTGGCCCCGTTGATGGAGAGGGGGCGTGTTCTTCTCGTCTCTTCCTGTATTCCATGATCAGCTCCTTCGTTTTGCTGATGTTGAGATGGAGGTTGTTGTCCTGGCACCAAGATGTCAGGGCTCTGACATCCTCTCTATAGGCCTTCTCAACGTCGCCGGTGATCAGGCCTATGACAGTGGTGTCATCAGCAATCACCACTGTCGTTGTTTATAAAGCAGGCTGTATGAACACATATAGACCTGCTATATGCGTGCAAAATGAATAGATGCAATTCTTTTGTGCCAGAAGACCCGGTAAAATGGCAGAACACCAGTGTCTTTAGGCATATGAGCAGTCCTGTTGTTTATAAAGCAGGCTGTATGAACACCTATGGACCTGCTATATGCGTGCGAAATTAATTGATGCAATTCTTTTTTGTCATAAGGCGTGGTGCAATGGCAGAACACCGGTGTCGCGTAGCCCTGGATGACCTGATGATCTTACCTGTTATGCTGACTTTTAGAATTGTAAAAAAAACTAACTCAACTGTTTCACAAGAAACCAATTTTTTATTATAACAGACAATAAAAATACAATGTGCCAAATATCAATGTAAAAAATGTGCAAAAACCACTGCAAAACAATTCCAAGTAGACAAAATACTGAACTATTTACAAGTGCATTCCAAAAAGTGTATGGCGTTCATTACTTTAGAAAGTCCAAAAACATATTTTAAAGTGTGCGCATTGGCTGACACAAACTGGTGAAAAGCAGACAGAGTCGAGTCCAGGGTAACATGACTGAAGTCCCCCGAAATTGAAACGAAGGCCTCAGGATGTTGAGTTTGGATCCCAGCGATAACGGTGTAGATGATCTTGTTGTCACGACTTGAGGAAAGGAGATGGACCCAGTAGCAGAGGTATATAACAAAAGGTGTATTTAATACAAAAAGAGACTTTAACTTAACAAAACGCAAAACAAACACCAACGGAATTGAAACACTGAAACGACATGAACTAGAACAAGAAGACAAAAACACAAGGAAGCTTACTAGACTCAGGAAAAACAGCAACATGGAACACAGCAAGAACCGCAACATGGACCAAGGCTGGAAAAACAGACAACCCGACAGAGGACAAGGGGAAAGACAGAGGCTTAAATACACACAGGGAAGGCAGGGGATAATTGGCCACAGGTGCAACACATGAGGAGTTAGAAACACAATCACCAAGACATGAAGTGAAGACAGAAACCACCCACAAGGAACAGAGACTACAAAATAAAACAGGAAACAGAAAACACAGACAGAAGTACACAAACTAAACTGAGAGAACCTGACACTTGTTGGCCAGCGAGTTTACATTCCTCATCATACACGAACATCAACAGCTTCTGCAGGCGCCTCGCCTTCACCAACACACCAGCTCTGCATCCACAGTAGCGCCTCGCCCGCTTCTACGGTATGGGGTGAACCGCGCCGGCAAGATTTCCTGGCCGCAGCGCGAGCAGCTGATCCCTCGTGTAAACAAGTGCTGACTGCCTTGTTGCAGTCGGTCCGTTGGTGTATCCATAGGATCGAAATATATCTACACAGTGCCTCTGAAAAGCAAGTGCAAACAAGGATAAACAAACTTAAACCATCTAAAAAGACACAAGACTGTTAAATTATCATTATAGAGAACGCTCTTATTGTTTTACGGTAGCACTATTGCACGTTTGTTAGAGATGTTACGGTATCTGTTTGTATCACCTGTGTTGTCAGTTGGTTCCCCGTTAAGGCCAAATTATAGTCGGGTTGCATGCACGCACGCATGCACGCAAGACACGCAACACGCCCCTTTTGTGCCCTCTGCAGGCTTGCGTGCGTCCACCAATTTTTCTAACTACACGACAAAGCGATGCGAGCCTCATGCAGCCCGCAAGGCTTGTGATTGGTCTGCTTACTACAACCCTGTCCGGAGACTAGTTTCCGGTTTCATGTCCCATAATACGCGGAAATCACGGAAGATTTAGAAGAACGAATATGGAACAAATAGAAGAGCACTTGGCAGAAGAGATCCGAAAGTATGACCACTTGTATAACCCGTCACTGACTGGCCGATTTGTCCGCCAGAAATAGGCTATGAGGAGCCGGAGTGGCGATGTAAATAAACAGTTGACGAAGAAGAAGACGTCTCTTCTTTCTGTGTTTTGTCTTTGAAAAAATACGTAACTCCGCCTAGTGTTCTGGCGGTGAATTGCGTTGCAACACGCGCAACACGTTAGAGAAGTATAAACCAAAACGAGTCCGTCGATGCAGCTGCGTGGCCTTCCGCGGTTGCAGTCGCAGGACTATAATTAGGCCGGTGTTCAAGAAAAATAAAGTACTTTTGAAGGAGACGTTTTGCTCATACTTTTTACGCTAAGTGAGTAAGAATAACTTAACAGGTTATGGGCCCAGGGAAGAAGATGAAGCAAGCGTGAATTGTTTTAAAGCGACGTATTTACGCGATAGCAAGAAGAAGCTTAAAGAAAGTGACGGGAAGCTACGATGGCTAACCGAGCTACAGGAGCTCCAGCACCCCAGCTGATATTCGACGGATCCGAAGAAAAATTCGACCTTTGGGAAACAAGATTCCTAAGCTGCCTTCATATTCTGAAGTTAAAGAGAACCAGATCAAGCGAGCGACGAATACGGACGGAAGAATGCAGACTGCTACGCCGAGCTGGTAAGGCTAATAGATGACAAGAGCCTATCGCTAATAAGACATGAGGCTGCTGATGATGGCAGGAAAGCCCTGCGTATACTCAAAGAACATTATTCTGGGAAGAGCAAGCCACGGATTATAAATATGTACACATCTCTAACCAAGCTTCGTATGGCAGACAGCGAGACCGTTACTGACTATTTAATAAGAGCAGAGAACATCATCACTGCATTAAGAGAAGCAGGAGAGAGCATAGTGATGGACTGATCGTGGCCATGACGCTAAGCGGGCTACCTGACTCGTTCAAGCCGCTAGCCGTCCATGTGACGCAAAATGAAGACAGCGTCACTTTTGCAGACTTCAAAAGAAGACTACGAGTCTTTGAGGAGTCAGAGAAAATGAAAATGACAGAACCAATCACAGATAATGTGATGAAAACGTTTACAAGACAGGGTGGAGGCCACAGCAAGCTATTTTAGTTAATGAAATAGTCTCCGATTACAACATAGATTTATTATCCCTCACTGAGACGTGGCTGCATCCTGATGAATATGTCAGTCTAAATGAATCTACTCCCCCCAGTCATATAAATTCACATGTTCCCAGAGAAATTGGGCGAGGAGGTGGAGTTGCTGCTATTTTTAACTCCAGTCTATCAATTAACCCTAAACCTAAACTCAGCTACAAATCATTTGAATGTCTGGTTCTTAGTCTTCCACACCAATCCAGGAAACACCAACAGCCAATCATATTTGCTGTAGTTTACCGTGCTCCCAGGGCTTATACTGAATTTTTAACGGAATTCCCTGAGTTTTTATCAAACTTAGTCCTAAAGATCGATAAAATTATTATTGTTGGTGACTTTAATATACATGTTGACAATAAGAAAGATTGCCGTAGCGTAGCATTTAGTTCAATACTAGACTCAATTGGTTTCAGTCAGTGTGTACACCAACCTACTCATTGTTGTAACCACACACTTGACCTTATATTATCGTACGGTGTCGGAATTGAACATTTAACAGTACTTCCGCGCAATCCAGCTCTATCAGACCATAATTTAATAACCTTTGATTTTTCAATAACTGAATATATGCCAATAATAAAAAACTAATTTTCTAGATGTCTACCTGATAGTGCTGTAGCTTAATTTAAGGAAATAATTCCAATTACATTTAAACCCGTATTATCCGTAGATATAAAGAACAAATTCTTTAGCTCCATTGAGATCGACCACCTCGTCGATAGCTCTGCAGACTCGTTACGATTAACATTAGATTCAATAGCCCCTCTAAAAAAGAAAAATGTCAAACATAGTAAATTAGCTCCGTGGTATAATTCCCAGACAAATGAGTTAAAACAATTATCAAGAAAACTAGAAAGGAACTGGCGCTCCAGTAACCATGTTGAGAACCTCATAGACTGGAAGAATAGTGTTAAAGAATATAAAAAGGCTCTCCACTAACTATTCAAAACTAATAGAAGAGAATAAAAACAACCCCAGGTTTCTCTTCAGCACTGTAGCCAGGCTGACAGAGAGTCACACCTCCACCGAAGCCAGTATTCCTCTGTCCCTAAATAGCAATATCTTTATGACCTTTTTTAATGATAAAATTCTAACTATTAGAAATAAAATCAACCATCTCCTGCCCTCAATTGGCACTAATACCCTCCCAACAACAGAGATCTCAGAAACGGCTGAGAATCCTACCAATTACTTAGACAGCTTCTCTCTGATCACCTATGATCAGCTTACCAAATTAATCTCAGGTTCTAAACCAACAACCTGTATCTTAGATCCCAATCCTACAAAATTACTTAAAGAAATTCTGCCCCTAATTGATAGTTTGTTACTTAATACAATCAATCTGTCATTATCATCAGGTTATGTACCACAGTCTTTTAAAATAGCAGTAATCAAACCCCTTCTCAAAAAACCCACTCTAGACCCAGAGGTTTTAGCCAATTACAGACCAATATCTAATCTCCCCTTCATGTCTAAAATCTTAGAAAAATTGGTAGCCAATCAGCTGTGTGAGTTTCTCCAGGAAAATAATATATATGAAAAGTTTCAGTCGGGGTTTAGAGCCAAACACAGTACAGAGACAGCCTTGGCAAAAGTCACTAATGACCTTTTAATGGCCTCAGATCAGGGACTTGTGTCTGTCCTCGTTCTGTTAGATCTCAGTGCAGCATTCAACACAATTGACCATCAAATTCTATTACAAAGACTCAAACAGTTAATTAACATTAATGGAACCGCCCTTAACTGGTTTAAATCGTACTTTTCTGATTGCTCCCAATTCGTGCAAATTAATGATGAGTCATCTGTGCACACTAAAGTAAACCATGGTGTTCCCCAGGGCTCTGTGCTCGGCCCAATTTTATTCTCATTATATATGCTTCCACTAGGAAACCTTATCAGGACAAACTCTGTAAATTTCCACTGATATGCGGATGACACCCAGTCATACTTATCAATAAACCTGAACAAAGTAATCAATTAACTAAACTTCGAGCATGTCTCAAGGACATAAAAACCTGGATGACCCGCAATTTTCTCTTATTAAACTCAGACAAAACAGAGGTTATAATACTTGGCCCCAAACACCTTAGAGATACATTATCTGATGATATAGCTGCGCTAGACGACATTGCCCTTGCTTCCAACAAAACAGTCAGGAACTTGGGAGTGATCTTCGATCCTGATTTATCCTTTAATAGTCACTTAAAACAAATTTCTAGAACCGCCTTTTTCCACTTGCGTAATATCTCAAAAATCAGACATGTCCTTTCAAAAAAAGATGCAGAAAAACTAGTCCACGCCTTTGTTACATCGAGACTGGACTATTGTAATTCATTATTATCAGGCTCCAGCAGTAAGTCGTTAAAGACTCTACAGCTTGTCCAAAATGCAGCAGCACGTGTCCTGACGAGAACAAAGAAAAGAGAGCACATTTCTCCTGTGTTAGCAGCGCTACACTGGCTTCCAGTTAAATCCAGAATAGAATAAAAAATTCTCCTCCTAACCTTCAAGGCCCTTAATAATATGGCGCCATTTTACGCTAAAGAGATGTTAGTACCTTATAAACCCACTAGAGCACTCCGCTCCCAGAATTTAGGCCTAATTGTTGTCCCTAAAGTCTTTAAAAGTAGAGTAGGAGCCAGAGCTTTTAGCCATCAAGCTCCTCTGCTGTGGAATAAACCATCACTTTCAGTTCGGGAGGCAGACACCATCTGTTCGTTTAAGAGTAGGCTCAAAACCTTCCTTTTTGATAAAGCTTATGGTTAGAGCTTATTAGTACGGCAGAACGTTACTTGTTCTATTTTATGACACATGACACACAGAGCTTCTTTTTCCAGCTTCTCCTTCCTCTTCTCCATCCCTATCCCCCTTCCCCGGAATCCCTTTGCTTTATCACCCGCAGATCCAGGGCCTCTGTGGCCGCACCATGGATTGCGGTTTGTTGATCGCGCACAGGAGGTCGCGGTGGTGGATCCAGTGTGGCCGGATTCTGTGTCGTGTAGGCTGATCGTGGTGGTGGTGGCGGACCCTGTGTGGCGGATTCTGTGTCGTGTGGGCTGATCGTGGTGGTGGTGGCGGATTGATTGATTGAGAAAAGAAGAAGATGCAAACATTACTTGCTACAAGTGTGGAATAAAGGGACACATGGCGAGAAAGTGTTACAGAAAAGTGTGGTGCAATAACTGTAAGAACAATACGCATGCAGAATCACTTTGTAAGAAAAAGGGGGGACAAGATGGAGTCAGAAAAGTTGCAGAGGAGCAAGATGACGACCAAGACCACCTCTTCATGGCCAAATATGTTAAGAGTGAAAGACCACCAGGCAACATGAAAATGAATGGCATCATGGTGGATGCAGGGGCGACTTCCCACATCGTGATTGACATCAACAAGTTCCAGAGCTTCGACAACTCGTTCCAGCCAGAGACCCACTCAGTGGAGTTAGCAGACGGAAGCAAGTGCAGTGGAAGAGCACAACAGAGAGGAACGGCGGTGATACATCTTCTAGACAGCGCAGGACGACAACACACAGCGCAGCTACGAGATGCACTCTACATGCCATCGTATCCACACGACATCTTCTCAGTGGCAAGAGCAACAAATGGAGGAGCGACAATCACCTTCCAGAAGGGGAACAGTCGCATGATCACCAAGGATGGTAGCAGGTTTGATATTCATGAGAATGGAAATTTGTATTACTTACCAACTGTTGAGAAGGATGTTGATCAATGTAAAGTATGTCATGATATGCAAACGTGGCATGAAATATTGGGTCATTGTAACTATGAAGATGTTAAAATGTTGCAAAGTGTTGTGAAGGGCATGGAGATAAAGGGAGGTGCAGTAGAGTTGGATAAGTTATGTGATGTGTGTGCACAGGGAAAGTTCACACAGACAAGAAATAGGGAGCCAGATAGGAAGGCAAAGAAGCCCCTAGAACTAGTCCACACTGACATAGCCGGTCCCATGCGAACACCAAGCATTGAAGGACACAGATATGCACAGTCCTTTACAGACGACTACTCAGGCACTATGCTTGTATACTTTCTAAAGTCCAAGAGTGATACAGTGCAGGCCACAGAAAGATTCTTAGCTGACATAGCTCCTTATGGAGAAGTCAAGTGTATCCGTTCAGATAACGGCACTGAGTTTACAAGTCGAGACTTCCAGACACTGGTAACAAAAAATAGGATTAGACATGAGACCTCTGCTCCATACTCACCCCACCAAAATGGCACTGCAGAGAGAGGTTGGAGAACACTCTATGATATGAGCAGAGGCCTACTGATAGAAAGCGGGTTACCAGATAAGCTATGGAACTACGCTGTACAGACCTCAGCTTATGTGAGAAACAGATGTTACAGTAGGCGTACAAAGAAAACGCCATACGAGCTATTCACTGGCAAGGTACCAGACATATCCAAATTACAAAAATTCGGATCGATGTGTTTTGCCTACAAGCAAGAGAAAAGCAAATTGGACTCCAGATGTGAGTAAGGTGTTTTCATAGGCTATGATAAAAACGGCCCAGCCCATCTAGTATACTATCCAGACACAGAGAGGGTCCAAAAGCACAGGTTGGTGAAACCAAAAATTTGTATCGGTTGCTTTACTGTGATGCAGGCTGGATGGGGAAATAACAAAACAGAGAGGACCAGCTGGTAAATCGAGGCTAGCCATTGAGGGAAAGGTTTACATCCCTCAAATAGTTGAGAAAAATGTTTTGTTAGGCTATGTTAGAGTTAGTCTTTTTAAACCCTTACATCAGATGTATGTATACTTATTTAAACCCTTCTCATGGGTCATTTCTTCGGTAAGAAGTCTTAGCTTCCATAGATCCAATGTGTCCAACGCACCACGGTTTACAGTTGAACATTATGAACTTGAGTATGTGCATAATGTCTCCTTGTAAAGTGTGACTTGTGTAGAATAAATGACGAGTGACAGATGGCAGCACAGCTCCTTGTTTGTGTTTAACAAGCCGTCTCCCTCTTTCCATCTCCTCTCTTCACAGTCTTCATACAACCCGGGACAAAATGCTGACTCCCTCTCTCTAGTGTACTCTCCCCAGACACAGCCAATAAATGCAAAGCCAGTTTAAAAAAAAAATCGCCCCTTTGTAACCCTAGTAACAATAAAACATAACCTCCTTTGTGGAGGAACTAATTAGCTGTCTGTAAAATGGATGTGGATGCGATTTGGAAACTGAAAATGTTTGGAACTCTGCAATTCATTTATCATCATGTTAACGTGTATATACTTGTTAATAGTTGAAAGTGTGGGAAATGTGCTATAACTTAATGTATACAATTTAATTTAGTTTTATTTTACAGAATGAAGATGTAAAAATGATGATACAATTTCTAAATATTTTCTTGTATTTATGTTTTATTTCAATTTATAGTTTGTGTCCATGGTTAGTGGATTTGATACATCCTGTATAAGTTCTTAGCAGTGTGTAACACAGCTGACGGCTCACACACATTGTGTCATTGTCCTCCCAGATCCGTAGCCTGGACCCCAATAAGGCTGGCAGGGACATCCTAGAGGAGATCATGGAAGGGGGTCGAGAGGGCTGGTTTTTTTCGCCTCCTCGAATTTACCCCTCCTCTATGTTCACCCCACCACAGGTGAGTCTCTCTCTCTCTCTCTCTCTCTCTCTCTCTCTCTCTCTCTCTCTCACACACTCTCACACGCTCACGCTTGCCCAATGTCTCACCGCAGTAGTTAGAGGTAGTGTAGAGTTAGCGTCAGTTCATCAGCCTGGATCTTTAGCTGAGGGATGGAGAGATTGTTGCCTGGTAGCAGTGTGAGCGCTCCACTCTAATCCTTGATCACAAAATCTGGATCCACACTAGATTTCACCAGTTTATGGAATTACCACTCTAAACATTTAGATTCTTTGAAAGTGAAACTGTAACAATAAAACATAACCTTCTTTGTGGAGGAACTAATCAGCTGTCTGGTTAAATGGGTATGGATGCAATTTGGAAACTGAAAATGTTTGGGATCTCTGCAATTCATTTATCATCAAGTTAATGTATATATACTTGTTAATAGTTTAATGTATAGGAAATGTGCTAAAGTTAAATGCATACAATTTAATTGGAATGATGATGTAAGCTGATAAGAGTCTCTCATAGACATATCAGAATTGGTTTTATTTTACAGAATGAAGATGTAAAAAGGATGATACAATTTCTATATATTTTCTTGTATTTATGTTATATTTCAATTTATAGTTCATGTCCATGGTTAATGGATTTGATACATCATGTATAAGTTCTTAGCAGTGTGTAACACAGCTGACGGTTCAGACATATTGTGTCATTGTCCTCCCAGATCCGTAACCTGGACCCTGATCAGCGTGGCAGGGACATCCCAGAGGAGATCATGGCAGACGGTCAAGGGAGCAGGGATTCATCTCCTCCTGGAGGTCACCGCTCCTCTCGCCCAACCCAACAACAGGTGAGGCTCTCTCTCTCTCTCTCTCTCTTTCTCTCTCTCACACACTCTCACACGCTTGCCCAATGTCTCTGTAGTTAGAGGAAGTGTAGAGTTAGCTTCAGTTCATCAGCCTGGATCTTTAGCTGAGGGATGGAGAGATTGTTGCCTGGTAGCAGAGTGAGCGCTCCGCTCTAATCTTTGATTCACAAAACCTGGATCCAAACTAGATTTCACCAGTTTATGGAAATTACCACTCTAAACATCAAGATTCTTTGAAAGTGAAACTGTAACAATAAAACATAACCTCCTTTGTGGAGGAACTAATCTGCTGTCTGGTAAAACGGGTGTGGATGCAGATTGGAAACTGAAAATGTTTGGGGACTCTGCAATTCATTTATCATCATGTAAATGTATGTATACTTGTTTATAGTTTAATGTGTAGGAAATGTGCTATAGTTAAATGCATACAATTTAATTGGAATGGTGAGGTCAGCTGATAAGAGCCTTTCATAGACTTATTAGAATTGGTTTTATTTTACAGAATGAAAAATGTAAAAAAGATAATACAATTGCTATATATTTTCTTGTATTTATGTTTTATTTCAATTTATAGCTTGTGTCCATGGTTAATGGATTTGATGCATCATGTTTAAGTTCTAAGCAGTGTGTAACACAGCAGACGGTTCACACACATTGTGTCAATGTACTCCCAGATCCGTAACCGGGACCCTGATCAGCGTGGCAGGGACATCCCAGAGGAGATCATGGCAGAGGGTCGAGGGAGCAGGGATTCATCTCCTCCTCGAGGTCACCGCTCCTCTCGCCCAACCCAACAACAGGTGAGGCTCTCTCTGTCTCTCTGTCTCTGTCTCTCTGTCTCTGTCTCTGTCTCTCTCTCTCTCTCTCTCTCTCTCTCTCACACGCTTGCCCAACCAGCCTGCTCTCCACCGTGTGTGGCAGACAGGGCACAGCGACTGTGTCATTTACACGTCTCACTTTCTCATAAGAAGATCACCATGACTCCAAACTGTTACATTTCTGTTGGCTGTCGCTCAGGACATTATCTAGTTAAAGGCTTACAGATAACAAATATTGGAAAATAACACAAAAGAGTAATTGCTACGATCACTACACACTATTTATTTACGGATGTGTAGGTAGAGGCCATGACTTGTGAAAAAGAACTTCTCACTTTATTTTCCTTAAAGCTGTACAGTAAATTCAATGTATTGTGTTTCATTTTATACTTTCTTCCTTCCCGTCACTGTTTCTTATCACTCGCTGTCTCTTACAGTAGATTTCCTATACTGTGTGTATGCTTCTACGGAATCCACTCAGGTCCGCCATTGCCATTCACTTCTCTCCTTTAAACCTGCACTGTGGCTCTTTTGTCTCTTTTGTCTCAAGCACTCCAAACGGCCTGGCAAACAGACTCCTAAAGCCGTCGACCCCACTAATCAGCCAATCGTGATGAACCAAAAAGGGGCCTCCGACACCAAACCAGGGCCAGGTCTGACCCAACACTCTCACCATTCTTTTAAGCTATTTCCACAGATCCTAAGAGGAAGGAGGGCCACTCTTAACAATCTAACCGAGGCAGTTTTAACTCAAGAGCTTTTAACATGATATGAGAAACATTTCTCATGTTAATGGAGATATGACCGTCAGAGAACCCCTAAATAATAAACGTGGAAAGACCATATCTCCATTAATTATGATCTGTGATATGTCAAATTTGGCATATCACAGACACAATTGTAAAAATGTAACATTAGACCCTCTAGAATAAGTTGAATATTATTTTACTGCTGTGTCATTGCCTCCAATGCCAGACCATGTCATCTCTGGAGCAGCCTAGTTTTTCCTAGAACTCGCTGCACACTGAACATTTTCACTTTCGGTTCATTTACAAGGTGTGATGTCAGCAGGGCTCCTTGAACTTAGGTGGAACCTTTTGTAGTACGTTATTTTATCGGTCTTCCTGCGCCGGTTTCACACTCGCAACCTTAACAATAATGTTGCCGAAAAAAAATACAAATATAAAATATTGGTAAAAATATTACCTGTTGCTGATTGAATACTGAAGACCTGTATTCATCTATACTTTTCCTTCTACCAGATGATGAGCAAAAATTGCAGCCCGTTGTTCTGAGGTCTTCCTCACCTAGGCTTGTGCCACCTGATGTTCAGCCAAAGAAATCAGGGAAGGCCTGCAAACCAGTTATGAAGAGGGTAAGCCTCCCAGCGGAACCAGAGTCAGATATAACACAGGTACGACCAAATATACACAAACTGAAATCCACAAAGCAGTGGGCATATATAGAAATTACATATACAGACTTTTCTGATCATTAATGTTATTCTACATGATTGAAGATTTTCAGATTATTGGAAATTCCAGTAGAAATTATGTTTAAATCTGTAAATATAGGAAAATCATTGTCAGTTACAATAAGACTAGTTTTTCATGTGGAGCGAGATAATGGTCTCTGTGCTTGATGATCTCAGAGTTTAAATACCTGTTGTGAGTTATTCCCCTCAGAACCTGTTCTAGGAGGTCCACAGTATCCTGAACTGGCAGACGCCTCAGAAGTTCCTCCAGCTGGTGAAGCAGGTGAAGGACTCGCCCATCGACACGGAGGAGCAGCTCAAAGGAGTCGTGGACCTGCTGTTTGAGAAAGCCATGGACGAGACCAGCTCATTGGTGGCCTACGCGAAGATGTGCAACTGCTTCGCCACGGCAAGCAGGTCGCTTAGTTGAGCAGAGAAGTGTGTCGACTTTGGAACGAGAGAGTCTTGTGTTTGTAATGTAATTGTTTGAATTGGATTTGGAGAAGTACATAAATATAGCTTTTTCCTAAACTGGAAGATGCAAAAAAACGGTTGAGGAATTAAGTGTAATCTTTTAACCATCTATCGGAGGGGTGTGCACGAAATGTGTCAATATGCAGTCAACAACTTGCTAAATGTTTATGCAGCAAATGGATCAATTGGTTAATATTCAGCTCTGCCTTGATGCAGAATAATGCTGTGAAAAGCAACAAAATTCAGTACAGTGTGATGATGAGGTTTTATTGTTTTGATGCCTCTAGAGTCTACACCAGACGACACCCACTATTTATTAAGGAGTTTGAAAATCAGTCACAAATAATGCTTTAAAACACAACTTATTAAATGTGCATATCCTTAATTATAAACTCTATTAACAATAGTTCTAGAAAACTATTACATTTTCTGTCGGCCATCATTTGATAACATAACCTTACATATATTAGTCAGTAAAATCAAAATAATCCAGATACGAAAATGTTAATTTGTTGATATATAAAAACTAATTATTTATATTATCTGAATGCTTATGTTCTCTACTGACCTCATTCCACATATGTTCATGTGCAGCTCACAGTGCCCACCCCTGACAAACCCCAAAAGACAGTGAACTTTCGCAAGCTGCTGATAAGCCGCTGTCATGAGGAGTTGGAGAAGTTGGAGAAAGACAAGGTGGATGATGTGGCCAAGGACATGACCCGGCGGCGTTCCATCGGAAATATCAAGTTCATCGGCGAACTCTTCAAGGTCAAAATGCTAAATAACTTCATTGTGCATGACTGCTTGGACAAGCTGCTGACGAACAACGACGAAGTGGCTTTGGTGTGAAAAGCAACTCAGGTCCTGATAGATTGTTTCAGCTTTGTTCGGCTCAATGCATCACTTTTTAATGACCATCTTTTCATGAATCATGCAACTTGTCCTTCAGAGGAGTTTCATCCTGTTTAACATGCTCGTTTCCTCAGCACGGAAGCTTTAATGCTGGACAGTTACAGTGAATTGCATCCCTTTGTTTCTGGCTATCACAGTTTTCATGCTGCTGTTGATGGAATGTTGTGGTTTCATCTCGGGCGGTCAGGACTGTTGCAAGTGATAAACTGGACAATTGGTCAACTCTGTAGAACAATAATATCTGCAACCTGCTGTCTGATGGATTGAATGGAGTCAAGCTGAACATGACCTTCATGTCTCAAATTAAACATCTCTCTCTGTGTCTCACCTCTCTCAGATGGATCACTATTTTAACTATATGGAAGATATCGTCACAGAGGGGAAGACGTCCCCTCGGATACGGTATATGTTGCAGGATACTATAGACCTGGTTTTGGTGAGTGGGTCTCGATTTTTCTTTCATTTGCACAATTGTAAAGAGTCCAACATTCAAATTCTTCAAAGTAAGTATCATTTATGACTCTTTGTTTATTTGTCCCCCAACAGTCGAACGGGTTCAAGCAAGAAGCGGAGGAGGCGCAGGAAGCACACCAACCAGCTGCTGATAGCTGGTCTGAGGTCTGCCTCACCTGGGCTTGTGCTGCCTGAAGCCCCCGATGAGAGTGGGTAAGCTCAGGCCACTACTCCCCCTAGAGAACCGGAGCTTCCCCTCCCCGCCTCTCTCAGCCCCCCGGTCCATCTCCCACCTCCACGGGCTAACTCTAGTGAATGTCCCTCAGACAGGGAGTCAGACTCTTCTGACTTGTCCTCAGCCGAGAAGGTGATGAGGAAGTCCCCGTCCATCGTCGAGGAGCTCCTCCACTTTAACAACTCTAAGGTGCTGACCACCTGTCAACTGATTTTTTCATTTCAATTTCATAGATAAACCCTCTTAAAGGGAAGAATCAAAGAGTAAGTCTTGAACATACGTCTTTGTTTTCTAATGAATTTACTTCATAATGGGTTTTTATTGTTTCCACGCTGTCCTTCTCCTCTATACTTCCTCACCATATCAATGTTGTCTCCACTTTAACAGCAGCTCCAGTGTCTTCATTCAGACGCCTCCAGCTCAGAGGCGACTCTGTCTGAGGGAAGCTGGTCTCCCTGGGAGCTACAGAAGCAGATGCTGGGAATCATGCTGGAAGACATGGCCTGTGACAGGGACATCTTCGACTGTGTGAAGGTAGGAAAAGTGACATCAACCAGTCTCTGCGAGTCAGTGGTAAAAATCCTGAAGGGCAGACGGAGTGGGGCTGAGTTACACCTCGTTGTAAAGTAACGGAATATACTTCTATTTCGGACCTTGAGGCTAATGTTGGTCCACGACTGTTGATAAGATCTCATCCATACAATTCCTAGATCCACCTGTGCTCCAAAATGTTACGGTTTCCTCCCCGGTTCACAAACGTTCCTGGAAATCACTTCAGTAGTTTTTGATGAATCCTGCTGACAAACTGACTAAACCAATGAAAACATCCTCCTCCTCACCTCCTCTGTTCTCCGTTTCTCAGGAGAAGCTGGAGAGAAGTCAGAAGAGCTCCTCTCCCTACCTGACGGAGTTGATGACGGCTGTGTGTCAGGCAGCAGTGAAAGGTAAGCTCCCCACCAGCCGGAGCAGAGACTCCTCTGCTCTGCTCAAATCGCACCGCTGATTACAATATGTACTTTCTGCCGAGCGGATGAATTTACTCTGCCTCCTGCTTCACTGTGCAGAAAACACCAGCTGTCCTGTGCACGCCGCCCTCCTGCAGAAGGGACTGCCTGTGGTCCTGGAGGACCGGCACTCGAAGAAGGATCAGCAGATGAAAGCTCTTAAAGATCTTCAGGAGCTGATCGTCACCCTCGATCGGCCTCCAAGTAAGTTCTGCATCAGAGTTCACTCCAAGGTCCATTTAGTAGCTTCTCTGGAGCTTTGCTTCTTGTCACATGATATATGGAATTGTAGATTTTCATATTTCCGTTTATTTTTTAAGCACTTTAAGGACATTTGGAACAATTTGGATTAAAACTTTGAATCTCAAATTTGTTCTCCACTGACATTAACTTGATTTGGTCATTAGAGGAACATCGCTACGACTCCAATTCAGTTTTGCAAAACACAATGCCGTCTTCAGTAATTTCTAAACCATACATTGTTTGTTTCCTATCTAGATACAAATCTCATTAATTGAATTGATAGATTAAGAATTGGTCTCACTTCACAGAAAAATGTGATTTATTTCCATTTGGTCACAGCTGAAACGATGACTGACATGTATCTGTTCTCCAGACCTTCTCCGAATGTTCTTCACCTGCATGTGCGAAGAGGACGTCAGTTCCGAGGACTCGTGCTGCAAGTATGGGACAGGCAAAGACCAGGACGAGCAGCTTGGTAAAGGCGTGGCCCTTAAGACCGTCACAGCCTTCTTCACCTGGCTGCGGGAGGCGGAGCCCCTAGGAAATTGAGATGGGGAGACCCCCGGGGAACAGGGCCGAGCAGAACTCCTCCTTACAGCAGAACGACATGTTGCATCTGGAATATTTTCTTTTTTCTTACTTTTCTTTTGTAAAGTCAATAAAAAGTATTTAAAAAAAGCTTGTTCTCATGACATGTTCTTTCCATGGTTTGGTGCTTATAGGGGATAGGACTCAGTGTATGTGTGTGTGTATGTGTGATGAACTGAGACAGTTGTGTTTTGTTCAGACCAGGAGGAGCAGCTGAGCGATGAGCTGCCGTCGCCTCAGGATCAACGACTCAGGTTCCACTCGTTTGGTCTGTTTAGTGGTCGAAACCCAAACAATCAAACAGCACCGTGTCGTTGAAAGCGTCTCAGCAGCTTGTCGCCTCATATAGTTCTTATTTGTACTTGTATCTTTTGTATGTGTGTATCTACTAGGTTCTGTGTTTATGCAGCTATGACATGTTTGAGGTGTTGTCTGGCATAATGTGGTCACGTGACCACCAGGTCGCCCAAAACACACCCACTGTGAACATGGATACTGGAGACATGTGATCAACTGATGATTCAGTTTATTGGCAATTATTTAGGTTATGTCCAAGCAATAAACTTGCACTGTTAAATATGACTGTATATAATTGTTTGACAGGTATTTCCAGTATCTGGTGAAGAACTCCAGGTCCAGACAGACATCCTATCAAAATGTATCAGAGATAGTTTCAGGATTCAAAGATCTACATTATCTTCATATTCAATTACAATTAACCTGTAGGATGTTTCTCTCCAAGATATGTATATATAAATGTAAAGATGTATGGAAATAATATGGGAAAAAAATGGTAGCATCAGCAAATACCTACATAAAGAAATTAGAAATTCATTTTTTTCATATTTATACATATTTTGTAATTACTATATGGTTATACTTCATTAGATTTGGTTGAATTATTTTAAACCAATAGGTTTTAATAATTAAATTGATATATTTTTATAAAATTTCACATTTTAACTTCTCATTTATAAATTAAATGGCTGTATTTTTGTATTAGATTCAATTTTATTAATCATTAGATTCTCATTTTTGTAATCCTTTAAAGTCCCCATATCTTTAAATTAAATAAAATATAAACAAACATAAATACAATCATAGCAGCTCACAAATCCAAGATCATTGGATTCTTGTTCAGACACATTTGTTCCAGAAATGAGGAATAACTTAAAACCAAGATGACATTTGTCAAATCTGCATAGCAACGAAAAAACACAATTATATTTATCAGTCAGGCGTTTAACGAAGAGTTTATAACACTTTAGATGTATGATTGTTAGTCATAAAAACAACATGTATAATTTCTATGAAGACATTTCATGTTATTACACCTGTCTTTCACGGTGTTGTCATTTATTATCCAGTAAACCTCCTCTGATTGGTGTTACTGTATAAACCCACAACCTCATAATGTGATTAAATCATGAATTCAATGTTCACACAAGGCGGAGAAATGTTAAATAGTGGAACTGAAGCTTTAATATCGGATTCACTTCCTGTTCGTAACAACAGGGACGTCCGAGTGCAAATCAACTAGTTTGACAAAGCTCATAAATGTTAAATATTTCAAAAGCCATTTTCACAGAATGTGTTTAGTTTGATCTGAACATAAGACTGGAAATCCTCTACACACAGAGTGAAGACAAACGCAGCCCTCTGTCCACAGCGGCAACATAACACGGCACTGATCCACGTGGATTTAAATCAGCTGAGCCTGTGGATAAGACATTAAACAAACCCATGATGAGACACCATCATGTGTTCCAGCTCCTCCTGTCTCCTTCCTCCAACGCTTTCCTAAGTAACAATCTCTCTGTTCTGTAGAGTTTCTTTTTAAAATCACGATCCGTCCACTCCCTCAAAGTTAAAAGTGCAAATCTCTTGAGTGAAAACTGAATCTACCTCAGTCCAAGCAGAACGGAGGAGGAAGGTTATTTGTTTATCTGGTCAGATAAACAAATAATGGTCAGATAAACGGTAATGGTATCTGGTCAGATAAACAAATAATGACAGTAATAACCTCCTTGGTTTGATGAAAAGGTGACGAGAGCAAGAAAGAGGCTGAAACATTCCCACACCCGTTTCCTGGGCCACAGAAGTTTTCATTCAAACTGACATAATGAACAGAAGTTAAGGAATGTTGTTTAATGAGTTCCAGGCCTTTTTCATAACAAAAAGGTTACATCTCCGTCTAAGACCATTTCGCAAATTCATCATTTTCTTGCAGTGACCCCGAAGAACCCTGACGTGAATGGATAACGAGTGGTTGAGGGTTTGAAGACAGGAAAGCTCAGAGACTTTCACACCTTCTCCTTCGCGGAGTCAGAAGCCTGTGTGTGAAATGTGGACTAGGATGTGTGGTGGTCCTCTCTCTGCTCCTGACATCTAGCAGGGGGGGTGTCTGTGCTCAGTAGGGCAGTGTGTGTGTGCGTGTGTGTGTGTGTGTTTGTGTGTGTGTGTGTGTGTGTGTGTGTGTGTGTGTGTGTGATGTTGGGGAGCTGTGCTAGCTCAGGAGGTCAGGCTGCAGGCCGACTCTCTGCAGCACGTCCTCGGGCATACACAGCACTGGATTCACCGGCTTGATCAGCTCGTCCCCGAGGAGGGAGGGACCGGCGACTACGAACAAAGTGTGGAAGGGATCCACCTGCAGAGAGGAGGACGCTCGATGAGGAAGAAGGGACGAAGTCTTTGGGCATTAGAATAAAACAAAATGTAAAGATTGTAACAGAGATTTCTTTGAGAGAAAACTGAACAAAGGTTTTTAGTTGATCGGAGGAAAAATAATTTACTATTTTCTGTAATTTAGGAGAAGTGTACATGTTCTCCCCGTGTCTCTCCAGGTTCTACAGCTTCTGTCCACAGTCCACATACATGAAGATCTTGTTATTTGGAGACTTGAAATAATCTATAGATGTTTGAGGTTAATTTGTACTATTAAAAAACTAAAAACATTAATTCTAAAGAGCCGTCTGTTACAGAATATTTAAACGGATGGACTGAAGTTGTGTCTGGCAGCTCACCATGTCTCCTGGTCTATCAGTGAACCCCCCCCCCCCCCCCCCCCCGTCTCCTCGTGCTTAATATGCCTGCTCGCAGCTTGGCCTTGTCGATCCAGTGAATCCTGCCGATGATCTTCAGTGACGCCAGCACCCACCATGAGTAGGACACGTCAGGAAGCTGAGGGGAACAGTTGCAATGGTAGAAATATGTTGGGTAAAATAACTGAAACTCAATTAGAAAGTTTGTCGTGTTGGACGACTTTAAAGTAAAATTCTACACAACAAATCCCACCTACAGAACATAACCTGCATTGTATTGTGAGCATTACGCCTTGTTGAGAATAACTGGTGCTGATAAATACACATTAAAGAGAGATTAAGTTCTATCGGTTATCGTATAGAGACAAGATCTGAGGTCATCAGAGCAGAAACCAGAAAAGACCAAACACCATGGATCAACCAGGTGATGTTATAGACCTGACGGTAACAGACAGAAATCTGTTCGACTGGTCATGTGAATCACCTGGACGGCGCTGAGCGTGTAGAGCAGGTGGGGATCATGTCCGATGCTGGCGCTGATGCCTCCGCACTCGTGCTGGCAGGACTTGATGAAGTCCGTGATCTCCTCCTGGTTCATGCGAGGCAGCTGACCCATCAGGTCCATCACCGTCAGACCCCAGTAGATCACAGTAGGTGTGTAGTCTGCACGCACTTATCTTTCCTTTTATGGAACCACACGTATTCCCAGCCATATCCTGCCCTGCCTGTTCTAGGCATATGTTGTACTGTGCTGTTGCCAAATTAAAGAACATTAACAGAGAGGAGTCGTCTGAGCCATGTTTTAGCAGACACACCTGGGGTCAGATTTAGAACCGTTGCGTACGCACAAAAAGGGGCCTGAAACTTGCGTACGCCACTTCTCACACCAAAGTTGGGAAAATGTACGTATTTCGAATCAAACTTAGACCCATGCGTACGAACGTTGTGGAGACGGGAAAGTGACGATGCAGACGTGAGGTGGTGAACTGAAGCCAGATTATTGACTGCGTCTGCGTCTTTTCAAGCCGCTGTGGCGCAAGACTCGTTGTCATTAATGCTTCCCAAACCGTTGCGCGTCTTACAAAGCAATTCCGCGCCAGAACACTAGGCGGAGTAATGCTTTTTGTCGAAGACGACTTGAGAGACGCCTTCTTTGTGGGTGTGGCAATCGTTGTTGACTGTTTATTTACCTTCTACCAGTCGTGTTCTCCATTACAAACACACGGTGAACCATGACAGAGAGTGTATTCACGATTCCAACCGAATAACATTCTTCTTCTTCTTTTTAAAATCTTCCGTTGTTTCTGCCTGTATTATGGGGCATGAAACCAGAAATGCAGCTCCAGAAGGGATGTAGAGCAGACCAATCACAGCCTTGCGGGCTGAGTGAGCTTGCAGAGCTTTGCCGTAAATTTTAGAAAAATGGGGCGACGCCCGTAAGCACGTAAGAAGGGATACATAAGCACGTAAGGGACCTAGCCTGGATGCCAGACGAATTTAGCCCCGCCCACAACATTTGAGGTCGGGAAGTTCGGTCTGGAGTCGCTCCGTTGAGGAGAAATTATGCCCGACTGGGCCAATCAGATTGTCAGGGCGGGCTTTAGACGATGATGGACAGATAATCAACGGTAACGTAATCAACCACGTCATCAAAGTGCCCTTGGGTTGAATTCGTTTTCAACAAACATGCCTGCCGCTGGAGAGCTGAGATATGTAGATGCTGCCATTGAGTCTGTTTTGGAGGACATCGACAGCGCATTCATTTTGAAAGAGGAACAGAGAACGCGGAGGCGACTCCAAAGCACCGTGCTAATCCCTATCGCCCCGGCGCTTGGCTTTTCACACCGGACACTGAAGCGACGCTGAACCGCTGGGCAGCGCTAATAATATCATCCGTTGATCCAGTAGATTAAAAGCATATACTTACTTGTTGCTCCAACATTAAGCAACAGCGTCCCAACATTTGTCTTTCTTGTAGTTGTCTTTATACAACATGTTCTGAGGATCATACAACTCACTGTACTTCTCCACTTCAATTATTGATTTAATTTCATCCATGTTGAAGAACTTCGCTGTTTGCTCCGTTAAATGTCGGGTGTCGGGGGTAAATTACGTATTCTCCACTCAAGCCTATGTGGAGAACGTAGCCCCCTCTCTCTCTCTCTTTTTATCTGTATCACTGCTTGTGTGGCTGTAGTGGATGGGCAGAGGGGGACATTTAATAATGTCATTGGTCAAATTAAAACTCCAGGACAACAGAAGGGGACTTCAAAGTATGGGATGCATATTTGATCATTTATATCATATAAGATATGTCATCAATATAGTTTAAGATCGTTTTTCAGTGTGTTTCCTGGTGAGATACACTCGTGTCAAGCGCAAAAAATAGACTCGACGCCGAAACGATCGCTGCACGGAGCGAGGCAGCCTTGGCGCAGCGCGGCGTTTCAGCCTCCGGTGTGACCAGCACAAAGGTTTAACATGGGAGTGGATGGGAGCCAGCTGTAATTTAAGGCTTGGCGCTGCGCTGAAGGGTCGCTTCGGCATCGCTTCAGCGTCCGGTGTGAACCCGGCGTTAGTAAATAACTCACAATGCGTTGCTTAACATACGTCACATACTACGTTGCTCTGATTGGTTGTAGGTCTATCCGATTGAGCGAAGAGGAATTTTATTTCCTGGTCAGTTGAAACACACCCCATAATCACAGCCCAATGGAGCGGTCTCAGACTCACATTCTGACTAGAATTATGAGTCTGACAACATCAGGCTATAAGGGACCCGGACGGGCTCTTGCCCTTACGGGCGCGTGAATACGCAGAAGCATGTTTCAGGCTTTAAGGCCAAATTATACTTGTGTTGCACGGACGCACGCATGCACGCAAGACACGCAACACGCCCCTTTCGAGCCCTCTGGCGGCTTGCGTGCGTCCGCGACTGCAACCGCGGAAGGCCACGCAGCTGCATCGACGGATCCGTTTTGGTTTATGCTTCCTAAACGTGTTGCGCGTGTTGCAACGCAATTCACCGCCAGAACACTAGGCGGAGTAACTTTTTTTCTCGAAAACAAAACACACAAAGAAGAGACGTCTTCTTCTTCGTCGAATGTTTATTTACATCGCCACTCCGGCTCCTCATAGCCTATATCTGGCGGACAAATCGGCCAGTCAGTGACGGGTTATACAAGTGGTCATACTTTCGGATCTCTTCTGCCAAGTGCTCTTCTATTTGGTCCATATTCGTTCTTCTAAATCTTCCGTGATTTCCGCGTATTGTGGGGCATGAAACCGGAAACTAGACTCCGGACGGGATGTAGTAAGCCGACCAATCACAAGCCTTGCGGACTGCGTGAGGCTCGCGTCGTTTTGTCGTGTAGTTAGAAAAATTGGCGGACGCACGCAAGCCGCCAGAGGGCTCGAAAGGGGCGTGTTGCGTGTCTTGCGTGCATGCGTGCGTCCGTGCAACACGAGTATAATTTGGCCTAAAGCCTGAAACATGCTTCTGCGTTTTCACGGGCTGTAAGCGCAAGAGCCCTTCCAGGTCCCTTACGTGCTTATGTATCCCTCCTTACGTGCTGACGGGTGTCGACCCCCTTTTCTAAAATTGACGGCAAAGCTCCGCAAGCTCACTCAGCCCGCAAGGCTGTGATTGGTCTGCTCTACACCCCTTCTGGAGCTGCATTTCCGGTTTCATGCCCCATAATACCGGCAGAAATCACGGAAGATTTAGAAGAACGAATATGGACCAAATAGAAGAGCACTTGGCAGAAGATATCCGATAGTATGATCACTTGTATAACCTGTCACTGACTGGCGGATTTGTCCGCCAGAAAAAGGCTACGAGGAGCCGTAGTGGCTATGTAAATAAACAATCGACGAAGAAGAAAGAAGGCGTCTCTAAGGTCGTCTCGACAAAAAGCATTACTCCGCCTAGTGTTCTGGCGCGGAATTGCTTTGTAAGACGCACAACGGTTGGGGAAGCATGAATGAAAACGAGTCTTGCGCCACAGCGGCGTGAAAAGACGCAGACGCAGTCGCAGAAGCATGTTTCAAGGCCTAATTATAGTCCTGCGACTGCAACCACGGAAGGCCACGCAGCTGCATCGACGGATCCGTTTTGGTTTATGCTTCCTAAACGTGTTGCGCGTGTTGCAACGCAATTCACCGCCAGAACACTAGGCGGAGTAACTTTTTTTTTCGAAAACAAAACACACAAAGAAGAGACGTCTTCTTCTTCGTCGAATGTTTATTTACATCGCCACTCCGGCTCCTCATAGCCTATATCTGGCGGACAAATCGGCCAGTCAGTGACGGGTTATACAAGTGGTCATACTTTCGGATCTCTTCTGCCAAGTGCTCTTCTATTTGGTCCATATTCGTTCTTCTAAATCTTCCGTGATTTCCGCGTATTGTGGGGCATGAAACCGGAAACTAGACTCTGGACGGGATGTAGTCAGCCGACCAATCACAAGCCTTGCGGGCTGCGTGAGGCCCGCGTCGTTTTGTCGTATAGTTAGAAAAATTGGCAGACGCACGCAAGCCGCCATAGGGCTCGAAAGGGGCGTGTTGCGTGTCTTGCGTGCATGCATGCGTCCGTGCAACACAAGTATAATTTGGCCTTCAGGCTTTAAGCTGCAATCTCTGCCAGCTTCACGTTCATCACCAAGGCTGCCAGCTCAGCTGTCTTGTTGGCCAGCGAGTTTACATTTCTCATCATACACGAACATCAACAGCTTCTGCAGGCGTAGCGCCTTGCCCGCTTCTCCGGTACGGGGGAAACTGCGCCGGCATGATTTCGTGGCCGCAGTGCGAGGAGCTGATCCCTCGTGTAAACAAAGTGCTGACTGCCCTGTTGCACTCGTTCCGTAGGTGTATCCATAGCATCGAAATATATCTACACAGTGCCTCTGAAAAGCAAGTGTAAACAAGGATAAACAAACTTAAAACAGCTAAAAAGACACGAGACAACGGAGCTACGTGGAAAAGCTGACACTCGAGTCGGCGCTCTAGATCACTATAGCTCAACGATCACAGATGCTTTACAGCCAGATTTTTCGCAGGCGCGTAAGCAATCAAGACACGCCCCCTCTTGCGGCTTGCGTGCGTCCGCCAATTACTGACTTTTCTGTAAATACAACCGAGACAGGAAGGTGTAGAGTGTAGCTTCCCTTTCTAAATCATGATTACCGTAAATACGAAATAAAAGAGGCAATTTTTCCAAGTCTCCGAGTCACCTCCACACGTTTCCTCTGTACATCAAACGCAGCCTTTGTGATGTTGCTGGGAGATGATCAAATTTCCGCTGTTTAAGGAGAGATTGCAGGGACGCCGCAAGACGGGCATATTAAGCACCGTGTCGGTATGAGATCAGTCAGTCTGCTTCCAGGAGGAGAGGCGAGCAGCCGGAGAGCGGCAGCACAACAGGGATGGAGAGCCTGCTTCCCCGAGTCTGACAGAGGTGAGTTCAATTATCCCACGTTTAACAGTCCAGTCTTTAAAGGACGTATTTGAATCCTGGTCGGAGTAATGTAAAGACTGGACATTTATGTATGCTTTTTAATTCTCAGTTTCCAAGTTATTTTGATGGTAAAATGTCTGGTGCTTTTTATTACAAGAATACGAATTATAGGATTATGTTTATTATAAGATTAACTAATACATTAAAACAAAGTTAAAAGGTGTACAATGTTGTGTCCAAAATGTAGAAGCAGGAAGACGTCACTTTGAAAGTTGATACAGGAGCAGGACGTGCAGGTGAACTTTGATCTGATTATTTACGTCAAAGAGGAGGCCTGAGCTACCTCCTGTCTGGAGTGGAAACAGAAGACCACCAGCAGAGGGCAGCAGAGGGCACACATTAAAATTATGTTTTACTTCCCTCTTTTACTCACATACTTCGACTGCCCACAATTGGACTCTGGAGGTAATGCAGGTGGGCTAGAAACCAATCCACCATTCTTCAAATTCATCATTTATTTGAAGAATAAAGGTAGAAAATGGCTCAAAGTATGATTTCTAATATTGTGGATTTCCACATTCTGTTATTCAGGTGAAACATTTTGGTGAATATTGAGTGAATGATTATTCATTGGTTTTAAGAACAGTATTTAATTGCACACTCACATTTATATAACAGACCAATGCCTTCACGTCAATGCCGTGCAACATTCCTGCTAATGTACAAATTTGTGTATGTGAGGGAATAAAATGTTTTGCGGAATTTAAAAGTTGTGGAATCCCTTTACTAGTGATTGCATCTAAAATAACTATTTTGTTAGGGTTATGGGCTATGGTTAGGGTTATGGATAAAAGAAGATAGTAGAGACTTGCGTCTAGGCTCTACCCGCACTAATGCGGGCACTCCCGATCTATTGGTACCATACCCGAGCTTCTACGACCTTCGGAAGGGAAAACCCAAATTTGTGAATGGTTAGTGTTAGGGTTGCAAATTAGGGTTCTGGCTATGCAATTGCTTTTTGGGGCTTTGTGCTTTCTGCAAAGGTTCAAGCATTTTTTACTATGTCTAGGCACTGAAAAAGCCAGAAAAGGGAAATAATAATAATACAAGAAGAAGAAGAAGAAGAAGAAGAAGAAGAAGAAGAAGAAGAAGAAGAAGAAAAATTCTTCCAATATCAATAGGGCCTCCACCCATTCGATGCTTGGGCCCTAATAATCCTTATAATTTCAATAGGGCCTCACTGTCTGTCAGTGCCTGTCAATATGGGTTAAATCTAGTTTTACCTTCAGCCTTTGGAGTAAATTATGAAACTGTTGACAAATATTCACTTAATACTAAGACTTTTTGGAAGTTTAGAATCTAAATTAAGAGCAATTCTTACACACATACACTGAGTATCTCGGGGGGCTCTTATAAATGTACATTTGTACAGAAAATAAGTATTTTTTCATTGTTAAAGGAGCATTCCGATTTTCTATCCTCCATTATGAAACCATTGGTCAGAAAATAAGTATTATTTAATTGTTAAAGGAGCATTCCGATTTTCTATCCTCCATTATGAAACCATTGGTGATAGGTGAATTCTTTCACTGTTGCATTTCCGTGTACACGGCAGCGGTGTGCAGGGAAATCCGAAAACCGGAATTACTATATTTTCCACATAGCTTGAACGTAGCGTAGTCTATGCAAATTAAAGCTCTCTTGCCTCTGATTGGCCGAGCGCTCCGGGGCTTCCCGTCTTCCATTGGCTGCCGTCGTCCTGGCCACGTCCCCGGGCCACGTCGCGCTTTCCTCGCCATTTTCCCGTCTTGTGGAGCCAGAATCAGCCCGAGCTGGTGTCACCGTGTCGTCCAGCGCTGTCAGCTCTGAAAACCAAACAGCCACCGGACACGAGCTGAGCTCTGAGAAGGGTCTAACGTCGGGTTCGCTTCAGCTGGAGCTCCAACAAACATGAACGTCTTCAGGCTCACCGGTGATCTCTCCCACCTCGCAGCCATCATCATCCTGCTGCTAAAGATATGGAAAACCAGGTCTTGTGCCGGTGAGTAGTGCCGCACACTTACTCACAGGTGGTCTGACCCCCCTGTGTTACACAGGATGTGTCCGCACATGTAAATAAACTCTCTGAACAAGGTCTGCGCTGCGCTGTGTCTCCTATTTCAACCCATTAGCCCGGTTCAAGGCTAACGTTAGCTCGCTGGCTACACCACTGTCCACAGCAGCGGCGTGTCCTGTCATCACATATATAAACAGCCACACCTGACATCGTGACTGTTGCTAACATGACAGCACGTGTTGTGAAACTTAATTAACACTCTGGCACGGGAGAAGTGGCTGTTAGGTGCAAAGCCAGCCAGCAACTGACTCGTTAGCTAGCTTTGGCAGTGCGGAGGGCCCACACCAACTTTAGGGTAGAGACGAGGGGACCCAAGGGCCAACGCAGTTCAACACCCAGGGCCTGGTCGTTTCCTGGGGGCTAGGTAGTTGCACGTTGGCCTCTCGTGCTGCGTTATCCGGCTGTGAGCTCTCTGACGTGGCAGCAGGGGAGCCAGTCCACAGTTGCATGCTTTTACATTCGCCTTGCGACTTTCAGAGTAATCAGCTGCTGCCTTATCCTGATGGATCTTTGCTGTGATTCCATGTCTTCTTTTCACGGTCAAAGGTCAGTTCTCTGTCTCTGCAAGACACCCAGCACCCCTGGTTATGTCATGAAGGCTGTTTGCTTAGGATCAAACCTGATTGCTCCGCGTGCACGTCAGTTCCTTTCATGCTTTGCATTAGTTGTGGTCGCCAATACAAGTTCCAACAGTGACGGTCCCTAAACTGACGTATCATTATCAACAGCAGGCAATGTCCTACCACTGATGTGGTGATCGCTGATCACTGTCACTGTGGGTGTGACCATGGAGAGGGTGTTGTCACTTGCCAACGCACCAGATAAACAGAGCAGGTTGAAGTCTGGTGTTGTGCTGAGCAGACAGCCATTGACTGCCGGCCTCTTCACACCAGGCTGCAGTCTGTCAAACCAATAAACAAGCCGTTATCTTATGATTTTAGCTTCTGCTCTCCTAGTCTTGCCCCTGGTGTTTCATGTGTGTTATCTTTGCACACGCTGAACTTTGATGAATGAATTAATGAATGGTTTGGTTCCTCCTGCTGAGATAAAGTGGGCAGGTGATTAGTGTGTAAGTCCTGTTGTTTCCACTAAGTAATTGTGAAGCAACTGCTGGAGGTGAATTGAGGCAAGACACCTGAGATCATCTGCAAATGGCATCACAACAGTCTGGCTGGACAGACTTTCTTCAGGATAAGAGAACTATCAAAGCATATTATCCCTTTTTAGAAGCCAGGACATTACATGTACACAATCACTTCCTGGCTTTAAAAATGTTTCAGTGCCCTCTGCTGTCCCCTGACAGGTATATCTGGAAAGAGTCAGGTCCTGTTTGCCTTGGTGTTCACCACTCGTTACCTGGACCTGCTCACATCCTTCATCTCCCTCTACAACACCACGATGAAGGTGAAACACTCAACTGTCATTCTCACACCCTGTAGTAGTTTTTTTTTCTTCCCAAGCACTAAACACACAGTGTTGATGCTGATCTAGTGCACAGAGCCGACACACCTGTGTTTGCCAAAAGACAAAGCCTGTCCAGCGTGATGCAACATATTTGCGTGTGTTGTTTGAATGCGTTCATGGTAGACTATTAGATATCTACACCAGAGGATGCTCACCTTTTTAATGTTTTGGCTTTGTAATTATCTTTCAGGTCATCTACATTGGATGTGCGTACGCCACCGTGTACCTGATCTACGCCAAGTTTAAGGCGACGTACGACGGGAACCACGACACATTCAGAGTGGAGTTCCTGGTGGTCCCGGTTGGTGGTCTGGCTTTTTTGGTTAACCACGACTTCTCTCCCCTGGAGGTAAGAAATCCCACATACCCCTTATCTACAGCAGAAATGCATATGTCTCAGTGTTTATTCAATTTCCAGAACAGTTGCAAGCAGATTTTCCTCTCATCAAATAATCAAGTTTTATTTTCAATTCTGTCGTTTCTTCTATGTAAACAGTGAGCATCGTAACTATAACAAGGAGGCCAAATAATGTAATGACCTCGTTTAGGTAAATGTTTACATGGAGAAATATGTTTTTCAAAGCTAGTGGCATTCATGATGGTTAGAGTAAACCACCAACTTTCTTTGGTCAGTTACTGGCATATTGTTTCAATTTGACGTTTATTGTGTTGGTTAGATATGACCCTTCTCCACTTCACCTCCTCTAATCTTCAATCTGAAAAGGAGAAAGAAAACTATTTGGCTTATATTAGCTACACATCAGTTACACCAAGTAGGAGATACATAGTAGATATTCATCACTTAATCAAGTGATGATGTGTCTACTTGCATCAATATAAAGTTAAATAGACACACAGCTGGTGCAGCATTCCCTGAGCATGACTTGTATCATCACATGTGGGTTAAAATCTGACCTGGCTACTTGTTGCCCTATGCGTATAGAAAAAGAGATGTGGTTTGAACATGTGCTTAATTTAGATAACAGTTATATATATATATATATATATATATATATGACCTCAATAGGATATGTCACAGTTGCCTTCCAGTTAAACAGAAGTGGAACATTTTTCAGTTTGAAATCTATGCAAATATATGTGAGGTCATTCTAATCACTGGTCGTTGCTGTAGTCAATTTACACTTCAGCGCTCTTTATATATTTATAACATCATATCCTCCTCTCTCTGTTTCCCAGATCCTTTGGACATTCTCCATCTACTTGGAGTCGGTGGCCATCCTGCCCCAGCTCTTCATGATCAGCAAGACTGGCGAGGCCGAGACCATCACCACCCACTACCTGTTCTTCTTGGGACTCTATAGAGCCCTCTACCTCATCAACTGGATATGGAGGTTCTACTTTGAGGGATTCTTTGACATGATCGCCATCGTTGCTGGAGTGGTGCAGACCATCCTCTATTGCGATTTCTTCTATTTGTATGTAACAAAAGGTGAGTGCCGCTGCATTTTTCTTCTAATTTAATAAAGCAGTGTAAAAAAGGTTCAGAAGTTTTGTGTGGCTACATTAGCTGGTTAGGTTTGAAGTAATGCTGATTTAGAGTTAAAGCAGAAAAACATTCTAAAATTCTGTGGTCAATCAATTGTCTATTTCAAGACCAATGTTGTCTTACTGTTTTACTTTAGCCTTATACGTGAAATCAAAATAAATTTCCAATCCAGTGTGCATGTCCATATAAGAATGTTTAGGGGGGGTTGTGCTTCAAGTGAAGTCAGCATCATAACGAATGTTATGTTCTCATTGTGAGAGTCCCGACATGAACTATTGCGCTCCTCACACCATATTTGAATTGGACTACCTTTTCCAGGTTTCTACCAACTATAGTCAAATTTATCATACTGGAACCTTTAGGAAGCTTCTTTAATATAAACAAGTCATTATAATGCTTATTGCAAATAAACACATCAAGAATGAAATTCAGATGTTCACTGTGAAGTTTTATCACACCATAATTTGTGTACATCAAATTAAATCATTCGTCACAGAAACTCAGAGATATATAATTTAAAAGAAGGCCCAGAGTTCAGGGAACTGGAGATGTAGACATGAGCAGACATGTGTGGGAGGCAAAACCCACTGAAATTTTATGACAAAGGATTTTTGCACCCATCCCTAATGGTAATCAGCTCTGCAAATAGTCTTGACTAATGTAGTGAAATCATTAGATTTCAGCCCCTGCCACAGGAGAGTGAAGCTGAAGGAAATTAAATTTTTGCTACTGGAAAAAATATTTTTCCTTGTTACTGTGAATAATTCAGAGATCTCACTCAACTACTGTTTTTACCAAAGAAATGGTCCCTAAACTAGTGTGTTTTCTATACACACGTATATACAAACACCCCAGAACTATCTGTTTGACTATACTAAATACCAAAAGTATTCCTTTTTATTCTGTAAGATGTAGCGCAAACTTGTGAATCAGTAAGTAGGGTTTGTGGGCTGTTACACTTTGTATTTTTGTTGTTATAGCATGCTGTTTGTGTGTCACGTTAAACATAAACCGGCCCTGTCTCATTTCAGTACTCAAAGGAAAGAAGCTGAGTCTGCCAGCCTAAAGTGCCAAAGAGGAGTGTTTTGGCAGACTCAAAGTGGGGGGACTTGGAGGGGAGGCGGAGTGCTAGTGGACACCTCTGACACCCCACCCCACTCTCCCACCACCACCCCCACCACCACTTCCTCCTCTTCCCCTCCCGCCAGAGTAAGATGCCTGAGACAGAGAGCGAGTGGGAGCTGCTGCCTGCACCCTCTTCTGACCCAAAGTCAGTGGAGTCGGAACACCTGCAGAGGCTGCTCCGTGGCCTTTGGATTTCTGTTTGACGCATCTTGCCTTAACTGTTTTTTATTTCTCTGTATAAAGGAAGAAAAAAAGAAAAACAAGAAAAGTTTTCTACATAAAAATACGATCTCTGAAGATTTGACACATTGGTGAATAATAGCTGAAGATACAAAATTGCCTGTGATTTGGCATTGTATGATACTGAGGCGGACTTCTTGTGGTGGGATATTACTGACTTCAGCGTTTGTAATAGTATTTGCAATGGAAATAAATGTGCTTTTGTTTTTCCTGAATCAACTTGGGGAGGACTTTGTTGAATCCTCATAACTTTGGTGGGCAAGTCATTCACTTCCTAATCTGTATGCATTCCCATGTATGATTATTTCTTTTAATTTCCCTTGATGCCCTGTGGAATATACATCTTACGATGGATGCCGTAATTTACCACTTTACAAAGCTTTTGAGTTTTAAATTGAACCAGTATGCGTTGCCTCTGTGGTATTTACCATATTGACATGGCACCCCGTAGGAAGAAACACAAACTGAAATTAGAGGGTTGAATAGGACAACCATGAACTGTCATCACTGTAGATGGCATTCTTCATTTGTATAGTCACTTCATTACCCAATTATCACCTGTAATTAAAGTTCATTCCCCATCCTATTTAATTTAAATGTTTCATTTAAATATTTAAAATGCGTAAATTCACTGGTAATGTGCTGAGTGAAGTATCACTACAGCGATTTTCTATTTCCTTTTAGGTGCAGATGTATTTATTTTGTATCTTCCTTATTTCCATTAAACAGAGTCCATAGAATTGTCCACGTGCTGTGCATAATTTGAACCCTTGGAAATTACTCCTGGGGGGTGGGGGGGTAGACGAGAGGCACGATCTTTACAGAAGACCAAACAAATCTTTCTCAAGACACTTGTGCCTCCATTTGCATTTTTATGCACAACGTTCCCAGTTTCCTTGTGGATACCTCACCAGAGCTTTTGCATGATGTTGCCACCAGAAATAAAGACTTACTGGGAAATATTTGTCTGCTGTGTTGACAATGAGCTCAAACAGGATGAGCATGTGTGTAGTGGTGCAAGTGACACGTCAAAGGACAGTTGCTCCCTCCAGTGGTATGAGACTGACGCTTAGGGAACGTTAGTTAAAAGGGCATAAAATGGAATTGAGATTGGACACTGGTCAGGACTGGATTGGATGACATCACTGGGAGCTGTGGAACATCTCAGAAAACCCTGAATATCTTTGCAGGTACAAATCAGAGGACATTACCATATAACTTCTGACTCACCAATAGATTAAAGAAGTCCACATTAAAATTTCACTAGCTCATTATCCAACTACTCTTAAAATGTTCAAATATTGAAAATTATTATATATTAAAAATTACTTTCTGGACTCAATTGACGGATTTGACAATATAAATGTAATGTAAACTTTTAAAATGTTAAGGATTGAACTGACATTAAAAAAATTATTTTGCTTTCAGTACACTGTCATTTATACAATCTCCAATTAACATTAGTGCTCATGTATTATTGAAATTTAGTTAAATCAAATTCTAAACTGAATCTAGGCTATCGACAGACTTACTGACTGCTGATAGATAGACTAAATACCATTTTGCAGATATATATGTACTGTTTTATTTTGTATGCCTAATATTTATTTATACTCCTGTCTTGTCGTTCAGTGGGGCTGTCACTTCACCAGGTTATTGTTTCTTGTACAAATACAAGTTTTAAATAAAGTTGGCGTGAAAAAAAAAACAGAAAACCCGGAACAAAAACAGCGTCGCACCCTCTATGGTCGCACCAATAGAGTTTTAGTCACATGACAAAAAATCCTCGATTACTCGACACGGGAGGACACATCACTAATAAAAACAAAACAAACAATACAGAAAAGAGAAGAGAGATTTTCCTTCGATAAATGAATTATCTCCTTAATCAAGATGGAGGATAATTCAAAAGGAGAGCGTGAGTAGCCGTTCCCCAAGAAACACTGTAAACACTGCTAGCTAGCTACGTAAGCTAACCGTTGAAACACTTCAGTCAGTGTCAACATTGTGAGCTTGGTCATTCGTGGTTATCAATTTCCATAAACACACTGTGATTCTTCTTCTTGACATGTCCAGTCAGTGGCTCAGCATGTGAGTGATGGCAGAATAGTAGTTTTTACCAATGTGAGTTTAAGTTTTTCTTTGGAGGAAATCCCACAAATCTCCATGGACTGCAGAGCTTCTTGTTTTTTTCAGGAATCAGAATTAGACTATTCGTATGGTTAGTAACAATTTATCTCTAAGCTTTAACACAATTTATAAAAAAAACTACATTTCCAGTAGATTGTTTAAAGATATATTGTTGAATTCAAAATTACAAACCCCTACCTAGTATTTCCTCTAACATCTTACCGTCTTACTGTGGAACACGTATCTCACGGACCTTATCAGCTTTTCGGCTTCACACTTGGCATGTGCATTGAAAATTGCCCAAAGAAGAGCAGGGTCGAATTAGGTGAGATTTGAACATGCAATGCATTCAGTAGTATTAATAAAATGTATATAATAAATTTAATCAAGTTTCATTTTATGAAAAATATTGACTATAAAATCTTCATTGCAGATGAACCAGGTAGGATGAAGACGATGCACCATAGATTGTATTAAAAAAGCTCTGCACACAACGTCCAGCACACAAACAATACAAAGGGACATTATAGGTCTGTTTGATTAGGACTTACCAAGAGTGACTGAACAGGCTCAGACAGAAGCAAAATGCACAAAAGCAAATATGAACCAGCAGTTGAAACCTGTTGAAACACTGACAGAAGTTGAAGTGAAAGCTGTTGATGGAGTTAAACTTTTAGTTGCTGCTCTCATTTATTTTGAAAGTGAGTGTTTGCGTATGATGGAAGCTCTGAGTTGTAGCTGAGACAGCCTTTTAATTTCCCTAATAAAAGAGTGTGTAATGAAATAACATAAATGTTCAAGTTTGAGGATGTTTACACAGAATTCAGGTCCAAGTTGTTTGAGTAATGAGTATATGACCAAGAGTCAGTAGCTCTAGCATGTCTGTAACAGTTTCTGCTCATCTGTGGGCAGATTATTCTGGTTTGTATATGCTCCAGCTGATATTGTGCCTTTAAAAATAAATAAAAGTAAGATCATTCAAAACTAGAATTTCATTCAGGACTCAGCTAATGGCCAACACTCCCGTTATGAAACCAAATTTCAATTCACTAGATCCAGATTTTTATTTGTATCTGAACCATATTTCACAATTATTCACAAACAAACAAATAACGGAAATCATCCTTGTTGATAAAATGATGTGCTTACATTTGCGCTCAGGTTCCTGCCCTACTCTCTCTGCTCTTCGCCTCATGGTCTCTCCACTTCGGCTGGTCTCAGCAGCTGTCTGGCAGACCATCCAGAAGAAAGTTGTGGCCAATTATGGGATGCTGGAGGAGTTTGTTTCCACGGTCACAGACATCGTCCCGGAGCTGCTCACCACCCGCCAGAAATTCCAACTCATCCTGGGCCTCAGAACACGTGTGAGTAGGCGCAGTAGCCACTTAACCACTAATATTTACCATATGATGCCGGCTGTGTTTTTGGCCTTGGGATTGACTTTAACACAGTGCCTGTTTTAAGACTTACAACTGGGAAATACAAAAACAAATGACTTTTTATATTGTGGAATTGATCTCGGCAACAACCAGTACCTATGAGAAAGTGGAACTTGTTTAATGAAAAGCATTAAAAGGTATATTGGGCATCAGGACATAATTTTCACAAAACGATTACAATGATTGGTTGATATAAATAAGCTGTTTAGTGTTTGTCTAATCTTTTTGGTTGCAATAGTTAATGTATTACTTCACCATGTGCCATGATAACATAATTTCTGCCATATATGAACTTAAGATTATGTTTATAGTCTATACATTTAGATGGACATGCAGTAATGCTAAGCTTTGGGGCTAATAGACTCAGTCTAAGGTTTGGAGGAAGTGTTTCCTGTAACTGTGATAACATTTGTGTCCTTTTAGCTGATCCTGGACTTATGTCAGTTTGAAGCCACTGCGGATTTTGATGCTGTTTGGCCACACCTGGAAAGGATGCAGAACCATATCGAGGCATGGCTAGTGGAGGTGGGTTCAATGCGTCTTTATTTCAAAATATATATAAACAGTTTATTAGAAATTAGCTTTTTTAAAAGTGACCATACACTGAAGGTGATTGCTGTAATTTGAATGATACCATGGTAAAAGCTTTTTCATGTCTGGCAGGCTGGAGCCACTAATGAGGAAGTGCCAAACTCAGACTTTGTGGATGATGTTAAGAGCATACTGAAAGATCCAGAGAAGAGGGGAGACTTCTTTCAGGTCAGGGTTATTGTTGAACATGTACAGATAAAAGAGTGCAACTAATGTGTAGAAAGAGCCACCTGCTAGTAGTTTTCCTTTAGCAATATAACAATTATGTAGAAATGTCGTCATCCACTGGAATAGTCACTCATTTTGTTTTGATAAGTTTCTGTTACAGACTTTTATTTTATTTGTAATTGTAGCAAAACAATAGACTATATATAAAGATGGACAACTAATCTCCACTCCATTCCCACGTTCCAGAAATATTCCACAAACGAACAGTATTGCTTTGTACCAAAAACATCATTTGGAGCCAGTACCTTCCTTCTACACATGCCCCAGACCAGTCACAAGTCAGTCTCAACAGTCATTCATGACGTTTCATAATAAGCATTTTTAGGATACCTAATAAGTAAATAAAAACAAATGGATTGGAAAAATAGCACTTGATCAAACATCAGTGTGATAAGAAATGTCTTACATGACAAACAACATCTTGGAGAAAAATATACTTTAAGTGATCCCTACACAATCCACTAACACGGAGGAGGCAGGGTTTATGACCTGCACTGCAGCCAGCCACCAGGGGGCAATCAAGAGGCTTTGGCTTCACTTTTGGGTAGCTATTATGTCCTCCATCTTTATTTATAGTCTCTGATCTCGACATTTCAGTTGATGATACAACACACTTCAACTAGTGATGAAGAAATTACATGTGATCAATATTCACTGTAAATTAAACCTGTTAGCTGAGAATGTGCATTACTGTCCATACAAGACACTATAGTGTGAGTAACTTAAGCTGGGACACAAACTTTAGTCCCTTGTCTTTGTTATAAAATCTTTTATTTCAGATGTTTAAAAGACTGAGTGATTTTTCTGTATGTTTTTTAGCAACGAAAAAAATTTTCTTCTTTCAGAACGTTTTCCCTGAAAAGTTTGGTGCGACATTTGATGAAGCACTTCACACCTTGACGTGGCTGCTTCTGTCCCGGCTTGAAACGCTTCTTCCTCTACAACCGTTCCAACAGGTTCATACTTAACACAACACATACATCACCTTCATAGCTTTGAATATTGCTTCTCTATAGAGGCACCGTTCTTTTCCTTTTTTCCAGGTTGCCTCCATGCTTGATGAGGCATCCCCTGTCCTGGAGGACTGTTTGGAGTCTGTGTCTCAGTACGAGGAGCTGCGCATTGTGCTGCGGTATCAAAAAGACCTCAGCCAACTGGATCACAACGGCAAGTTTTTAAAGTTCCTGACTTATGGGTTTACTCAGTTTATCACCCTTGTTTCCAGATGTTGTATGTCAACATTGTAATTTCTGAGAGGACACCCTCACTCAACCTGATACAGATCTTGGCTTCGGTTCTGTATAGAATGATTGGTGTCCATTACAAGTGTAATATGTGGTGATAAGTGTAATAGACTGATGAATACAGTATGAATAACCATTGTTTGAGTGGGAAAATGTTGCTATGCGAAATACAAATAATTTAGATAATTTATTGATAAACAGGAAATAACAAAGGCTTTTCTGCAGCTCAGTTCAATTTCAAACTGTAAAAAAACCTTAGGGAGTGCATCAAATTTTGAACCCTGTACAATTACTGCATCCTAGCTTCAGGTAACCATTAACATGTCAATTAGATTTAAAAAATATATTTTTTGATTACTAATTAGTTAATTAAACATGAAAATAATTAAAAAGATGCAAAGTCACCACCTTTCTTTTCAGAATCCATATAGCTTTCTTCGGATGCCTCGTTTTGTCAAACCAACATTCATAAAACCAAAAGATATTCAGTTTATTAAGATGTATGATGTAGGCTACGTCCACACTAATCCACACATTTAAGCTGTAATATAGATCACTGTTGCTAACTCTTTTAGTTAGAAGATGGGACTTTTGTTAACCCTGAGACAGTCCCCCATGTCTACTTCCTACCAGTCACAACTCAACTACCAGTGATGAGTGCAAAGAGTTGCTAACCCTTACTGTTAGTAACAGAACCACCGCTGCTGCCTGAGTTCTCCATTCACCAGCTTCCAGAAAACTTCCATCAAAGAGTTTACCACTTATATATATAGCTCAAACACTCAACTGGACAGAAAACTAAAACCAAAGTGTATTAGCATGGATGTAGCCTGAGGCAATTTTAGAAACAGGTGACCTTTGATTAACGTTAACGTTGCTGGATGTGCAAACTCATTTACCACAGCATCTTTAACGTGTTAGATTGTTACTGTTGTGGGTTTGAATTGTTGGGCCTCACCCTTGTTACCAAACATTTAGGTAAATACAAATGTATCTATTAACACAAGTCAAAGTTTTCCCTGTAAAATGTTGGTTACCTTCTCCGTGAGCTTCACAAATAATTTACATGTAGCAGAAAGAGTTTAGGATTTTGTGTTTTTTCACTCTTTAATTAAAATGTTTTTGTTTCTTCTTTTCAGATGGTTCCCTGGATGGCGCCTGCATTACTTCAGCGCTCAAACTTCCCTTCGCAAAAATAACCGAGACACAGAAAAAAGCACAAGCCACCATCCTGGATTATGTGCTGTCAGGTACATCAGATGTGGATGAGGAACATTTAGCGCCGCCTCATACAGCACAGTTAAATACTGACTCATTCACAGAGCATCACACAAGTGAAATAAAGACTGACAAAACTAACTTGACTCCTGGGGAAAATGAAACGGGATTAGCTTTTGACGATATTACAAGACGTGAAGAAAATGTTGACCAGCTTCAAAGTCAAGCAGATGATGCAGCTGGAGTAAAACAATGCTGTGTTCAGCTCGAAAGACGTGACACGCCGCAGTCTTGGCAGCTTCGACCTGTCAGACGAAACAGAGGCCTGAAGCTGAAACAGATTCTACTGAAAGAGAAAAGAGGACTCTGTGACCAGGCCCTCCCGGTCTGCAAACCTGTGTCTAGAAAAGCAAAATCACCCAGCAGGGCTCCCCAAGGGGTGTCTGCCGATGAGAGTTTAATCTACTCCTCATATATGGCTCCTATCACTAGCTGCAGTGAAGATGACTCATGGTCTTACTACTCAGATGAGGACTCTTTCCATAAGACCCCGAGTGGAAGTTCCAGAATAGTTGATTCATGGTCAAATGAGGAACCTGCCACTAGAGGTCCTAAAGTTCCGATAGCTCCAAGCAGAAAATTGGGTACAGACGTGAAAGCTAGCACCTCGAAGAAAGTCCATCAAGTTTACTGCTTTCTCTGCAAGAAGCATGTAGATACAAGCCTGAGGAGTCACATGACAACTCACTTTCCTAAAGGGGATTACACCTGCCCTCGATGCGACAGTAGATTTAAACTCTTCTCATCTTTTGAGATGCACATGCGCAGAACCTGTTATGAGTACTGTAAGCAGCAGGTAGATCCGGAGAAGCCGGACGAAGCCCAGAATCTTTACAAATGTGACAAATGCCAAGAGGCCTTCAGGTTCAAAGTTTCACTGGACAGACACAGACTGACACACAACGAGTTGTACTGCAGTGTGTGTAGGAAGGTGTTACGAGACACGGCGGCACTGGCGAGGCACAAAGTCTCACACACGGCGTTCCAGTGCACCCGGTGTGAGGAGACCTTCACTCTGTTTATGCCCTTACTCAGGCATTATGAAAATATCCACAAAATAAGCAGGCCGTTTAAATGCAACCACTGTCCCCAAACTTTAACCAGGCTGCGCTTTTTGATCCTACACGAGTGGACACACACAGGGCACCTACCATTCCAGTGTGCCCAGTGCAACTGTAGATTCAAGTCGGACGCAGATCTCATTTACCATGAAAGGGTCCACACGAAAGAGAAACCCTACCTGTGTCTGGAGTGCGGCAAGACTTTCTCCCAGAACTCCAATCTGTTGCGGCACTTGAATCTCATCCACGATGAGCGTAAAAAAGAGAAGAGACATGCTTGCTCCCAATGTGAGAAATCCTTTAAAGAGAAGGGAGCCCTGAAAAAGCACCAGAGGAGCAAACACTTGAACGAACTATTCCGCCATCCGTGTTCGTACTGTGGAAAGATGCTCTTCACTTCGACACTCGCTCGACATAAATTGATCCATACGGGGGAGAGACCTTTTAAATGCACCGTACCCGAATGTGACAAGTTCTTCAGGTCAACCTCTGAAGTGAAGAAGCATGTCCTTATACAACATACAACAGAGAGACCGTATAAATGTGATGTATGTGGAAAGGGCGATGTCACAAGAAGTGAAGAAAATGTTGGCCGTCTTCAAAGTCAAGCGGATGATGCTGCTGGAGTAAAACAATGCTGTGTTCAGCTCAAAAGACTTGACATGCCGCAATCTTTGCAGCTTCGACCTGTCAGACGAAACAGAGGCCTGAAGCTGAAAAAGATTCTGCTGAAAGAGAAAAGAGGACTTCGTGACCAGGCCCTCCCGGTCTGCAAACCTTCTTCTAGAAAAGCAAAATCCCCCAGCAGGGCTCCCCAAGGGGTGTCTGACGATGAGAGTTCCATCCACTCCTCATATATGGCTCCTATCAGTAACTGCAGTGAAGATGACTCATGGTCTTACTACTCAGATGAGGACTCTTTCCATAGGACCACTAGTGGAAGTCCCTGTATGGCTGAGTCATACAGAAAATCGGGTACAGACGTGAAGGCGAGCACCTCGAAGAAAGTCCATCAAGTTTACTGCTTTCTCTGCAAGAAGCATGTAGATACAAGCCTGAGGAGTCACATGAAAACACACTTTCCTAAAGGGGATTACACCTGCCCTCGATGCGACAGTAGATTTAAACTCTTCTCATCTTTTGAGATGCACATGCGCAGAACCTGTTATGAGTACGGTAAGCAGCAGGTAGATCCGGAGAAGCCGGACGAAGCCCAGAATCTTTACAAATGTGACAAATGCCAAGAGGCCTTCAGGTTCAAAGTTTCACTGGACAGACACAGACTGACACACAACGAGTTGTACTGCAGTGTGTGTAGGAAGGTGTTACGAGACACGGCGGCACTGGCGAGGCACAAAGTCTCACACACGGCGTTCCAGTGCACCCGGTGTGAGGAGACCTTCACTCTGTTTATGCCCTTACTCAGGCATTATGAAAATATCCACAAAATAAGCAGGCCGTTTAAATGCAACCGCTGTCCCAAAACTTTAACCAGGCTGCGTTTTTTTATCCTACACGAGTGGACACACACAGGGAACCTACCATTCCAGTGTGCCCAGTGCAACTGTAGATTCAAGTCAGACGCAGATCTCATTTACCATGAAAGGGTCCACACGAAAGAGAAACCCTACCTGTGTCTGGAGTGCGGCAGGACTTTCTCCCAGAACTCCAATCTGTTGCGGCACTTGAATCTCATCCACGATGAGCGTAAAAAGGAGAAGAGACATGCTTGCTCCCAATGTGAGAAATCCTTTAAAGAGAAGGGAGCCCTGAAAAAGCACCAGAGGAGCAAACACTTGAACGAAATATTCTGCCATCCGTGTTCGTACTGTGGAAAGATGCTCTCCACTTCGACACTCGCTCGACATAAATTGATCCATACGGGAGAGAGACCTTTTAAATGCACCGTACCCGAATGTGACAAGTTCTTCAGGTCAACCTCTGAAGTGAAGAAGCATGTCCTTATACAACATACAACAGAGAGACCGTATAAATGTGATGTATGTGGAAAGGGCGATGTCACAAGACGTGAAGAAAATGTTGTCCGTCTTCAAAGTCAAGCGGATGATGCTGCTGGAGTAAAACAATGCTGTGTTCAGCTCGAAAGACTTGACATGCCCCAATCTTTGCAGCTTCGACCTGTCAGACGAAACAGAGGCCTGAAGCTGAAAAAGATTCTGCTGAAAGAGAAAAGAGGACTTCGTGACCAGGCCCTCCCGGTCAGCAAACCTTCTTCTAGAAAAGCAAAATCCCCCAGCAGGGCTCCCCAAGGGGTGTCTGACGATGAGAGTTCCATCCACTCCTCATATATGGCTCCTATCAGTAACTGCATTGAAGATGACTCACGGCCTTACTACTCAGATGAGGACTCTTTCCATAGGACCACTAGTGGAAGTCCCTGTATGGCTGATTCATACAGAAAATTGGATTCAGACGTCAAAGCTAGCACCTCGAAGAAAGTCCATCAAGTTTACTGCTTTCTCTGCAAGAAGCATGTAGATACAAGCCTGAGGAGTCACATGAAAACACACTTTCCTGAAGGTGATTACACCTGCCCTGGATGCGACAGTAGATTTAAACTCTTCTCATCTTTGAAGATACACATGCTCAGAACCTGTTATGAGTACGGTAAGCAGCAGGTAGATCCGGAGAAGCCGGACGAAGCCCAGAATCTTTACAAATGTGACAAATGCCAAGAGGCCTTCAGGTTCAAAGTTTCACTGGACAGACACAGACTAACACACGATGAGTTGTACTGCAGTGTGTGTAGGAAGGTGTTACGAGACACGGCGGCCTTGGCGAGGCACAAAGTCTCACACAAGGCGTTCCGGTGCACCCGGTGTGAGGAGACCTTCACTCTGTTTATGCCCTTACTCAGGCATTGTGAAAATGTCCATAAAATAAGCAGGCCGTTTAAATGCAACCACTGTCCCAAAACTTTAACCAGGCTGCGCTTTTTGATCCTACACGAGTGGACACACACAGGGCACCTACCATTCCAGTGTGCCCAATGCAACTGTAGATTCAGGTCGGACTCAGATCTCGTTTACCACGAAAGGGTCCACACGAAAGAGAAACCATTCCTGTGTCCGGAGTGCGGCAAGACTTTCTCCCAGAACTCCAATCTGTTGCGGCACTTGAATCTCATCCACGATGAGCGTAAAAAGGAGAAGAGACATGCTTGCTCCCAATGTGAGAAATCCTTTAAAGAGAAAGGAGCCCTGAAAAAGCACCAGAGGAGCAAGCACTTGAACGAACTATTCCGCCATCCGTGTTCGTACTGTGGAAAGATGCTCTCCACTTCGACACTCGCTCGACATAAATTGATCCATACGGGAGAGAGACCTTTTAAATGCACCGTACCCGAATGTGACAAGTTCTTCAGGTCAACCTCTGAAGTGAAGAAGCATGTCCTTATACAACATACAACAGAGAGACCGTATAAATGTGATGTATGTGGAAAGGGCTTTATAAAAATGTGTTTTCTCAAAGAGCACGCTAAAATACACTCGGGAGAAAAGCCATTTGTTTGCCACATCTGCGGAAAGGCTTTCCCTAAGCTCTACAGCATGCAGCGACACAAAAAGCTAATACATAAAATTGTACCGCATTAACCCTTCATCATAGTTACGCTCAGTAAAACAGTGGTGTTCTCAGAGAATGTATTTCCAACCAGAAGAAGTTTGCTCCGCTAGATTAAACCATGTTGGAGCAGAGAAGGCATTTCTGCGGCGTGATAAAACTGCACTGAACGAGTAGTCCACTGTTTTAGCTTTGCACTTTTATAACCTTGTCAGAATTATAATGCTCAGATTTCAAATGGTATGCTGGATTTAAGATCATCTTTTTTATTGCACACAGGTCACAGGCACTGCACTTGTAATAATGATGTCAAAGAAACAAATAAATCAAACTGTTTTCATTCTTTATACTGTTTAACTGTTTTATTTTGTGCGTCCCAACCCTCCACTTACAGAAATACATTGGTTATTATCTTTACTGCTTTTATTTTGAAAGAGCTTTGATAGGTATTGTTTGTATGAAAGGTGCCAAAGTCTGTACACTTTCACATATAACAGGCAAAGGTTGTTTTATTTTTGAGACATTTTTTACAAAGTACCACTTGAAAAAATTGAAACGATCGGGTTGATCATGTTAGCTGGGGTGATATTTTACACTGCACATGTCTGTAATCATTTGTCAGGCACAGAGTAACACTAACTCAGTGCAGCTCACTTAAACTGCATCTGGCGTGGACCACTCAGACAGAATCTTGTGGCCCAAGCCATGCTCTGATCTGGACACAGACCAGGGTTCTGTGTCAGTGGTTCCATCTCCTGGATCATTTCTCATCTCAAAACTTGTTTTTTTTAATTAACAGACTACCGTTGGATGGAAAATGTTGTATTATGTGTTAAAAATCTCTGAGACAAATATAAATTTGTAAAAATAAAATGATGCTTTCCAGTCTTGTGATCATTTGTAAACAAACACATACCAGCAAAATATTATAAATGATAAAATATTATTTTAATTTGTTTATTTTAATTAAAAAGCAATATTAAAGGATTAAATGATACACATCTATTCAGTAGTGAAGTGTGTGTAAGAGCCCTCCTTGAGTTTGTGTAGATTCTGAAACAAAACCTAGAGAAGAAAAATGGTAAATTTCAGAATCTTCGTAAAAACTGCATCCGAAGGTTTTAAGAGGACATTTCTTGATGTGTGTCTTGAAATCATCTAATATGAAGCCAAAGTTATTTAAAGCCCTACCAAATGTTCATCTTCTGCTATCTTTTGATCAAATTGATATCAACAGTCCACTAAACACAAGCCACACCTCATCCTAGAAGTCAGGTCTCTCCTGAATGGCTTCTACCTCTGATCAACGTAAGGTGATATAATAATAATTTTATATCCGACATTGCCTGTAAATTCAATAAAGGTATTACACCAAAACACCATCATGTCCATTCTGAAATAGTGCACATCAGATCATAGACATTATGTGCTTATTGACAACTGACAGAGTCAAAGGTACCAAAGCCACTTATTTAGAGTTAGGGTTAGAACAAAGACAAGGACACAGTAGTAGATGGTGGTAATGCACAAACGCTGCAGGAAATCTAAAAAAGAAAATGCACACAGCAGCCGACATGAGTAGACAAATTCCGGGGTCAGCCAACCCTCTGATATCTACAGTAGCTGATACCACAACTGCGAAGCGGCAACAGGCTGCAAAGTTCAGCTGCAACAAGCTGCAAAACTCAGCTGCAGCTTACAGAACAAAGCACCCTCCCTCTGCTATTACCCTACAGCCACTGTCAAGAATTTCCAGGGCTACACCTCAGAAGAGTAAAAAAAACAGGCACTTAAACCGTAAGGAGACGAATACCATTCAATGGGCTAACTCCAAGAAGATTGAACAGCAAAATAAATCTAACCAAGGCAAGCCCACAGCAGCTGGCATGAGAGAACCAATTCTGGGGTCAGCATGTCCCCCCATTTCTCCAGTAGCTGGGACCACAACTGCTCGGAGGGAACAGGCTGCAAAGGTCAGCTATAACAAGCTGCAAAGGTCAGCTCCAGCTGACAGAAGAACGAAGCAACCTACCTCTGCTAATACCACACAGCCACTGTCAAGAATCTCTGTCTCTCAACCTCAGAAGAGCAAACCAACTAAGGACTTAAACCATGAGGAGACCAGTACCATTCAATTGGCTTACTCCAAGAAAATTGAGAACCATAGGGTATCTAACAAAGGAAAGCCCAGAGCAGCTGGCATGAGAGAACCAATACTGGGGCCAGCAGGCCCACCCGTTTCTACAGTAGCTGAGACCACAACTGCTGAGAGGCAACAGGCTGCAAAGGTCAGCTGCAACAAGATGCAAAAGTTAGCTGCAGTTTACAGAACAAAGCAACCTACCTGTGCAATTACCACCAAGCCACTGTCAATCTCTGGGTCTAAACCTAAAGAGAGCAACCAAACCCAGGACTTAAAAAATGAAAATGGCATTAGAGGAGAAATGCTGGGGCCAAAAGGCCCACCCTTTTCCAAAGCAGTGAAGAACACCTTAGCTATAAAGTATAGTATGACATAATCATCTAGGTAAATCTATGGGATATATAAATACAATTAAAAAGAAATCTGATATTTATATCAACAGATATCATCTGTTTTTATTCTTGGATTTATTAATGATTATATGTGCATGCAATTTATTTCTATAGTGACAGTTGGGGAGACCATGTGCGACAACATGCATAGTTGCACACACTAATTGTAAACTATAAAAGGCAAGCACAATCATTCCTCCAAAATGGGACAAAAGGTTAAATTATTGATTTAGAAAGGGTGATGAGATTGACAGTGTAGAACACAGAATACAAGCAACTCAATGAAGCCAATAAAAATGTATAATAAAGACAGTCCTAATCTAACTTTAAAATGTTAATAGCGTTCTCATATTTTATTGAAAACAATCTACTGACTCTGGCACTTGATATCTATTTCTTTTTCAATCTAGAGTTGGATGTTTTTAACTTTATGGTACATTCCTCCTTTCACATTTTATTTTAATTTGCATTCGCCAAACAGGAGTAATGACAACATGGAACCATAGACTGTATATAAAGAGCATGGGCCTCATGAATCCAAAGACCCATATGTGCCAGATTGTTCTTCCTTAAGGGCTATGAATTATTCATGAATGGTTTCTCTGGGAATACAGTGAAACTGTTGAAGAAGGGGAAAAAAATCCTGGATCCACCCTGTTCTCCAGATCTGCACAAAAATACTGCATGCTTCTTCTAAGGTTAGAGAAAATCTGTTGTTTTGTGTAATCGTTTTTAAAAACATCCACACTGAGGAATGAAGAATTGGTAGGGACTGGTGGGGACAGATGGTTTGTATGTATGCAAAAAACGTTGTGTTCTCTAAAACAAAGTGTTGTTAGTCTTATTTCAGCCACTCACTTTTAGCATCTACTTCTCTGTTTGGTTTATTGGCGCTATCTAATGTCGTCTTCTTCTTCTTCTTCTGTGGTGAAAATAATGATAATCTACATTCTACTCTAACCATCATAACTCTGCCTGCCATGATCTCTGTGCTGGATAAAAGGTTAATATGTTGGAGCCATGGCTGAGTACCTGCTTCCCCTCTTTCAGAGAATTTAATTCTGTACTTTGATAGAGACTGTCTGCTACAGACACATTATCACGATCATATTCCTCGCCAATGTCCATTTCACTCACCTGACTGTTGTTGTACCATCTTTAACCTCAAGAAGAAGAAGAAGAAGAAGAAGAAATAGAAGAAGAAGAAATAGACGAAGAGGAAGAAGAATAAGGACAAGATTCAGAAGAAGAACAAGAAGAAGAGGAAGAACAAGTAGAAGAACAAGTAGAAGAACAACAACAACAAGAACCCAGAATTTGTCTACTCGTGCCAGCTGCTGTGTGCTATTCTCTGTTCAATTTCCTGCAGCGTTTGTGTACTACCGCCATCTACTGCCTAGTCTTTGTTTGGTTCATTGTAAATAAGTGGCTTTGATGCCTTTGACTCTGTCATTTGTCAATGAGCACATATAGTCTTTGATGTCACATGCTCTATTTGAGAATGGACATGATGTAATGTGCCTCGAGAAAATGTGTTTTGGTGCAATACAATTTTTTTTTAATTGAATTTACAGTCAGTGTTGGATATAAATGTATTATTATTTCACCAATAGTTTCATCTCTAAGATTTTTTTTTTATGTAGAACAGAATCTAAACACACTCAACGAGGGCTCTTACACACACTTGACTACTGACTAGATGAGTAACATTTAATCCTTTCATATAATGTTTTAATTGAAGAAAAAAAAACTAATAATTTTCGACTGCTTTCCGACATAATTTATAATATTTTGCACGGGTTGTGTTTATTGTTTAGAAATGATCTCAAGACTGGAAAGAATTGTATTTGGTGCATTTTTGCAAATTTGTATTTATGTCTCCGAGATTTTAAAAACATAGACATGTTGAGGATGAGAGACTAAATCGTCAACCATCTTTAGGTGTTACATACTTCCGTTTACTTATTAAATGTGTCACATGTTCCATGGTTTTACAGCTACAGCTTTTAATAAAAATCGTTCATCCGACTGTAGCCTGTTAATTCTGTTTGCTCATCTCATTCATAGTAAATTCTGTATTTGGACATTGATCAAGAAAAAAAACAGGTCTATCTGTATTCCAGTGACAGCATTTATATCTTTCCAATCCTCTCTCCAAATCCTGATTTATCAAGGTTCAGCTTTAAAAGCAAAGTGGTACTTTTCAAGAAAAAAAAAGAAAGAAAACGCAAAAAAATAAAACAACACAAAATGCAAATACCACACAATGATGTCATGAAAACGCTAATTGGAGTACCGCTGATCCACAAGTATTTTCAACAACATCCTCAATTTCTTACATTGATTGTTCACAGCCCAGCTATACACTAGGTTTGGGCCTAGCTTTGTTGAACTCTGACCAGAGCCTGTTTAATTGTTTCCCTTGCTGCAGTGTTATGGTGAAGAAAAGGATAATATAGTTTCTCCAGCTCTGAACATTACACACATGAACTGATGACAATCTTCTCATCTTCCTCTTTTAAAGGATCATACATTTTTTCAAGAAAACTTGAAAATGTCATTGCCTTATCTTTCTCACGAAACAGGTTGCCTGGATGATAAGTACTGGGCTGTGAGTACTGCCAGAATGAGTGCAGTCTCTCTGTCACTCTCAGTAACTGATGAAAGCATGCAGTTCAGTTTGGGTGGAGATCTGATGTTTTAAATCGATGACACCCCCATTATGTGTATTACTAACTACGTGTTTAAAACCTTCAGACAACCCTGCATTTGTTCAGCTGTCTGTCGGCCCCCTGTGACAGCAGCCTTGACAGAGCAAGACTAGAGCGTATCCGATGCAACTGTGCTAAGTGAATACATGGATGCATTTAACAAAGAACTGACAAGAGATACTGTTGCATTGGGAAAACACGTAGGAAATGCCAGAACAGAGAATGACAGTACAAAAAACAAGAGAATCTAATGTTAACAGAGGTCAATGACTAGGGGATAAGATTCCATCCACTGTTTCACCTGCTGAGTCTTCGGAAGCGGATAAGATGAGTTTAGACTCTTGTGCGGTTGAGGCTCAAGTTGGTTATTATGTTGAAATTAAGGAAGTTATTGCCACAGTAAACAAGTCCTCTGTTGGACAACACATGTTATAAAGGAAGAGCAGGTCCAGGTATTAGTCAGGGCCGCATATGAAAGTGTTCACAAAGTCTTGATCCCTCGTAAGACCAACAAATGTACAAAAGATGACAGCAAGGTCAGCGGCAGCACAATTACTGATGAGAGAATGAAAAACCATATATCCAAGGGGGATGCTGTCACCTGCACTGTATACACCTGTTGTGATTGCAGCCCAAAGACCACTTAAACAGTACCAACATCCAGCGATGGAAAACCTTTCAGTAAGACCCACAAATGAGGTGTCTAAAAAGGGCCCGCCAGATGTGTCTTCCAGCAGAACGTGTCAGAATCAGAATCAGAATTATTTTTATTGTCATGTATATTTGCACATACAGGAAATTGCCTTGATGTGGTTGGTGCACTTTACACACAACTTTATAAAAACAACAATAACGAACAATATAAACAACAATATAAAAAAAACAATATATACAGTAAAAGAGTTACGTTTACATGTAGTAAAACACACAGTCGTGCATCAGATATGAGAAGGCATCAGAGGACTCAGATACAGGGGAGCAACCTGTACTCTTTCAATTCCAGTATGACCTTTCGAGACCGGTGTCAAATGTGTGCTGAATAATTGTACCAAAGCCCCTGAACTTCTCAGACAAACACAGTCGCCACCCAAAGCCAATGGGATTTTGTTGTCAACCGACTTCAAAACTCATGAAAATGAATGTCTGGATGGTCAGGAAGAAGTACAGCCTCCCTCTACATGCGAGGACCAATGGCTGAGCAAGATTTAAAAACCTTTAGTACCATAGAACAGTTAGAAGATGTAAAAGATAAGAGCCAAGGATTTCATCAGGTTAGTCCCATAGGCCAGAACTCCAAGAGTCCGAAGTGGGAAAAGACGATTAGACACAAAACAACTGACTCTTCACTGTATTGTGTGGATTGCGACAGGTCATTCACAGTTGTGGCAAGATTTAGAAAACCTAATCTGAGACACAAACCCAGTTTGTGCACTAAGTGTTGTGAGAGTTCAAAGGCTTCATAGACCTTCGATCTTCGACAAAAAACGTTACTCCACCTACTGTTCTGGCGTTGAATTGCTTTGCAACACACCCAACCCTTAAACCATAAATTAAAACAAGTCTGTCTACAAAACCAAGTGAAAAGCAGCAGCCGCAGTTGCAGAACCATGCGCAGGCCTTAAGGCGCTCAAAAGAAGTTTGGACCTCCATGTGGCAAAACTCCACATGGGTGTCCTATACCCGTGTTCCCACTGTGGTAACCTTTTTTCCGAAGTGTGAACTCACTGACATTATCTAACCCACACAGAGGAAAACCCTTACTCATGCAATGAGTGTGACAAGTGATTCAGGTCTGCTTCAGAGCTGAAAATACACATTCACTATCATACTGGGGAAGGGCCTTTCAGGTGTCAGGAGTGTGGTGAGGGGTTTGTTGAGACTTATTATCTCGCAGCACATAGGAGGAAGCATACAGGGGAAAAGTCACATAAGTGCCCAACTTGTGATATATGTTTGAAAAGTGCAGGGATTTTAAAGAGACACCAGATCAGCCATACGGCAGAGAAACCACACAAATGTTCGCTCTGTGAAATGGTCTGGAACTTATGAAAGCTCATGAAAAGAAGTGTCAATAAATGTGCGAGATTTATTTATTCTGATTGTTTTTAGGTAAATTACATCATTGTAATTTTACAAGGCTACCTTTAACAGTTTAGCATTGGAGCTTTACTGTATAGCTTACTCAATGATGGAGATGAGAGAATAAAATGCACACATATCATCACACTTTCATTATCATTCGTGTCATCTAGCTAGACCACGTGTGAAGATTGAGGCCTTTTATATAGAAGTCTTCACATTGAGGCACCAAAAATGATCCTGACAAGTCAAATATATTCAGAATTATCAAAACCCCTCTGAGCCTGGATTATGAAAATGAAGATTAGACAATCTATATAATTACCTCCGCCAAGGAGGTTTTGTTTCATATGCTTCTGTTTCTTTGTGTGTTGGTTAGCAAAATGACATTAAAAACTACTGGACAGATCTCCATGAATCTTGGTGAAGGAACGGGTCAAAGAAGAATCCATTACATTTAAATGTGGATCCAGGAATATGTTTTCACTTTCTTTAACGTTGTGAGATATTAAACATTTTATTTTATTGCTCAGAGAATAATTCATGGATCTTGATTAATAAAAGAAAAAACAGGCACAGTCAGGGGGCTGATATTTAAGAGTGTGTGTAATTTGTTGCAGATCAAAATAAAAATCTAGAGCATTTTAATTTGTGCCATTCGAGTTAAAGTTTTGAAAATGTTAATGTGATAAAAATACAACCTGAGAATTGTGTTTATGTTGTTTTAAATAAAAACAGATTTACAGTTCATTGTATAATTGTTGGAAATGCAATAACAGGAGAAAAGTACCGTGGCCCTGAGAGCTCAACAAACAGCAACTTAAGAAAACACATGCATGTTGACAAAACACAAGCAAGTTGACAAAACACAAGCAAAGTAAGAAAACATCTCCATCAATTTCACAACACAACACAACACATTACAGAAACGCGCAGCAAATAGTCACACGCGCTGCAAATAGATACACGCGCAGCAAATAGACACACGCGCTGCAAATAGACGAACGCGCAGCAAATAGACGTCCAATATACTATACAATTTCGGTTCCGCACATATTGTATGGTGTATTGGACGTTTTAGTGTCTCCTGTGTCCATCCCTTTTAGCTGTCCTCTGGAAACACTTCCGTTGTGTTGTCGCCTCTATTTGCTGCGCGTTCGTCTATTTGCTGCGCGTTCGTCTATTTGCAGCGCGTGTGTCTATTTGCAGCACGTGTTTCTATTTTCAGCACGTATGACTATTTGTTGCGCGTTTCTCTAATGTGTTGTGTTGTGTTGTGAAATTGATGGAGCTGTTTTCTTACTTTGCTTGCTACTTTTGTCAACTTGCATGTGTTTTGTCAACTTGCATGTGTTTTCTTAAGTTGCTGTTAGTTGAGCTCTCAGGGCCACCGTAGAAAAGAGTATGACATTGGATCATGACCATCATGACTTGTATCAGTGTTTTTTTCACACCAGCAGATGGCGCTACAAGATAACTACACTGTCTCCGGAGTGTAATTGGCTGCACGGTCAACGGGGGCCTGTGCTTTTTATGAACAATCCGTTGCTCCCGTCTAAGGAGACGAATCAATTAATTGATAACAACTTTTACTTTCAAATTCCAGAGAGGGTCATTTTATGTTTTTTGTTTTAAAAGAAATATGTTTGAAAGAAATTCAATTAAACTTTAAACACTAAATTAGAGGCAGAGAAAAATCTCATATTATTTGAGTTTGTATATTATTGTATTTTTTTCCCCTTCATCTATTAAACTTGTTGGGATCTGTCTGTCTGATCCCAGTAATCCAGAAATAGGTTCCGTCAACAAACCGTCAAGTTCGTCGGATTGATGAAGTAATATTAGTTGCTAGATTCGCAGAGGTTATGTAAATTTGCCTTCAAAATAAAAGCCTTCATCGGGTGGTAGGTAACAGTACAATAAGGTTGATGCGCAGTAGTTCTAGAAATCCACAGTCTAAATCTCAGTGTGGATAATTCGCTTATATGCAGACGATGGCAGATGACGGACCACAAATGCAATAAGGATAAAACAATGTCAATGAATGGTTTTAAGATCTTGCAGGAACGTTAATTAGTCGAGCTTTACTTTGACAGTCACTACCGGAAAGTGCTCTGAAGTCCCACAGTCCGCTTGACGCCCGCTCCTCGGTCTCGTGCTGTCCGGCGCTGCTTCCCGCAGTGACTCTGATGTCAATGTATCCGTCGGCACCTGCACCGGCCACAACAGGTGAGAAGCGTCCATCTCCTCATACACAATCATTCTGAAGTTAAAGCTGAGGGGGAATCGAACCCCGGCTGTAGTTGTTCTGTCAGTGGCTCGGTACCGACAGACGGACGCGTGTTTTGGAGCGGGAGCAGCCTTCTGACAGTTGAGGCTGACAAGTTTAGCGACCCACCGAGGCGACACGGTCGACACCGCGAACATGGCAGCGGACGAACTTGACAGAGTACCGTGTTCAGGAAAACGCCGAAGTCTTGTGTTCATTTTCCCCAACGCTCGTTCCTCAGCAGGAGCCGACCACACCGGCCGAATTTGTGTGGAGCTTCCGTAGTTCAAACTACACTTCAGAGGACAAACTATCAAAGCCCTGTCATGTATTTACAAACAAGAAGTGAACAGCTATTTGTTTTAATCACCCAAACACAGCACCTCTGTTAACCAACATGTAATTCTCTCACCTCATCTGCCATAATCCCGAGGGGACATGTCGGGAGATCAAGGTGTTGCTGTAGATCTTTTTGTATTTGGAATATGACGAATTTATAAACAACAGTGATGATGACTTCTATGTCTTTTTTGTGGATGTGTTTATTCGCTGACACGCCAAATGGGATTAAATAGCTAAAATATGACATTTGGGGTCTGATATGGTCCGCATGATTGAACAGAGCGTCTCCTCAGTCCCCTTCTTCTCCATCCAACTCTCTCCCCCCCCCCCATCTAGGCTCTAAATCCTATAAGTGAGCCTGTTTTTAACATTAAAACCCAATTATTGAGAAATGTGCGGAACAAACAATGGCAGTGAATTGAGTTGCTCCCACTTGCCTCTTTAAATACCTCCTGATTGTGTTTTTTTAAGACAAAACCTGACAAAACCCTCCCATTTTGGGACCCCTTGTTTATTTTCTCTCTGGTGTTGGTGAGGGGCTGCACGGCTGTGCAGTTGTTTACTGGCTGGCAAGGTGCCGGGCTAGTTTTAGATCATATGTCAGTGCAAAGACACGCGTTTGGAATCTGCTGCTGGGCAACACTGCTGCACGATGACCCCAGTTAGACCTGAGGAATAACTGAACCGAACTGAATTGAACTGTCTTAACAGCCTCAACCGGCCTGGAAGTGGAAAACGGCCTCCTCGTGTTTTTTTGACTTGCAAAGTGGAGCATGGGTTGAAGAAGGGTGTTCACCTGAGTGGGTGTGTCGTGTCTGTTGGGATGACAAAGGGAATAGTAATGCTTTTGAGGATTGCAAAACAAATCCAGTTGAAATTAAGGACTGCTAGGAACAGGACAGACAGTGCTCCTGGACTCCTGTTGTGATTGTAGGCTGTGTGTCTCAGTGACACAGCCCGAGTGATGTTGTGTCACTGCTAGAATCAGACAAAACCCAGAGGGACTGTTTTACCCCTGCATGAGAAAATGTCTTCTGGTTATTTTGCTTATCGTCAGTGTTGTTTCTCCATCCGTCGTCCCATGGGACTGCGATTTCAGCTGAATTGCTTCTGAAGCAGAAGTCATCTGTGCCTCGCTTTTCCTTCTTTTTCCAAAGACATCAATTGGCAGAGTGCCAGACACAGCTTGACTGGAAAAAGATGCTTCCTTATATTTCAGGAGGAGTGTTATCAATGGACAGAGTCTTTACTCCTGCACGGGAAGAGTAAGAGATTAGCTGCACACTCCTGAGGGACTGGGCTTCCTGGATCTGGGAAAACAAACAGTAGTTGGGGTAAGTCGAAGGCCTGAACCCTGACATCAGTCATCCATCAAAAAACTCTTTTGATGATCACAATCAGGTCAACACTTTAGCTTGGCACTCATGCTGCTGAATGGGCTGCACTGATTGGTGGAAAAATAACTGTTTGTCATTTGTCAAGTAAAGAGTGACAACTAAGAAAGCATTCTCTGGTTTCAGCTCTTTAAATGGCACGATCTGCTACTTTTCACTTAAGTCATTGTAAATTGAATATCTTGAATGTCTTGTTTTGTACTTTTGGTCAGACAAATGGAAATTTGAGCATGGCACATCATGTACTGGAACACCACTATTTACTAACATGTTAAAGACAAAGCCAGTGGCTCCCATGCACTCTTGGGGGGGTGAGTTGGTTCATAGAGCCATTGCAGATGGAGTTGCACAAGTCGGGTCAAAATCTATATGTCAGCAACAGAATCTGGATCTCAATGAAGAGTCCTTAGGTGCTTATTAAAGATGCTTTCATGCACTGAACTGCGGATAGGCTCCCTGAAAAAAGGATCTGTATGTTAGAACGTGTTGTCCGACTCGGTTGCTGTAGACATTTTCCAGAGTTTGGCTTTCGGGCCTCCAAGTAAAACCCACGTGTAGAATAATGTCCGGAGGATTCATCTTGAGCGATTAGGCCTGTTAATGATGTTTCTAACATGCAGCTTATGTGAAACTGAAAAAACAAACAAATAAATAATGGGATGAAAAAGATGTGGCATACACATGGAAGACACCAACAAAGATGTATATTGGAAATACAACAAGATTGTCGGGATTTGGGCCGACGGCAGTGTCGATGTGCTGTGAACAAAAATGTGATCTTCACAGCGGAATTAATACATCATGTCCTGTCCCCTGAATGCTCTACTCAGACGTCCCTTCTTGTCTGAATGCTCAAGAGATTTTTCTGTTGTCGTGACTCTTGGACTTGTGCTTGCTGCCTCACTACCACACTGTCATGGCCTACTGAGGCAGAACCAATATTAATGTTAGGAGTTAATGCAGCACTCACACACATGTGTGTTAGAGGCTTCAATGGGAACTCGGCTCCTTCACTTTGAATGCAGTGACATCATGGATTGCTTTGCTTTAATTGCAGGCAATAGCCAATAAAGTTATCCTTTATTTTTTTGGATATAGATAATATGATTTAAATATAAAAAAAGTGATCAAAGATTAAGTTAAAAACAACCAAGCAGAATCTCTGTAGCAGAGATTTTGATTCTCTGCTACAGGAAACCTTTGATACCCAGTCTTACATAATCATATGGTGATCTGTGATCATACATAAACTTAAAGTGATTTTTCTGTGTCTCCTTTCTAGTGTAAAGGCAGGTCTGGCTGCTGCCTCCAGGTTGAAGGAGGCAGACTGTGAACATACTCTCAGCCCTGCAGGCAACTGACCCTCCAGCGGTTCTACTATAACTCCAAGACCACCTTCATCCCAGAGAATGGATCCACACTCCAACAACTTGAGGAAGAAGACCTCCTGGGCCAGTTTGCCTCATGCTCCCTCTCTCTAGCTGCTGCTGAGGCTCAGTATTCACAACTCCACCTCATGGCTGAGTTTCAGCATCTGTCTGTGAACTCTCTGACAAACGTTTGATGAACCCGTCCGCCTGAAAGAGCATTCAAAAGTCAAACCAAAGTGACCCAGGCTGCCGACTGTGAGCAGTTAGTGCGTCTGCGGTTGAGACTGTAATCATGGGGAAAGAACAGGATCTGCTGGTGGCAGTGAAGAGCGGGGATCTCCTGCTGGCTCACAAGCTTCTCTCCAAAGTCAAGTGCAACAAAACCAGTAAGTATGGAGCCCACAGAGGCAGGGGGATTGTTGGTTTTCTATTATTTCTATGCAATGTTGTTTTTGTTCTGTGCTCCCGGCCTGGGAGTGTGATTCTTTCCACTGTGAAACAGAACAATGATAGCAGAGTCAGAGCTATTGCCAGTGGCTATGCCGTTGCTTCTAAACCAAGTGCAGTTTCTTTGCGATAACCACAGGAACTGGTTCAGCTGTCGACCACATAACACAGCCCCCCGCAGCAGACAGGTCAGGGACAATTTGAAACTAAGTGGATTCAAACTGTGGCACAACACAGACTAATCTCCTAAATGCAGACCCCTGCAGCACGCATGTCTTGCTGTGTGGGTTTTAGTGGGCTTTCTTCTTCTTTCAGAGTTCCTTATCTGTAGATTCCAAGTCAGGCGACAGGCGAGCTCTCTTTACAGTAGCGTTGTCCCAAATGACAGGGTGCTCCCTTATCCAAGCCCAGGGAAAGTCAAGGCCAAGCAGGCTGTGAAGTTGAAGCCTCTCTTTGTGGCGTTATCTGTTCTGGGCTTTCATCAGCATGGCTGGATGCTAAATGACAAGCCCTGAGAACAAAGCTGTGGCTGTCAGGAAAAAGCCTGTTACACACTACACAGACAGTGAGAGCTGCTTGGCAGAGAATATTGAAAGTGATATTGTCTGTTTTCGTACTTCTGTGTGTGTCTGTACTTTGGTTTGGGAACAATGAATCGCTGCCAAACTGGCTTGGAAAAGTAAATGAGTAACGTTCTCTTCTGTTTTATTAACCACCATCAAGTTGCCCCTTAGCAAAGCACCTCATATCTTTCGGAATAGCAGCACCTTGTGGTTTAACTGGGCGGCTCAAAAATGAGTATTGTGGACGATTCAAAATGACTTTTCCATTAAAATATATAAAGACATATTGAAAAAGATACATAATAATAATTAAATTAATTGAAACAGGGAAAACATTTTATTTATCTGTATGTGTTAGTAACTAATATCCACACCACTACATGTCAGATTGAAAATGCATCGACTTTGCTATCGATGCAACTGCCGTTATAGAGCCATTAGAAGTTTGGAAACGTTGCTGGCCCTGTTTCAGTTTGAAAACTCCTGAGCTGCGTTTTATTCTGGCAGGGCAGAAACCGCTTGCTGATTGGGTCTGTGTAGTAGACCTCTTCTGCAATTAACAACCAAATGCTTCTTGTGTACACCATCATTCGAATGAGGTCATGTCATGTCACTGATTCAGTGCCCAAACGCTTGTGTAGACGGAGATTGTTGTAGTCCAAAAATCCTGTTCTTAACTAAAATGTAGGCATATGGATGTAGCCTCAGATTAAGTGAAAGCACGTGAATGAAGGTGAAGTGTCCATTTCAGAACTAGTTTAAATGAAACTGCTGGAGGGAGTTTTTATGTAGATTCAGCTGAAATTCAAGTTCAAGTTCATGGAAGACAAATTGATAATTGTGCCAGTTGAAGCAGATGTTGTCCTCAAATATATAACCTGAAAGAAATTTTATTGTCAGCAGCAGACACATTAGCACAGAAATCCATAGACTATTTTCCATAGTTCCACCCTCTGCGATTTCCACTGCATGTGGTGAAGCCACAATAACAACCAGAGAGATCAAAAGTGCTTCTTACTTGCCGTTTTGGTTGCAAGATGGCAGATTCACGTCGTATGTGCCATAAATCAAGTCCAAGTTTTTCTGCATAATAACATACCCAGTGGCAGACAGAATTGCGTAGGAATCTAAACACAAAAATCATAATTCTCTAGTGGTTCCATTATGCAATCAACATTTCCTTTATAATGATACGTTAAAGAAAAATTCTTCATTTATATGATCCCTGTGCCATGCGCCCAAGGACAAATGTAACATTTCGGTCCGCCTGCTGAAATTAAATATTTACCATGTTATTTTTTCCAGCATGTTTGTATTGTCAGGAAAAACATGACAAATCACAAATATAGCATTACAGCCTCTAGTGTCTTTTATTGGTATTTTCTATGTATTGTCGAACACAAAGATTGTGATTGCTTATGATTACTCTCAAAGCCTTATGTGACCAATAACTGAGTTTAAGTGACATTGTGATTACAAACAAAACTTATTCATAAGTGAAAATCCTCTGGAGAGGTCAGGTGCTTTTTAAGCTGTTGTACTGGTGTCAGGCCGACATGCTGGACATTCCCAAGGCCCCAGGCTAAGCCCTGGGCCGGGGCTGGGTGCAGATGGAGGAGGGAGGCACCTGCCCTGTGACTGCACCCTGAAGTTGTAGGGAGTGGCGGGGGGCCTTGGGGGTCAGGGAGGGAGTGAGCATGTGGAGTACAGACAAATACAGGCTGGTGAAAAGGGGCATCTGGTCAGCTGGTCATACTGGATGCATAGGACTTAGAGTTTGAGACAAAAGAGAAAGGGAGTATGAGATAACCTTTGAGTTACATAATAGAAAATTCACACGATAATGTAAGAGAACCTCGCATATAGTCAAGTACTATTTGTGAGTATTTATTCAAAGTTGAGGAAAATGACCAATATTCAATATTTGCCTAGTTTGGTATGTTGCTATAGGTTGCTTCTTGATCCTTCCTTATCTGGGAAGTGGTTGAGATTGCTTATTGAAAGCTTCCACCCAGTCATGCGTTGTAGAGTCTCTTCTACCCATGAATACAAACTGTGCCAAAGGTAATTTGATTCTTCCCAGTCTCCATGCCCAAACAAGTTTGGTACTTTTTACATACTCCTACTCACAAACAGACAAACACACAAACAAACATGTTTCTCTAATCTCACCCTGATGGATGTAACAACTACCTTTTTTACACAAAATTTAGCGAGTTCATGCAAGTTCTTTTTAAACGTGGGCACACTGCGATTGAGTCATTTTCCACGTCACAAACGCACCAGAATCTGAAAAGCTCTTTCAACTCCCTGCCAGCATTGCATCATTTCATTTTGCACAATACCAAGAAAATGCTGTTACACATTGTTCCCCAGATGCAAAAAACAATAAGTAGACGTGCAACATGTATTGCTGATAAGGAGAAGAATAAGAAGGAGGAGGAGAAAGAGGAGGAAGCCAAACCCCTATAAAAACGTTTGTCTGGGTTGAGTCATTGTTCGGGAGTTAAAGCTGATTGTATCCATTGCCATAACAGACAAAAGCCAGATATTATTGGGTGTTCATGAGTTTTTTTACCATTGGAAAGGGGGCTTGATAATATTCCTGTCAGTTTTAGCATACTAAAACAGCACGAGGGAAAAAAGACTAAACTTGTTGACATTCTCTTTAAGCTAAAAGGACCTCTGTGCTTGAGTGCAGCCTTTCCTGACCTACTACAAATATTTCATTGTCAATAGCTTTTCCTGTTCTTAAGCTAAACAATACTACAAATGAGATTAAAATACAAACAGACGTAGCTCCTATCTCATCTTGCGTTAAGTAAAGAGACTTGGAATTTTACACTGCAAATATTGACCTTTGCTAAAGAGGATATCATAATAAAACCAGCATCAGCCCTAAACACAAAATGTTGTGTTGACGCAGCAGCAGCTCTGTTAGGTGCAGGAACCCAATTGTTGAGCAGGCTGGAAGGTGGCAGAAGAGACTTGGAGGGATTAGCAGCGCTACTGTAGCTGATGGACGGGGAGCTGAGATGGGAGGTTTCTTCTCCAATCAGCCATCTGCTGACATCAGGCTGGGTGCTCAGTCAATTTAAGTCGCCTTAAACAGTCTCCCTGTTTTTGCCTAGCTGTTGCAAGCTGTCAAGTCAGTCGCTGGCAATGAACTTAAATAAAATATATAAAAATAAATTAAAACTTAAGTATTAAAATAAAATATTATATAATATACATATCATCTCTCTGGTCCAATTCGGAGAGGGCAGTGTGTGTGTGTTACACAGCAGGCTGAGGCTTCTGTTAGCTATTTATATTCTGTTGCATTTAGAGTGACAGCTTGACTCATAAAGTCATCTTGCCCAGAGTGTTGCCCTCTCACACCCTCTTGACTTGGCGTTGCCTAAAGAGGGTGTTGTTGGACCCTCCCTCAATGGGGTCCATTAGAGACTAGAGGTTCTTCAAAGGCCTCTGTGATTACAATGTCTTTTGTTGCAACACATGCTCTCTTTCATCTTGACCCACGGCCCAACCCTCTCTTCTGTCACGCTAAACACGAGGCCTTTTGGTGATTCTCAATGGGCAGATGGACAAAGAGCCATGACACAAAGGCAAAAGATCATATTTGAACATCTATTGTGTTGGCCATATAAGCCACACATTGTATGACTCAGAACTTCACAAATCTCTGGCACATTTTTACCAGACATACAGCTGACACACAGTAAGCCATAAAGTCAGGATGGCAACTTAAGCTGATTCATACAGCTCATTTTTATTAATATCCTAATAACATTCCCTCTTTTTTATAATCACCAGAGGCCCTGATGACTGCTTGAGAAAAAACGGGGGGAAAAAAAATAAAGATGAATTAATTGACAAAACCATTGCCAACTGTTGGTGTTAATCAGCAAGTCATTTTATCAGGTATTATATTTATGGTCAGTGGTTATGCATGAACATAAAGTTATTTGTCAGTCCAACAATCAATTAGACTGACGGTGCAACGGGCAATATTTTGGGGCTTCTGGTGCAGACTGTGGATATCCAGACTGAGACTCTGTCTTCCGTTTGGTGTACACTGTTTAAAGTCCGTTAAGCCCACATGAGTCAAATGTTTCTCTACACAAAACACAAAGAGTTATACCTGTTGGCTAATCTCTGTTAACAGCTATCTGCATGAAGGCAGATAAATAGACAAAAGACGTTGCATCTCAGTCAATGTGTTCCACCACTTCTGCTTTCCACAAGGACTGTTTACCTGCGGGCAACCAATGCCTGCTCAAATGTGATTGGTTAAACTACAAAGGAAACACCTTCAGCCCTATATTCTTGACTCGCTACAGATTCTAGATTTTCACATCAACAATCTACCTTTGGAGATGAGTTAAATGTTAATGTTGCACTGATGACAGCTGTTGCCATTGGCATTGTGTATTTAGACTATATGTCAAACCCGTGTTCATGAATGCAGCATCTCAGGAGCACCTTATGGGAATATCTTCAAATTTGGCACAAAAATGCACTGAGATCTATTCATCACTATAGGTCAGAAACAGAAGAGGAGCTTGAATTGGACACTCGTCTTATTAAGAAGCTAATAAAAAAGCTAATAAGTGTATATGCTGAACTGATTCCTTTTAATCCTAACCCATTCAGTGCAGGATATTCTTTTGGCAGATCCGTCTTTTCCTCAGCAACACCCTCACCCCTACCCCCATCCTTTATCTTGGCCTCCCTCCTGCCTTCATTCCTTTACCTTGAATTAGGGATATCCCATCTGGCCTAGTGTCAGATTAGAAGTCGGTAAGACTTAAGGGTACCTAAGGAGGTCTGTACTTATGCATATGTTTGCAATATCAGTATGTACATTCTCTAGGCACTTGTAAATACTGTACATGTCCAAACACATCCATAGATTGTTTTTCTTTTCTTTAGTAGTTCAATTCTGTAGCAGTATTGTAATTTATGTGTAAACCAAATAAGGAAAACCTGCTAACTGGGCTAATCAGTCTTCTACTTTAAAGCCAGACAGTTGGTTAGCAGCCAAGCAGTGTGAACTATTCTTCCATGGTATCAGATACACACACACACACACACATACACACACACACACACACACACACACACACACACACACACACACACACACACAAGAAAGTACACATTAATCCTGACCCCTTTCCTCCTGACAGATGGGGTAGCCTGTCTCGGATTGTCGAGGAAATTACTGAAGTAATTAAGCTGTGTGTATGTGTAGAGTCAATCCACAGTGTCATTTGATCTAGCCCGACCAGTGTTTTATTACTTTCTCCGGGGTGCACATAGTTTAGTATGGTGCTGATCTTCATTTAGCATCATTCTCTGCCTCTTTTACTGAAAAACAAGCTGTCAGTCAGGCAGGTGAATGAATGTAGCCTTCAGCCTGTGAGGCACGGTGTCACCGAGTTCGGCCCTGCCTCTACATGCCCCCGAACTGTATTCAAGTGTTTGGATTTGGCTCTGTGATAAGATGGATACAACAATAACAAAAATAAAGATATCTGTAGGCGGAGTACTTTGAGTACTCGTGGAAGTGGTTTTCTGCATGTACAGACAATCATAATGTAATTATCTGACAAGGAAGTTTTGTCTGTGTTCTTGTGTTGCATATGTGTGTGAGGAGTGTGTCTCCTGATCTGGAACTGGGTTGCGTCAGTATCTCTTAGAACTAATGAGAAACAGCAGGAGAGGTTGGTGTTGGCTTTAATCTTCTACATTATCTCAGTCTTTTATATTTTCTTTCATTTATCCCTTCATTTCATTCACCTGTTCTTCCCATCTGTGAGCCTGAATTGGATGCGAATAGAGCTCACCATCAACAACAAACAACCGCGGTGGCTCTTCATATCCCCTGGCTTTGTATTTGTTTGATAAGTGACTGTGCTTCATAATAAGACACTATTCATAGAGTCTTGGATGATACTTCTGCGAACAGATCAGTTGTTTATGTTAGGCAAATATGGAGCGAACAAGGTGAATCCGAGAATGCCTCACTGATGTTTTTTCAGATTTTCATTGCAACCTTTCCTCAATTAGTTTCTGCTTATTTGGCTTCTCCGAAGACGGAAACAGGTTGTATGAAGGTTTTTAAGATGTAACACATCCATTGAAAGCATCTCTAATGGTCAAATTCGCAAAAGTAGATTTTTTTAATCCAGTGGTTTAATATCAGTTGATATCAAAATCTCTCTTTATCTTTGTTTTAACTTAATTTGTTTCCTTTACATGGTGCTACTGATTGTCAGCCATATTCTAATTTGCCTGGCCCGTTTCAATATGAACAGAAATTTTCATAATAACGTAGTACATCTCTAGCTTGGTGTGTGGCGCGCTACTCTGAGCTATAGCATGCCTGTGCTATGCTCCATAACGTTTTTACTGTAAACGCAGACAGTCAGACCTCAGAGTTTCAGCTGCACTTGTGGTGTGCAATGCAGTTGCAGTCTTTCTCTCTCATGAGAACTTATCTTTTACTCAGTAGTCTGTGTACCTGTCTCTCAGAATTTGTTGGGTGTGACGGTAAACTTAGATTTAATTAATTCTGTGGGAAATGCTTTCATCAAAGACGTTATTGTTTTAGCGTTAGTTAGCATGATTATTCAAAACCAATTTCCACGGAATTGGAGGGGGGTGGTGCATGACCCAAGGAAGAACCTAGTAAATATGAGTGAATCCCAACCTGATCTAGAAACCCTGACATAAGTGCTATGATAAAGGCAGATTCAGTTATATTGATAACTGGGCAGGTATAATCAATGCCAAATGAATTTCTTATTTGTCCGACTGGCTGTTAGGACTGCCTGAACAAATTTGAGTGGGACACCACATTGGTGGACCCATGGACTGTAAAATATTTATACTGATCCTGTGAGTCTCTCTGTGTGCCTGCTGTTCAGGGTGTCAATGTGAGGGTGTGGTGTTTGTGTTCCAGAATTAGGTTCAACTCAACATCTCAAGATCTGATCAAAGAAACAAGACCATGAATGTGACCAGATCATCAATACCAACCGTACATTATAGTTAACATGTCCTGGTTTTGGTTGGTAATAAAAAAAATATCAAGACTCAGCTCCGATGCCTATGTTTTGGTTGGCTTTGTTTTGCTTTGTGTTGAGATGGTTGGATGAGGTTAGTCAAGTAATTACTACACCACTCTGTAGGTCTTGGTGTTTGATAAAACTAGAATCATCCATGAGCAGGGAGTAGTCTTTGTGCTAAACGAACCTTCAAGTAGCATTTAATGGTATGTAGGCAAGAGTGTATTGATCCATGCCTCTTTGGCTAATTGAGAATTGTAATGACTTTTCCACACACGTTAGAGTGTGTGACCTCATGCTGGTGTTTGCCTAAGTCCAATAATCACATGACAGTTCACTAACTCGCTGCAGGGGTTGAGTGAGAAAAGTAACACATGCTAAGTCAATCGTTTTTTTTTACTTCAGCAGCATGATCAGATATGGCATCAAGATTTATATCCTAATTAAACTATTTGGAAGCCCAAGACTTTGAGCTGCACTAGAAGTCTTTAGAGCTCAACACATTGTGTATTTTGTCTGGTCTGGAGGGGTAATGACACAGCAGATGATTGAGTCGAGCTCGACTTCATTTTCAACAATATAAAACAAAACAAATCCCATGGCGAGGTGCCCACAGTCATCGGTGAGTTTGAGAAGTCTGGACTTTGTTTGAATGATATTAAAACCCCCAAGAGGTGAGAGCATACACTGTACACGAAACAACTCCATGGCATCAAAGAGCAGACAGCGATGAGACTGCATAAGCTGGGTGACAAATACACAAACGTTTTCCATGCAGGTGAACTCTTCATGAACCTGTGTCTTATTTCCTCTCATTACACCCCAGTCCTCCTCGGTAATAGCTGCAGTTATGGGAGAGGGATTGGTTTCTGCCATCTCTCGGTCACCTTGCTGCAGAGAAATGAAAAAAGGAAATGGAATATCTCATCAGACTAAAATGGATGGTGTTTATTGTTTGTGCGTTTGACGTGGGATTAATATAATTATTGATTGTTGCAGTCTTATAAAATGTTTGAGGGGTGAGCTTATTTGAATGAGGACATTATGTGTTACACTCTCATTGTGCCTTTTGGAGGATAAATACCTGTTGGTAAGGCAGTATCCTATTATGGTAAACACTTGTTTAAACCCTACTGTGCTCTAATTTCAGAGGAGGTTTCCTGGTTATATTATGTGTAACTTGATTTTAACATGGGAAACAATTAGGAATCTGTTTTTGTAAAACAAAGTATCACCTTTACCTCTACCACCATTTGTACCCCAAGCACCCCAATTGTACATCCTGGACCAAAAATATCAAATTTGGTTTCCTATGCACCTCAGTCCATGTTACTTTACTATCAGGGGTGTTGTTACAGAGAAGGCAAAGCATGCAATTACCTAGGGCCCTGAGCTGAGAGGGGCCCTCATTGGTTGAAGGCTAGACTGTCTCAATGCATGTGCATGATGTGCCTGGGAGGGTGTTGAGGGTTTGCACTTTACTACTTAACCATCATTTAGGTGTAAACACTGTGTGTACTTTGTTCAGAATTGGTTTGTCCCATGTGCCTTTTGACGTCACAAGATGATGGCATGCAGAAAAAGAGCATCCTGGGCTTAGAGTTACAAATAATATACCTGATCATTCAACAGCTTCCCACTTGCATTGCAGATAACATGTAATATTTGCAAGAGCCAGTGAGATGAGATAAATCCTTTTCCACAACATACAGAAATTTGATCGAAATCTAATATCGTGGTCATTATGGCTGGCCGAATCTATATTCTCTTTCAATTCAGTTTATATCATCATGTTGCACAATCCTGGGTGAATGTTAGAATGTTACTAACATCACAGTTTTTTTGTTGGCTCCAAAGCTATTTTACTGAGGTAGTAAACTGTTTAACCCAGCGCATTATGTGTAGTAGAAAGAGCACATGGAAAAATAGGAGTGATTGGGATAAGTCAAAGTAAACAGATGATTTGAATGGAATGTAAAGTGTTTTATCCCTGAGGTGCAGGGTTGAGACATGTTATGTAATATGAAACCAGCAGGTGTGTTTACACTTGTTAAAAGGAAATACGCACATGTTTCACGTGCACAGACACACACACGCTTATAAACAAACGCAACACATCGCTGCAGATCATCTGTTTCATTTTCACACTGGCTCATTGTCAGCGAATATTGAATGTGTCTGACCTAGTTGCCAGCGGCACCACAGGAGATTATTCTCTACATTTTTAACAATGGAGCAAATTTATTGGATGATACATCCCGGGGCTGTTTTGATGTTAAGGGTTTTTCTCAAGACCCAGTTCCAGCGTTTATTCTTATAGCAAACGATGCAGCCATGAAGCAATTGATGAAGAATTGATGATGTTAAAGTGTGTCACTTTGTGAATTTGGTGTATTTGTGTGCCCCTGGGTGTTTGGTGTGCACTGTTTATACCGTCTTCATCTCCTCTGTAGTTTTAAGGAGAACACTGGTACACTGCACATGCACACAGCCCACAATACACTTTCAACACATTGTTTTAAACACACAGACACACGCATACAAGCCAACCACTTTTGTTTTCATTGGCATTACAACTCATAGTCTCTTGGTATAAGGAAAAACAATAGGTGCTCTGTTGCAGGTGGCACCGTGTCAGGAAGCCTGATTTGGCTGCAACTCACTCACTTATTTAAAGACTGAAGCTGAGTTTTGCTCTAGGGCTTCTTTTGCCTTTGTAGGCAGCTGTGCTGGGCCTCCATTCACCTATCTGCATTAACATGCATTACATATCAGTCTATAGCAGGATTACAGATGATTACACTTGACAATGAGATGCCTTTCCAAACATTTCTGACAGACAGCGCACAAATTCAACTTCAGTTAGTATTTTATGGCAGTTTAAACATTTGCTTTGCAAAAAGCAGAAAAGCACTCCGTAGAGAGCTTACCTTCGCCATGGTCCAACTGTCCCCTTAAACTCCTTATTCCTTATAGCCTTATAGCTATTGTACACACTATAGATACACTTAATCCATGATGACAGATACAGAAACCATATCGTGATCTGAGTAGTAAGCTAGCAATGACAAGTTCTTTCCTGTTCAGACGTACATTGTGTAGCATAATCCGTCATATTGGGACTTTACGTGCTGACAAAGAATCTAGAATGTAGGTCCACTAGATCTGGACTTTTATTTTGGATCTTTGTCAAAGAGGTGGCTGATGGCTCCAGCTAGGTGTCACTTCATGTCTGATCACATTGTTAACAATCATACACATGACTGTGAAGTGCACACTCCTACAGGGATTTGGTCACCACCTCACCTCCTGCCAAGGGTACCGGCGCTGCTGAAGCCAAGCGGGAGACACTCTCAGCTGGGAATTCAAAGTTAATTTAAGGTTGCAGACGCCTTCCTGGATTATTAATTTGTTTGTTGATTTTTTTCATTCTTTCCTTCATTTTGTATGATTTGTATTAAGCATTAACCTCTGTTACTGTCGTCCATGTTATGAGAAACAACAACAGGGAGTTGAAGGGAGAATCGTGTGCATTCCTTATGTTTTTGGAGCCTTATTAGGAATTACGTGGGACAGCTGGAGGAAAGCTCTGTCCCCACTCTGCCCTGGTGGTTTGGTTTAAGGCGCTATGTTTACCCTCTCAGTAATCAGTGTAGTTAGATTGATGTGTTCCCTGGATAAGTGTTTCCCTTGATGAGGTCCTCACCTGACCACAAACCAGTTATCGGCAGAGACAGATGATGACCTTAAATTACCCCCTTTCCTCCCTCCCCTGTATTTTGGTCTCGCTCCAGGCCGCCCTGGCTCTGCCGTTTGTATGCCGGCTACCGCCTGCCCTTTGTGGTGCGGGGGCTCGTCCCAAGCCGCAACTGAATCAAGTGTCCTTTTCTGCTTTTGTTAATGAGAAGCCTGTGTGGGTGGAAGTGGGTTTGGATTCCCTGTGGTAAAACTACAAGGAATATTTTCCTTGTTTGTGCAAAGGCTTTTTCTCTCTTTTCCTGAAAGACATTGAAGTAAAGAAGTCAGTCCTGATACGTGCATGATCCACTTTTAGAACAGACTATATCTAAGGAACACTGCAAGACAAGTAGCCGAGAGACAAACATTTCAGATATGTTAACGCAGTTAAAGAAATAGCAAATGTCTGCAAGCTGCACTCTGTTGCACTTGATTTATCATCAGTAGAACATAGAAGCAACATTTAAGATGCATTAGTGGAGCCTTTTTAATGTAAATGCACTCATTGACAGCTGGATTCACCAGTATTACATCTTTAGAGTTGCACTAATCCATTTTTTTTAAATATATTAGCTAAAAACTAGGATGGCACTCAGTAGAACACATATCTCCGCCAACGCCCCAAAGTTCAGGTAAATTCAGTTAGTGTGCACCAAATTGCACACACTCACAGATATTATTCCCCAGATTTGTTTCATCATGATCCATGTGTTGTTCCCTAGGAAGTCTCGAAATGTTAAAGAAAGCAAAACATTTTTTTCTTCAGATCAGTGCCATATTGAATGTGTTTTTACTTGCCCAATGTTGTTCCACCAAAGTTTTGTGAAATTCTATTCAATAGTTTTTCATGTAATCCTGCTGAAAAACCATCAAACAAACCAAAAACTGGACAGGAGTGAATGTTAATAATAGTTGCTTGTGTATTGTTGACAGTGTTCCCTGCAGTCAAAAGAAGCACACAACTCTGATGCGACTCTGCTCCTCTGATCACTATGTATTTTGTTTTAGTTTTTTTTCCTCTTATTTTTATGCATTTTCCCCTTCAGTTCTTTGCTTTTGTGGACCACGATCAAAGACATATTGAAATAAGTTTTGTAGCCGAGCAAACCAAAGCAACACATGCTCCTTCTAGCCAGCTGGAGTCCTGCTTGAGACGAAACAAACGCAAGCCGCCTTTTCTCTTTTTGGTCGTCTGTTCCTTTTTATGTTCATTTCCCAGGTTTTCCCATCGCTTGCTGTTCTCCCTCTGAAGAGGTTCGGGGCTGTTTGCACACTCCCGTTTTGAGTACCTTGCATGTTTTCTTAGTTTGTGCACCTGACACCAAAAACATCCCTCTAATCTCCTCAATAGAGGAATAGATCGCCCTCTCTCCCTGACTTCTCCTCCTCCTCTCTTTATTCCACTTCTTTTTGTGCGCCGTTAACTACGCTCTACACATCAAAGACTCAAGATCCCTTTTCTCTGTCCGGGACGCCTCAGCTGTTAATGTGAAGGTGCAGCGGGAGCACAATAACAGTAATACCGAGTGTTGCATATGCATCTGATAAGGCTATCAAAAACACAGCATCACAAGGTTTCTAAGCTTTGTTTGTTGTAACCATAGAAGACAATAGAGGGCTTCCAAACAGACAACTCTTAGCATGCATCATTTTTGTTTGCAGGGACGTCAGCTTTCAGCAGCAAGCAGAGCCTATAATTTCCCTGTCTCTGCAAGAAAACACAATGCTTGAGATATACAACACATCTGTTTGCACCGGCTCCGATGGCTGAGGGGAGGGAGCACACACAAACAAACACACACACACATACAAACACATACATGCAAACACACACACATTAAGTCAGCATGCTGCTAATTTAATTGATTCTGATGTCAGAAGGAGCCCCCCTACTAGTTTTGTGCAGAAGCAGGAAGGAGGGAACAGCAAGCAGTGCAGAGAAAAGGTAGATGTCAGGCTTGTGGATACATAGCCGGAGAGACAACGAGCGAGTAGGATAGCATGGTGGGTGTGCTATGTGAGGAATGTCGGCTCATGTTGTAACTAGAACTCCTGAAAGGGCCCTGTTCTATCCATACCACTGGGACTGTTTAGACCCCGTTTTGGCAAGCAGCCCAACGCCCAACCCCTCTATCTGTCTCATTATCAATGTGGCTTTTTGTGCCTTCAGGCTCTTGTTTTCATGCAGTTGAGTCTTAAGCTGCAACAGCTCTACCACAGGCCTGTTGGTAAACTTCACTCTGCTGCTGCAGAAGGATAACATCAAATATGAAGCATGGCTGTATCCAGGCTGTGCACATTAATGTTGCCATTTGGCATAGAATTTCCTTGAAAAGCCACTGCAGTGCCGTGAATCTCTGCATTGCTGACATGGGAGGCTCCAGTGGGAATTGATTTCGTAATGAGTGAGAATGCATTCTTCATTAACTGAGTTCCAGGACAAAGTTCCTTGAATATAACACCTTTGTATCTATTTGGGGTCTGTCAAAACTTTCTTTGTGCTTCTACTCCGGGTCCTGTGTTTTTCAATGCACAAAACCCCAAATGTACTGTATTTTTACCCAGTGTGAGCTGAAAAGTAACATCAATAAACCAGAAAGAACATAATTCAATATTTAATCGGGGCTCCAGTGGGAACCCAATTATGTGCTATGAATTTGCAAACTGCTTCATATTCTTTTATTCTTCTCCACATTTTGTATGGAATATTTATTACAAGAGTTTGCTTTTTCATAAGAAGCCTTTTTCTGCAGCTGCTGCTGTTAAACATTCCCTTTTGAAATTACGTAATACATTTTTCTGTCAAGATCATTCTGATTTATTACTAATCGAGTGAGGCTTCATAGTTTCAGCCATCATTCTTATGGAAAATAATTGTAAAGCCCCTTGTCCATTGGCCAAAAGCCACTAACACACACTAACATTTGGCGTTTTGTCTCCGAAGGGAATGGATGCAAGGAGCATTCACTCCTTGGTCAGATGATATGGCTTTTAATCAACTCTGGCCCTGATCGTCAGTGACTGCTTTTACCCGTTTCGGTGTAAAAGAAATATATATCTGGGTTCTTGGTAGAAGCCCAAAAAACAATTAAGGGAAATCAAAACAATGAGTAGCTAGATGACCAGAAAGAATTGTGATCCCTCTATTTACTCAACTGTTCTGTTTTCTTCCACCTCCTCGCAGGTGCTCTCTATTTTACACCATTTTATTCAATAAAAGTGAAAAGAAAAGCTTTCTCAGCTAACTAGCTCGCTAGTTGGCAGTTATCAGGCTTGGTAGCTGATTAGCTTGGCTCTTTCGCTAATTGAACAAGAAGCGTAAATAGTTAATTTGCACTAATTTTCTTCACTGTACCTAACTCTCTCCTACACACACAAACCCACAGTCACATAGAAACACACACACACACACACATACTTGGAACAGTGCTGTGATGTTCCACACCTATGTGGGAGAAAACAGTGAGGGAGATTGACTGTGATGAATGGCTCTGAATTGGCAGTTTGGTTTCTGTGTGGGTCTCGGTGCACAGTAGGGCCTTTACAGTAGATCTCCGATGTGGGATGCCCAAGCATATTTAACAGTGTGTTTCCAGTCTTCGTCAGGGTCTGAAGATGAACATGTGAGATTGAGATAGATGTTTCGTATTTGATGTCTGGAAGACTGGTTTGATATGATTTCACATGAGGATTTAAGGCTTGAGTAAGGCATTGGGATGATGGCCAGATTTGACTGGAGGTGGATAGTTGGGGGAAAGAGGATTATGCACAAAGAAGAGGAAGTTAGTTTTGTCTAAACATACTAATTTGGAGACATTGAGCAAGAATTTCTAAAAAAGATATTGAATTGAACTTTATTAGCCACCTATTTTTTGTAAAGTTTGGTTAATGTGGCAGGGGTATGTTGAAGCAGGACTAGTGAGAGTCAAGAGATGAGACTACATTATTTTCTCTTTTGGAGATCAGAATGCATGAGGAGGTGATGGGACAAGTAGCAGTCTGTCTGCTCCACGGTGAGTGAAAAACAACTTGTTCAGTATCTGCCTATTTATAAGTGCTGCTTTGGAAAAAGGACAAAACATCATATAAATGAATGGGACTGTGTGTTTTGTCATGGCATGCTTGTGTTTCATGGCAGTCACTATCAGTTCTAAAGATCTAAGATGTCAGTGTAAATGAGGCGGAATAGTACATTTCTGCAAGGCACGATCATTTGTTTTTGAATCTTTGAGCTGCCATGAGCATGTCAGACGCATCGAGAGAAGGATTTGTGAGGCAGCAGGAGGTGAGGAAAGCTTTCCATCCCGTTGGGGTTGTCGGGTTGTTTGAATGAAGGAGTGATGACGGGGAGAAGTACATGGAAAAGAAAACACAGGGAAAGAAAACACACAGTGTCCTGCAGCGATCTAGGGATTTCTGTAGAGCTCACATGAAAAGACAAATATGTCACCATATGCCAATGGTCATCATCCCCTCACCCCCGTTTTTCCCTCTCTGTCTTTTTCTAGAGTTGCTTGGCTCGACCAAGAGGCTGAACATCAACTACCAGGACTCAGACGGGTAAGAGGAGTGTATGTGTGGATGTGCTCATGTGTGTCCCAGCTTGTGAGATAAGCGTGAGGCTGAGTCAAAAGAATGCAATGCAAGAGTCATTACGTCCTGATTGACGTGCAGATTGAAAACAAAAAACAATGCCCTACCTTTAGCTGGCAGTCTCCTGTTCATCTGTAGTCTCCACAGCGTGATTCATACCCAAGTCACACTCACACATGTAGTGACACATAGTGCGTCAGAGTAATCATCAATGTAGTAAATTACAGGAAATTGACTTTGTTGAGAGTAGAATCAAGAATTTGTGTAGAAACCCTGTCAAATACAAGAATTTGATAGGCATACTTTATTCTGTGGGAAAAAGTCAATTAACTTAGCATAACTTCTTCTCATTTTACACTTTCTTCTTAAGAAACTTGTAACTGAAGCTGCTTTCAGACATTTACTGAACTTCAGAAATTATCCGGAGGACACAAATGTCTGAGTCAGTTGCTGCAGAAATTCTCTGGAGTTTCCCCTGGCAGCCCCCAGGTAAAAACTCCACATAAAGTCATGCATTCATCATGAGTGACTGGAAGAGCAAACTATGAAACAACACCTTAGCAGTGGAATTTATACGTTACTGCCTTCTACATGCTTCACCACCCCTCACCGGTACACTCTGTAGATTTCCTGTTGTTGTGATGGGACCTTCTCCATATGTAGAATCACCTGCAGGGTTCTACATATGGAGAAGATCCGATCCCGACTGTGCGGGCATTTTCCAGAGTTCATTCAGAGAAAGCCAAACAAATTAGCATTTCAAGTATTCAATTTAATCTCTCTCTTTTAATAATCATTCTCTGCTAATTCAAATTTTATAATTAATCTCCTTTAATTTTATCTTCATTTTCAGTCACTTTGTCTTCAGAAATGAAAAGGTTACTATCCTAAAACCATAGAAAAAGTCATTCAATCAGATTATTCTTTCATTGAATAAACAAATAAATAAAAGACTCAAAACAGATGATAGTCAGTCTACTTATTCCCCAAAAATTTTTACTCATTTTACTTTTCCCCAAAAAAGTATGCACTTAAAGAGGTGATAGCCTGTTAATTTATCCTCCTGTGGGTGAAACACTGATTTCTTGAACAGAAAGTCGATCTAGTCCCTCCGGGGGAAGGAACACTGAAAAGTAAAATGAGAATTTTTCAGCCGCATTTATAAATGACAACTCTAAAACTGCAAGACAAAAATTAATAGACCATTAGGTTAAAAAAAGCAAGCAACACTTTAAGTTTTTCCAGATTCATGTTCGAACACATTTTCATATTGAGTGAAATGAATACCAAAGAGTCAGCAATGAACTTCACATATTTATAGCTTGGAGTACTTTGATGAGTTGAATGCCCAGCTCTCAACACTCTGAGTTCACCACTGGTAGCTGGAGTGGTTTCAGTTGACAGTGTGAAGGTCCATCCCTCATTGTTGCTACACCTGTCAAGGTCTCCATTCTTGCATGGGATATCTACTCTCCAAAGTATGCGAGCTAGATGCTAGAAACTGGGTCAAGAGCCCTTTGCTAACCACTGACCAGGAATAGCCAGTGATTAGTCAATTAAAGCTGCCCTGCAACCACTTATAGTGGTTGCAGGGCAGGTTTAAGGGCCAGTTTCAGGGCCAGTGGACCGTTGGTCTGACCCTGGTAGTTTTCCCCATTTTCCACTCTGTTTATGTAATACAAAGAGAGGTGTGCTTTTTTAAAAACCTATCGAGGTAGGCCATCAAGCATGCAGAATCCCCCATGCAAGTTAGTGTGTGTGTGTGTTGACTTAGGCCGGATGCGTGTGTCTACATGTTGGGTCAATGCAGTGTGTGGGAGGTGATACACAATAGGGGTGTTGAAATTAAACATGTCCATCCATGAGGGTGTGTGTAAGTGATAGACAGAGAGAGTGATACAGAGGAGGGTTTTACCTGTGATATATGAGATCAGTGCGGGAGGGGGGGGGGGGTTAGAGGAGAGGGGAAGGTGAGCAAACAGTCACTTGTCACTGAGTCAACATCATTCCCTGAGAGACAGATTCAGACTGTGCGTGTCTTAGTAAGTGTTGTTAAAAGTTGACTCAGTATCTGAATAAGGTATGGTCGGCTGGAAGAGGAGATAAAATGATAAATTAAGATGTGTTTGTGGCTGAGCAGCATGGAGGCCTCAACAATGTGACTGATAAGATAAGTCACCTGACTGTCTGGAGATCCCTTAGACTTTGTATGAAGGTACAGACACATCTTCATAATCTCTAAATTTCCTGGCATCCTTCTGCGTCACATGGGGAGTACATGGCTTCATAAAACACCCACACAAAAAAACACATTAGAAAAAAGGAAGCTAGGACCAAATTTGGCTCAAAATCCAGATCTGAACCGAACTGCAGATTTAGATAATCATTAAATGGTAGATTGAGGCTAGAACCAGTCTTGCTGATTGGACCTGCTTTCAGTCTTTAGGGTAAACCAGACCAATATCCTGTTCCAGCTCAGTAATTGTAGTTTTATTAAACTTCTTATTTAACTCTCAGTAAAAGTTGGGTTTGCATATATTCATTCAAATACAGCCGTCATCTTCAGTCTGGAAACGACTTTGGTTTCATTCATTGACAGAAAAACTGTGCCAGTGTTCACACCTGGCATTACAATGTGTCTCGAGTGAGCACTTGTGATTGATTTTCACTTCCCTGCTCCATACACAAATACACATGTAGCCACATTGTTTCCAAATGCAATGTTTTTAGCAGTATGACTATGACATGTACGTATTTGGTTTGTTTGAAATTAATTGAAAATACAATGAAAGTCTCTGTTGATACATAATGTATCTCAAACAAAGAGAAGAATAAATATAACCAGACCACCTCAGAATACAATCTGAGTGAATGAATCTCAAATGCGGTCTCAATGCGTCTTGTGCGGGTTCATACCTGCAATTACAATCAGAGCACCTGACACCGATGTTAAAACCAGGTCTAAACAGGTCCATTTCTGTTTTTTGTTGTGAGTCACCTTTTCTATGTCCAAAAGCAACACAATGGCAAAGTTGTACGTGCATTCTCTGTTCTGTTGTTGTCTGCCCAACCACAGTGCATTCTGTTAAATATACCTATTAAATACTGTGCTATTTACATACTATTTGCTTCATACTTTGCTTCACACATGCTGTTTTAGTGTATTTAATAGCATGGTAAGGAATTTTGGACACAGCCATTTGCTGATTGTGCAAAAGGCAAAGATTTTGGTTGGCGATCCTGGAAAAGCATACAAGAGCAGGATACACTGAAAATGAGCAACTGATACTTCTCACACCCTTACACCGGTCCTCTCGTCAAAGCTATGCACCCAAAACACATGAACGTGAACTGTCTAGCATCTGCTAGAAGTTGACTTTTCCGAGACGGGGTATGTGTCTCTGGCTGAAGGCTCTTGTCATGTGCAGTGAGAGCACAGGTCGGTTAGGATGAAGTGATTGGTCGTGTTTGTTACAGTCCTTTGAGGGCCACAGACGCACAACTTTATTCATGGATGGCAATCAGGGCGTGAAGAGGATTTCAGTGTTTCTAAGCGATCAACCATGCAGTGGGAAAAAAGCCCCAGTTATGTCCAACAATAATTGAATCCAACCGTCTAATTGATCAAACTTTTCAATGTTTCATTGTCCATGGAGGGTTCAACTTCTGTGTTACTGGCTGTAGATCTGCTAATGTAGCTGGGGAGGCTCTGTTTCCTCAGGTCAGACTTGTTGCCCTGGCCAGCTTTTGTATTTTGCAGCTCAAACACTGCAGCTGTTTAACCACAGTTTAACTAACACAAATGTGACACTGTTTAATTTAAAGTGTACCTGTAATTACTTGGACCAACATAATTTGGTTGATCCCTGAAAAGGGCAGAGTAGGGTATCCAACCCTAACTGAGACAAGTTTCACAATACCTTACGTACATTACAACATGAGCTACAACGATTCACTGAAACAAACAGCATGATGGAATGTTTGTTTGTCGGTGCTGCCTCCAGTGAAAGTATCATAATGTGCTGAGACTATCACAGTAAATTCTCTCCTCAAGTGTAGCCGGGCTGTTTATCACCACTGGTGCCCGAGAGCTCGGGTCCTGCGGCTGTGCGAATTCACCTGAAAGCCCCCCCACCTCTTAGTTAGTCATTATTTTGTTCCGACTTGAGGGAAGTGTGTTTTAGCTCTGGTGCTGCTCGTGTTTTTCCTCGGAGGGTTACATTCCCTTGAACACTCACGTTGTCTGTGTCGCTCCAAGCGAAAAAAAAAATATGTTGCCAAGAATTTATGTCTTTAATTTCTCCCTGCTGCAATCTGACAGACAACCGGAGACAAACACATGCACATTTAATTTCTGTCGCTTAGATGAACTCACACACATGCACACAGACAGGCAGACAAAAACAAAAACTCCCATCATCTCAGTGTTGAGTTATAGAATCCTTTTCTGAAGTCTTAAGTGTGATTTATAACCCCACTCCTTATTTCCTTCCCTTCTTTCTCACAACTTTCCCCCTCTGTCTCTACCTCCGTCTCATCTACAGCTTCTCCGCCCTGCACCATGCCGCTCTGACGGGTACCACGGAGCTGCTGTCCCTGCTGCTGGAGGCCCAGGCCACGGTGGACATCAAGGACATCAACGGTACAATGATGAAGATGTTTACAGGCTGAACCACTGTCCCCAGACTAGCCCATAACTAAAAGTTCATGGCTGAGAAGTCAGTTGAGGTTAAATCCACCCTGAAACCTTCTCAATAGCTTTCTGACACTCTCAGCTGAAAATAAGTTGGACCCATATGAATAAATATGTTTTACTTTGAAGTCTGCCGGCCATTTATTGAGAGCAGTGCAGCGACGAATATCTCCAGACCTCAAGTGGAACAGATTTAGTAGAATTTGTGCAGAAGTTGCATCTCAGCTGCAGAGACAAGAGGCATACAGGGCTCGTAAGCAAATATCTCAGCCTGTGAGGCCAGTGATAGATTCCAAAAGTTTCCCTTTCTATTAATGTTAATTTTACCACTTCCATGCCAACATGTCACATTTCCATACTTGAAGGTGTCCTGCAGCCTGTCACAGCAGCGTCACCATGAAAATAAAAAATTGCTTATGTCAGAGAAAAGTACTACACTTAAATTAAATATGACATTAACCCCTCAGGGAAGGAGAGCTGAGGCACTATATTCCACAGTAAAAGCAGTCATTTCAGGAGTGAGCCCACTGTAACTTTACAAACTACTTCGCAAGGCGAGATGTGTGGAGATTTATCTGACTCTGTGGTAATTTATCAGAGCAGCAAGATGAAATGTAGACCCTCAGTTGGGAAATTATGACGTGAGCAATTTATCTCTTCCATTGATCACTTTCAGATTTTGAGGATCAAATAAATGGCGAGTTTCAAAATGATCTGTTGAAATGAGAAGGTGACATTTTGCTCCGTCAATGGGAAAATGTAAAAACGAACAATTAATGTTTTTTATCTGCATGCATTGTGTGCATATGCAAATCTCTGTCGTATCCCTCCCTGCAATAGTGCTCCATTTTTGTCCAAACCGTTTAGCATTACATTTAGGTGATGATGGGGAAGTAAACTGAAATGACACTCAGGAGAGCGCATATCTCCGTCAAGGCTGACGGAGATATACAATCCTGCACATGATTGTCAGATCTGGATTATTATCTGGAACGGCCCCAGACTGTACGCACTCATCGCTGTTAACACCATAAATTGCTTTACATCAAATCTGACTTACTTACTCAGAGATTGTTGAAAATGTCAATCTTTCAATGTTATGGAAAGTGATATACAGTTCCTGGAGCCGCCTTTCTAGCTTGATCCACACCAAAAATAAAATGGGTTCATCTCTGGCTCAGGCCCCATCACTCCACATAGTTTGGTGTCAAATCATTTCAGCTTTTTTGCTTAATCCTGTTGACAAATGAAAAGAAAACCAATCTGATGTGAGTCAAAACACAATTTCCTTGGTTTAATAGTATTCTTTTAATTAGTGCTCAAAATTGAAGGTGCAGAGGTAGAGATATCCTGACCTCTAGTATAGTATGAAATGAGCCTCTAAAACACTATATCCTCCACAATACTGCTCAAAGGGTTGACCATACTGTCTGCATTCCCTGTCCGCTGAGAGTTGTGTACCCGGTCTGGTCACACGTACATGCGCATGGTTCCATTAATTCTTAAATGGGGGTCCATGCATGCATAGCTGATCCCACATTCCAGAAGGTGGATATAATGTACGTGGCACATTTAAAGTCTACGCTTACAGTGAGCCTGGTCACAAATTCTGGGATGTGCGCAGTTGTCTGCATAGAGGTCCGTATGTACATGGGTGGGTGATGACATTCATTTCTTGAGGACAATAGCGGTCCAGTCAACTGACAGACGTGTCAATTATTAATTCACATTATCAGTTAATTGTATTTGTTTACAGAGACATCTTTCAAACTTCAGCCCCAACTTCGTGACTAATTTTTTTGTTAAAAATGTGTAATGTCAAAGCCTAAACAAAGACAACCTGATAGCCCTGGTGATGTCATATGACATCATCAGGTCAAAGCGCTATCAGAGCTACAGAGGACATATGACAACTGTTTTCACAGACGGGCTTACTCACCCTGTGACTAGTAAATTAACTTTGACATCTAGAATCAGTATTGCACATCTCACTGTCTTTTCTTTCCTATCTCATTGGATCATCTTGTTCCTGTCTCTAGGCATGCGTCCCCTCCACTATGCAGCATGGCAGGGTAAAGCCGACTCTGTCTTATTGTTGCTAAGAGCCAACGCTTCAGTCAACTCCTCTTCCCATGATGGACAGATACCGTTACACCTCTCCGCTCAGTATGGACATTATGAGGTGGTGAGTGCACACACCTCAGCAGCCAAAGGCAAAGTTTCAAGGCGCTGCCAGTCCTCACATTTCACTGAAATCTACCCCCTTTGTGTCTTAGCCTGTATTGTCCACCATCAATACCAGTAATACCATTAATGCAGTGCCACAGGTTTTTCACCATGGTCTACAGGCTCTGAACACACACATTCCTTCCTTCCAGCCTCATCTGTTGGGCTCCTGGAATGTCTTAACGGAAAGATGCACATATTCACACACTCACACACAACTCAACATGTAAGCCATAGCCAGCCCTGACCTCCATAGTAATACAAACTCAGAACTGACACAGGCTGGGCCAGAGGTATTGTGTTCCTTTACTTCTGTTCAAAAGACCAAAAAAAAATCAACACACACACAATGTTTTGGGAAGATTGGAATGTAACACACATGACGTGATGTCACTTATGTTCTTTTTTTCTCTTTCACTCTCAGTCTGAGATGTTGCTGCAGCATCAGTCCAACCCCTGCATGACAAATAAGGCGAAGAAGACTCCTCTAGATCTGGCCTGTGAGTTTGGGAGACTAAAGGTATAGAAAGATTTGTTGAAAGTTTGTGTGTGCGCATATGTATTCATTTTGTAACATATCAGAATGTTGATATTTCATTTAAAAAGTAAGTCTTTGCCATTTTGTACAATCTACACAATGTATTTGATAGACTTAGTTTGATAAGATTGATGGGTGTCCTGTCAGCATCATCAATATCAAAACTTAGGTGTAAGATAAACAATGTTTATACACAGAAAACATACATCTCTTATTTTCCACATACAAAGTGGCAATTGAGTAATACAAGATGAGGCTGATGTAAAATAATAAACTAATATGAATTATTAATTTAAAATTATAAATAAAAAAATGTGATGAGTCTAAATTTGTTTATTTATTAAGATAAAAAGGGTACAATAGGATGCACAAACATATATTAAGACAATAATCATATTTGAAACCATGGAATTATAATTATAATACACCAAAATGTAATACCAATAGTAAAATGCCACCACATCCGATCTGATTAGTCAGTATTTCTGGATATGGGTTCTTAAGGGAGACCTGATTGACCTGTTTGATATTAATTGGTAACTATTTCCAGGCAGAAAGGCTTTTATAGAGAACCAGTGCCCGATGAAGAATGTTTTCCTATTGCAGCTCTTTTCATTAAGAAACTGGGAGACTTAACCTCCATGAAATGATTTGCTTCGTTCATTTAGTTATTCTAATCCAGTTATTTGCAAGTGAAAACATCCTTTTTAGTCCTTTTCTGAGGGGAACGTTAAACATCTCAAAAATGAACTACGGCTTAGATAAAGCAACCCAGATAAACTAAGCTTCTTTGATCAAAGGGCGTTAGACTTCAGTCGAGCTTTTTCGATACACACACACTCACGCACACACACACATATCCACCGATGTCTGTCACACTGGTGGATAAGCTTGGCTTTCAGATGTGTAGCTGGCTCTATAATTCAGAGTTAGACACACACATACACACTCTTGCCATGACTGATAAAATGTTCTCTCATCTGGTATGTTTGTAGTTTGGCTGTGAAAGAACAGAAACCCGGGGCTCTGACCCATTGTGTTTGTCTGTCTGTGTGTCTGTCTGTGTGTCTGTGTGTCTGTCTGTGAGTATGTTTGAGTGTGTGTGTGTGTCTGTCTGTCTGTGTGTCTGTGTATGCGTGTTTCTGTGTGTTTGTCTGTGTGTGTGTGCGTGTTGTACCCTTGGACAGCTGCTGAGTAACGGATAAGCTTCTCTGCACTACGTTGACCCCATATACAGTACAAGTCACCCAATATAGCCTGGTTTTGCATATATATTGATATGTCGCTAACTCTGAAAGTCTTGCCCCAATTCTGCCACTCTGCTTTTCTTACAGCCAACTCTTCATTTTGCTGTGTTTGATTTGTCTTTAGGTGACTCAGTTGCTGCTGAGCAGTAACATGGTGACGGCGCTGCTAGAAGGGGACGGAGGGCTCAACAGCCTTGACTCTCCAACCACCACCCCCCTCCACCTGGCATCCAGGAATGGACACAAAGACATCATCAAGTAAGATGACAGGAAGGAGCAGTCTGCACTGTAATAGACGTCTCTCTACCCTTTCATCTCTCTGACAGCTTCTCTCTACTTCAACTACTACTACTGCCAATACAGCTGTTACTGCTGCCATCAATACTGCTGCTACCACTAGTCCTTCCTCTGCATTACTGTTACCACTACTGCTACTGCTACTAATACCACTACTGTTATGGCTACTACTACAGCTCCTTGCTCTTCTACTGATACTACTTCTATTGCTCCTATATCGACTACTGATACTTCTACAACTACCGATACTGCTACTTCTGCCAGTGATACTTATGCTACTCCTGCCCGTTAATAGTTATTAATAATATATTATTATGCAGCTGCAACCTGTGCTACTGCTAAAGCAATTACAACTAGTACTACTGCTGCAACTGTAAGTGCAACTACTACTGTTGCAACCATCAATACTACTACTCTTAGTCCTACTACTACCTAGTTGTGCTAAGACTGCTACTTCAACAACTATCAATACCACTACTGCTACTTTTATTACTAGACCTTGTGGTATCTCTGATATGACTGCTCCTTATACAACAACTTGTGGACTGCTACTATTAACCATAATATCAATCAATCAATAAAATGTTATATGTATAGCCCAAGTTCACAAATCACAATTTTTCTCATAGGGCTTTAACATTGGTGAGACATCCCCTATCCTTAACCCTCAGCTAGAGTAAGGAAAAACTACTAAATTTTTTTTTAACAGGGTAAAAATACGTAGAAACCTCAGAGAGAGACACATGTATGTCCCAGGACGGACAGAAGTGCAATAGATGTCAGGTGCAGGAAAACATCATCAAGATTAAAGTTTTTAGTAGCATTGATGAGGGTAAACATTTTGAAGGATAACTTCAATTCTATATGTCAAGTAGTCCTGCTGCAATCATAGGCTATGGTCAGCAGCCAACAAGATCATGATCTGCCATCCAGATTGGATCCACTATAGTCCACAGTCATTGTCCACTGCCTCTCTATTGGGATCCATCATCTGCCGCCGACCTCTGTCGTGGTCCACCACCATTATATGATGCCAACGCGACACAGGATCAGCCATTTCCACTACGATCAGCTCGCACGATATGGAATCCGCCATACTGGATCCACCATTGCGACCTTTCGAGTGCACTCCCCACTAGAGGCACCCAGGCCGTTTTTGGCATGAACTCCATGAACGTCCCTACAATTGGGTCATCAAAGGAGCCGTCTTAAACAAACCTACTTGCTCGCGGTAAATCCTGCAGAGTATCTCCTGCTGTATTCTCGCATGGGCACGGACATTATCTGGACTTTTCACCAGGGGGCTTGCAGACGAAACTCCGGACAAAGTCTGGATCCTCTCACTCAGAAATTTGTTCTATCATACAACCTTTTACGGAGATGGTCCTCATTTCAGTGCTCTTCTAAAAGCAGCTCTATGTTAAAATTGCTGCTACAGGAACTTTTATAATTTCTACTGCTAATACTACTGCAACATATACTATTGCTAATGCTACTCCCGCCACTGCTATTGGTGCCACTATACGGTAATCTCACAGCTTATTGGCTGTCGTCTGATGACGAATTAGCCTCTGGTGGCTCCGGCTGATGCATTTCAGTCAATGTATTCTGAATCTTTTGCTCTCCACGTCGATTGTTTACCTGAATTTCCTGCTCAAGCTTTTGAGCAGGCAAACTTCAAATGCAAACCAGAGGGGTTTCCACCCCAAAATGTTGTCCCTCAACCACAGATTCTGTTTAGTCACATGGTAAGTCTTTATATAGAGATTACTATACAGTAACAACACTCCAGCTAAAACAACTACTTCAACTACTGCTACCATTGACAATACTATACAGCTACTAGTGCAACTTAAACCACCTCTAGTTTGGCAACAACTATTTCTAACACTATAGCTATGATTAGGGCCATCAGTGCCATCACTACTATGATTTCTACTACTTTACATCCCCTTTACCACTACTTACAGTACTAAAAGGTTGGGCTCTTGCTGGTGCAATTACTACCACTGATCTTATAATGAATACTGCTACTATGATTGATACCACACAGAAAGCGTGTGTCAGTCCTCGATGCACAGCTGCAGGTCCTCAACATTTCTCCTCAGGTAGCAAACCCAGTCAGTCTCCAGCTTCAACATACCACTCTGTAGAATGCGTCCTAACACTCTTCATGCAGCTTATAGGGACTTATAGGGCCAGCATATGTGAAAATATGTACTTAGCCAAGTCACTCCACCCTGCCTCTCAGACATGCAGCTAACGACTCCCATCCTCGCTGAATTATCAGGAGACTTTTGCTACGCCCTCCTCATCCTCCAATCTGCCTCCCCTGAACTGGAATGTTGAATAGTAATAGAAGTTTATTCAGAGTTTACTCAGCAGAATTTCCCTGCAATCTCCCACTAAGGGATTTATGTCTCTTAAAAGACTGCCATACTTATGCAGCAGACTTCTACTTAGTTTTTATGCCTCTGTGCCTGCAACAGCCGCAACTGGAAGCATTTTGTTTTCACATTGTCTGTCTCACTCTCATGAAAAAAATATCTCAGGAGCACCCTGGCTAGTGTTTGTTGGTCACAGCTCAAGATCCCTGTGACCTCACATGATCTGTCTTTCGCTATTGATTTTACATTAACAGAAATCTTGGCTTGGGTCTTGAGAAACTGCGTTAACTGCACATGCGTTTTTCACTGTTTGTTTACAGCTGTACTTCTTACTTCTAACTCTCTGCCCTTGTTTGCAGCCTCACCCTCTCACACCCAGTACACACACACACACACACACACACACACACACGTCTTACATTCTGAAATGTCCCTGAAGATGCTGCACCACATGTGTCACAATAGTCTGTCTGAAACTCCTCAAATTTTGTACAGATCTTACACAGAGATGACAAATCACATTTTTCTAATCCGTGAGGATAGTTTCCACACACATCTGCACATATTTATAGAAATGTGTGCAATACCATAAATTCATTAAACAGATTCTGCCTGATAATGTGTATCTGTAGGGGAGCGACATTATTTTTGTGCTGGAAGTTTTTTAGTTTCTGTCTCAATGTTCACCAATCCCATTTGAGTATAGGCTTTAGTTTCCTGCAGGGAAACAGTCTGTGTGGGGAGCATTGACTGGAGTGTATTCTGCTTCCATATAGAGACTGTAGCTGTTAGTAGAGATTAGCTAAAGTGTTGTTTGGAAGAAAAACACCTCCAAGATATCGCTGTTTGTGTTTTGTGTGGGGAAATGTTCTACGTGTGCAATAAAACTAGTCAGCAAGTCCCCAACATGCTGCTCACCCCTTCCCTCCAAATTGGCGTACTTATATCTTCTTCATGTTTGAAGAAGTGGTCACCAGTTACCTCAATTGTATTGCATTTGACTGCAAAGCTGTTTACCTCTGTTTACCACCTTCTGAGTGAATTTAGATGTTTGGGTGAACTATTCCTTTAACAGTTTCTGTAGAATATGTAGTATGAGAGTAAACCAACTGCTTATCTGCAGCACAGAGAAGAAGTCTAAGCTTAATGACAGACATTTCAGACAGTCAGCCTTCTCAAGGTTTCACATCAGCCAGATTAACACTGCTGCTGCTGAGCAAAGGAAGAAGGTGCCGACTACAAAAGGTTTGCTTCGGTCTCCTTTTTTCATCACACTGCATCAGGTCTTAAGATTTCTCCTATCTATCCAACCCTCCTTAGTTGCCCTACTTAGTGAGATCTTGTCATGTGAAGCTACATTTACATGTCATTAGTCACCAGTAGACTTTTTAACCACAGACAGTTCTAGCACAATTTCCACTCAAATTCGTAATACTACAGATTGTTATAAAAGTACAAGTTATGTTTCATAATTTTGACTTTGCTGAGTTTGTGAGAAAATTTCATAATTCTTTGCCCTAAAGTGATAATTTCATCATCGTCTCGTAGCATTCCAACTATTCTTAAACTATTTTTTTTTAAACAACAGTTGCCCTTATAACAGATGTCACGCAGATGTGAACCCCACCCTTAAAGGGAAAATAAATATCTCAGAAGAGAATAGCCAAGTTGTAAAAGTCATAATATTACTGAAAATGTTTTACACTTCTAAGATTAAAGTCGGAATTTTACGATAATTAGGTTGTAATGTTCAAAGTATAAAGTTGCAATATTATTATAATTTATCTTTAATGTTACAAGAAAAAAGTCGGAAATTTACAAGAATAAAGTAATATTACACATCATAAGTATCAGGACTTTGAAAAGATTGGGAAAGAAACTGTCTAGTCTGAAGAAAGGACCACACAGATTTGCCTATTCAAAGTGGTGTCATAGTGTCTCAAAAAACTGCGAGATTGTTTCAAGATTTTGGATCAAAAGGGAAATTCTGTCAAGCAGGAATTCTCCTTGTATTTCCCCAAAACATTTTTTTTCTTGTTAAATTCCAACTTTATTCTGGTAATATTATCTCTTTAATCTCAACCACTATTGTTTTTCACTTTAAGTGGCCATAAGACTTTTTAAAAAACCACAATGTTGGCTCCATGATCCTTGTTGCTTTGTAGCCTGTAACTGATGCTTTAACACAGTGACTTATTCTGTCTAACTGTAATTAATTTGACAGCTGGAAACATACTGTAACTCTGAAGAAAGCAGATACAGCAGGGTCGCGTCCTGTGACCTGAATGTGCTTCCAGTTAACATGCACAGAAAAGAAAACATTGTGCGCACGCATGAAGCTGGATAATAACTTGAAAGTAGAGTTTCAGTGTTGTTTACATCTTCATAACCTGATGCAACCTTCACATAGCGAGTTCAGGACCTTCTCCTCCTCCGTGTGGACCATTCTCTGGATCCAACGCCATCAGCATTCCTACATCTGACAGGACCAGAGACGCATCAGTTATCTTGTGTGTGGGGGTGGGTTGATAAGTGGTGGCGTATAGGTCTTAATGAGAAACAGTCTAGTGGACTAATCTGTTTGTGAGTGTTCCCCAGGCCCTCACACATACATGTTTCTGATTTGATTTCATAGGTTGCTGCTGAAAGCTGGTATTGACATCAACAGATCCACCAAAGCGGGGACATCGCTGCATGAAGCTGCCCTCTACGGCAAAACTGAAGTTGTGCGTCTGCTGCTTGATGTAAGTAAAAATCCATCAGTTCATCAACTATCTACACCGCTTATTGTTTCAGGGTCGTGAGAAAAGCAAAGACGACACAAATATATGTTCAGTTCAGCTGATGTGGGATTTGAAGGCTGATTGTGATATTTTTGTTTTGAAGGTGCAGCGAGACAAAGCTCAAAACTTCACACCGCACACAGTGTTATTTTTTAATGAAGGAGGGAGGCTTTTAAGGGAGGGCTTGTTTTAAAAGTGCATCTCACCCAAGGTGATCCTAATGTTTGTGTGGACGTGTGTATATATGTGTGTGTGTGTAATTGGTTATTTAGGCTGGCATCAACGTGAACATGCGCAACACCTACAACCAGACAGCTCTGGACATCGTCAACCAGTTCACCACTTCCACAGCCAGTAGGGAAATCAAACAGCTGCTCAGAGGTGAGTAGCTCTCGTAATAATGTGTGTTTGATACAGTGCTTGATATAAGGGCTTCTGTGAAATTTGGATTATTGGTAAAACAGAGACAGGGAATGGCTGATAATTGGCAGAGAAAAGGTGTCAGAACATAGTGAAATAAGATGATGATGTGACTCTATATCTATCTGTGTCTTTGCAGAGGCATCAAGTTCTCTACAGGTCAGGGCGGTGAAGGATTACTGGAACCTCCACGACCCCACAGCTCTTAACCTCCGGGCTGGAGAGCTCATTATGGTACACGTCTTTGTCTGCGTTGTTTATGTTTGTTTGAGCAGGTCCCTTTTTTGGCTGTCTAGCACAAGAAACAGGAGGGTCACTCTGCAGCATTCTTGGTTTTGCTTGATGAGTTTCCTCAGCAGACTCACACTGCTGCTTTAGATAAACAGATAAATTGTGAACAGTGGCTCCTTACCTGCCTTCTTTATTTGTAAAGCAGAAACATATTGGAGCACTGAGACATTAAGCAGGAGACTGGATGGCAGGTCATTAATGTGCTCTACACAATTTTTCAGCGGTATTGAAAAAATGACTCAGGCAGAACCCGATAACATGGGTTACACAAACCATTTTCAGATATTACCTCCGGAGGAGCTTGGCTGTAACTATTGATGTCGCTGTGGTTGTGGCGGAAGTCAACAGCACTTTCCAGAAACCTCTACCATGGAAGTTATGAAAGACAGTGAGCTGTAATTTATCCAGGTCCAAACACGTGAGCTGTCATGTCTGTCGACCAAGAATTTGTCGACTGTTTGATCATCATCTCAAAGAACAAAGATACTGCACTGCCTGATCTCGGCATCTTGAGCCGAAAACGATTAAATTAGAGAGAAAAGAAATTACAGAGGATAACATAATGTGTGTTCTGAGTCATTGAGAACAAAAAAACATCTGTTTAATATGATGACAGAAAGTTTCAAAAAAACATGGGTAAGGTTTGGGTTAGGGTTAGAAGTTTCAGGTTAAGAGATCTAAAAAGATATATAAGGCGTCAGCTCTGGTAATGTTTGCTACTATAGGTTATTGCGGAAACACTGATGATACACAGATTTACAAATCTCTATTTGTAGGAGTTATCCACAGTGAATATATAATGTCCTTGGGAGCTGCTGAGAAAATCATTTGGGCTAAAAATCCCTCGTTTCCTTCTTGCGGCTGCTTCTGTCAGTGGCAGGGGAATCACAGGCAGCGTGAGGATTATATGATGCAGACTTTGTTATGGTGGATTGGTGTGGGATGTTGCAGGAACATTTTTTGTTTACCCTGAGCAGGAGAACACAGCACAGAAACGGGCACAGACTTGTTGCTGTCACTCTCTCATTACCGGTGTTGTTTGCTCAACCCCTCCGTGCACACAAGAAGGAGTTTTCCACTAATTCACGTGGGTGAACATTTGTCTGTTTACTTGCTTACAGATGTGTATTTTGATATCTTGATTCAAGCCTTTGTAATGACCCTGACTCCTGTATGAACTTGTGCGTTGTTGTGCAGTATTGTGTGAGAAGGCGGGCAGAGGTGGCATTTTGTTAACACTCACAATGAATATAATCTGTATTCTCATTGGCGCTCTCATTATGGTTTTAAAAAGGCATGCCTGGAGGAGTCACATGCACGACATGCATTCTTAAGAGTTGATGCACAGTTGACAAAGGGAGAATGTTCCACTATAATTTCGACCTTCACCTTGTCATGTTAATTATCTGATAGTTACTATCGAATTTTTTTACAGGGATTGTTTATATTCTATAGAAGTCTAGTGATTGTGCAGTGTTGCAATGGTAATGCTGGTTGCAGTGACACACACACGTCTCAGCTGATGCTCATGATTTGTTGGTGTCAGGTCGTGGAGCAGCACGCAGACGGCCGGTGGAAAGGTCACGTCCATGACACGCAGCGGGGGACGGATCGAGTGGGATACTTCCCGCCCTCAGTGGTGGAGGTCCTCAGCAGACGAGCAGGTAGACAAACAACAACACGCACACAACATCTGCACTGACTTTTAGTTCTCAGAGTTTTCCCTGCGAGCACTCTTGTGAGCCCATGTGGGAATAGAACAAGAAAATGTCAGAAGGATTTACCGCGATAATGTGTCAAAATGAAAAACGCACAAAAGGAAAATAAAAATGTGTGCATACATAACAGAGGGGGCACATGCGTAGAGTTTTTTCTGCAGCAGAATTGATACCTTAGATACCTGTTCTACCCAGCAGCCACACTCACCTGAATACTCGTGTTTTTCTGTTGTTGCACATCTGACCTGGACACTCTACTTTATTGATTGTGTTGTTCAGTTCGGAATGCGTGTCTGAAAACGGCTTAAGATGCAATGAGGTACGAATACAACATTTACATGAAGAAAGGATAGACCTGGGGTCCACGGAAGCATGTGTCTGTACAAAGTAACACGATTTTAACAGCTTATTAACCTGGGTTTCAAAATATGAGAAAGACATTAAAAATATGTTTAAAATAAATTAAAGGATAAAATATTCTTCGGCCACCAGGTATTTATGCATTGGTATTTCATATCATATACGTTTATTCCATCTTATACAAACAAGGATTTCAAATCATGTGCCTTCCGGCACATTAATAGTCCATGGACACCAAAGCAGGTGTGCGTAGGCTTAATGTAGCAATAATGAATTTTATAAATCTAAATGTTGCAATGTTTAGAAATTGAGGACAACTCCAAAGCAGCTGACAAACGCTGACAAAATCATTGGTTGCTTGGCAACACAGTAGTTGCCTCCTTTGCACAAAGTGTTCCATATACCTGTCTGAACGTCAATGTGGAAAGTCCTCCGCCATCTCTTCTAGATCCAACGTCTCTTCTTGGTCCTTCTCAATTCAATTCAAATGAGTCCACTCAGTCCTCTGCTCTCACTGTGTTTTCAAACACTGAATGAGCTGAATGGGCTTTACAGTAACAGCAGGAAGGGGCTGCAGGTCCCACTGATGGTACAAGTGAACATTGAAGTCACAACTGAAGAAGCCACATCTGTATTTTAGCAATTAGCATTAGCAACAAGGCAGGTATGTTTCATTTGGGATACCTCACATGGTGGCTGGGTGATATTAAAAAATACTATAAAACAGTACAGGTACACAAAAACAACTTGTTACAGATAATCGTTATAATCAGGCCTAAGGCGAAATTTGACTCGTTCATTTGGAGGGGTTGAGCTGACAGGGGCAACTTGACCCATGTCAATGGTTATATCTGGGCTAAGAATATACTGTATCTCAATACTTGTACACCAGTGCTTTGTGTCATGTTGGCATGCGTGATCACTGGAGGGTTCAGCGCGCTAGTAAAGATGTAATCCCTGAGAATAAAATAAATATGAGCCCTATGTTTGTTCTGCAGCTGCAAAGTCATTGACATTC